>NC_091118.1:132984240-133306740 GCF_040183065.1 Periplaneta americana | reverse complement strand
AGACCTAAAAGCTGTATGTCATTGTCAATTTCATGAAGAATATCCACAGGAAAATCTTCTTATTCTTTTGCGATAATCATCTGGCTATGAGTGGAGTGCATATAACAATATTGAAGTTTACAGAAGTGAAGCGGACTTTTTAAAGCTGTTTTATGGACTATCGTTTTTGAAATGCCTACTTTTTGAGCACATTTACTCACTGATTTCTGTGAGACTACATACATTACTGTTTGGGTGGTTTCTACAGACTTCGACGACTTGCTACGTAGGCTTCCTGTTTCATTCAACCTTTTAACCCAACTGCGAATGTTGTTTTCGTGTGACGGATGATCATAAAACACACGATGGTTTTCACGTTGGACAAGAGTAACTGATTCAAATTTTGCAAACCATGAAATGTACTATATTTTTTTCTTTTTTATGTCTATAAGGCTGTAACAATAACAATCGGTCTATAAATATGGTATCCAAACACTTAGAGAAGCATTCTTTCCTTTGGTGACTGTTTCACATTTGAAACAGCACAATAAAATTATATATTCATGTAAAGCCCCACCATGTCTTTATTAATGATGATTTTCGAAGATTCTCGTCTGAGTAAAATGTGCTCAAATGCAAGGCGTATGTATACGATTTTACAGTTACACAAGATGGACCAGTGAAAGGGGAAATTGTAAAATAGCAAAATTAAAATTTATTTGATTCAATTAACAAAAATTGTATGAAAATATAAACATAACGTTCCATTTATGTTGTCTACCATTTAACCACTACCTACTTCTTGAAAATTATGTCCTTCAAATGACCACCCCTAACGTGCATATATTCTTATAACATCGTTCTGAATTTTCTCATAGCTTCTTACAGCATGCAACTATGGTATCTACAGCTTCTTCACGAATTTCCGTCTTAAGTTCTTCAAAGTTTCCTTGTTTAATTGCGTAGGTTTATGCCCTACTATTTAGCCGTCCTAGAGGAAGTAGTCATATGCATTTAAGTCCGGGGATCGTGCAGACCATAGAATATCTCCATATCACGATATGACATGGTTTCTGATTAAGAGTCTTAGTGCCGTCACAGAGGTAGGCTACCTGTAGTATATACTGTTGCATCGTCTTGGCATCAAGTTTATCTGATGCAAAATCTTCTTCTCATTTCACCACTTAAAGATGTTTCAATCATTCTGACATAACGAGCTGTATTAAAAGATGTTGCACATTCATGGTCATGCTCAAAGAAATATGATCCAGTTTTCCCTTTTGATGAGACACCACTCCAAAGAGTTATCTTCCGTGATAGTGATATGATAGGCTACTTTAATGAAATGAATCCGAGATTTCACCATAGGGTTACATTAACAGTCGCCATACAGTTAGGAAAAATCCCAATGAAACACGTAAGATAATTATCCTGAAACGAATTCGAAATCACGCCCAAACGCAGTATCGGAGCACAATCCCTGATATTTAAAAGTTTGAAAAATGTGCAAATTTTTAAATCATAACCCAATATAATATAGGGTACGTCGTAATATAACTATAATTTCCTATGTGGCTTGAATGTAATTATTTAACAATATTAATAGGGCATACATAAGGAGAAACAAGTAAGTTGTATACTTGAATATATATAAAAAATTCTTATTGTCGAATTAAAATACGTAGACTAAGTGATATAACAAAAAAGTTGTAGTTGACAACTACTTGCGGTTCTTTTATAGAGTTTCCATTTCGTTCTATTGGTTCTGTAAGGAATACAGCTTAATATAGATGTGCTATATAGTTCTACTCTTCTTTTATTCCTTTTACTAAGATCGTTGCTATATCCCCTCCCTACTCCACTATAGCAATTTCCCCGTCTATGACGTCGGAAAGGATCAGTTGCGTCCCTGATGAACTCTCGTAAAATTAAGAGGCCTTCAAGAATCTGCCCTCCTATAAGACTGGTATAAATGACATTACCTACTTTTACCTACTTGTCTTTTATGACATGAGAGCTAAGAGGTGTTAAAATTGAGTCTTCAGTATCATCGTGAGAATAAAATAATGATCGCTTAGCAGGTGAAGTTTCTTAGGCACTTAAAATGTTACTGTTACCGTACAAACTTAGGTTTTTAGTATCTTAGTATCGTGAATGGAAAAATGTTAAGAAATGTGATGGAAAATATGGCAGAAATTTGGCTTCCACTTATGAGTTATTTCCAGTGCTTCCAACCATTAGAAAACATAAAATTTGACCACTATACTGGAATCATATTACCTATATTTATTAAGTATCGGGAAAAGCCGAAACTGGTCGAAGTGTTCCCGGCATAAAAAATTTCCAATTACTAACAAATTAATAAAAATAAATTGTATGAAATATGATTACGGTGAAAAGCAATAAATGCATTGTTGGTAATTTTAAATAAAAGTGTCTAATTCCGATGGGCATATTCTTTATTTTAATCCTTTTGAAATATTTGTAATTTTTTTATTACACTTTGTACCTTGAACACGAATAAAAAAGAAATAAAACAAAGTTTACAATAAAAAAAATACATGAAATTAGTTATTAGTCGGGGATGATATCTGATCCTATCAGAACAGACGAAGAATGTTCCTCCTGTAGCGTCGGGATGCCTCACGAATGCCATTTAGGCCATATGAAGGGTACACGGGAATAACGATCAAGATCCATTTTAGAAAGTTTCGAGAAAAACGAATTTTAAAGTTTAAGCACTTAAAACTTTATGTGAGTATTTAATAGAAATTGACGTAGTGGAATGTCAAGAACGATGATTTCTTAATACTAGCTAGACCACATGATAGTACTTCCTTTCCACTATAAGATAGCATTATTAACTCAAATTCGATTTTTTATGGACCTTGATCGGTTTTCCCGTGTACCCTTCATATGTGAAAGTAGAACAATAATCACATAGGCCTATAGGGCGTACAATGGACCAATATGAGCCAAGTGCATGGATCCTTCCTGGGTTCCGCCCTCGATAAAGCCAATCGTAGCCATTCCTTGTACACTGAATGACTTATCCTTAAGAACTTTAGACCAAAAATACCCAATACTATTGATCCAATTCCGTTAATTTTTGTAAGTTTGTTGCATCCTTCGCATCGATAATTTATATTATATTTCATTATATTATATTATATTATATTATATTATATTATATTATATTACATTATATTATATTATATTTAATATATATACTGTTTACTACTGGGTGAACAGTACAGAGCAGAACAGATTTCACGGCCGGCCGGCTGGCTATGCACGCGGTGGTGGGGACTCAAGGCCGCGCGAGTCGTGAAACCTGTTCTGCTCTCACTATATTATAATAGATCCTGACTTTTTCGTTTTCCTTATTACATAATCAGAGACGGCTGAAGTCTCATGAAGCCTGCAAAGACATCTGTTAAAAAGCCAGGAAGATTAAGTGTTTGATTTGCATTTTATATGAAGTCTGTATTGCAACTTTAAAGTAACAATAAAAGCGAAGAATGAGCGTTATTCGTATCGATAACGTAGAATAAAGATATTGAAAATAAATCCTCTATTCCAATAAATTATATAAAAAAATAACGGCTGCTCAACTCGATATTCATGTAATTTACGTTGAATTATTTTTCATGTTAATGAAAAATACTGCTTGATCTATAACATCTTCTGCATGAGCAAAACTGGTAGTCGGTATTAAAGAAACTGTCTTACTTTTATCCAAAATCTCTTTATGCTATATTTATTTTTTTTTTATTTCACGACCTTGAATCTTCAACAAGCAATCTTCAGTTTCACTTCCGAAAGAGTCGTTGTCTTTCCTTTACGAGGACCATACCCGGAACGAATCCTTGCATTTTGGCCTGCATTGGCCCATTGTACGCCCTATATAGATGCCTGATTGCCCAAGTTCGACAGGTGGCCTAGGTGACATTTGCGAATCCGATGCGACAAATGCGCCATCCTGCCTCGATCCTAATAGGGACAAGTCCCGTCCTCAGACGAATACCTGATAAACACCATGTCTCGAAGCCCCAAGCCCTTCCTATATCGGTATCAGAAAATCGTACTCTCAAAAGACTTCACGCCAGCTTATTTTTAAATATTGGAGATGACAGATTAAATAAGGGGAAGGTGAGGAGTATTGGTGGAATGGTGGAGGGAAACGGAAGTTCTCTGAGGAAAACCTTTCGCAAAGTCTGCTTTGCCCATCACCATTTATTTATTTATTTATTTTGCTAATAATTGTAACATAAAATATAATAGAAACAGAAAAACTTTAGCTAGCCCCTGAAAGAGTAGAACTTGTGCTCAGGGGCGGATTCCTGAATTGAAATTAAGAATGATATAATACAATTTGTCTTACTCTACTACGCATTAAGAATATATAAATTTAAATTTACAATTTTTCAATTTTTACAAAATCCATAGATAACTTTTTAAATTTAATACTAGAACTATTAGAACTGACAAGATTAGGATATTTAAATATAAATTTGTTATATATTCTTGGGCCTAAATTACTACCATGATTAAATACTGTAGCAATGTTGCATTGTGGTTCAAACCATCTTAAAGAATTCATACCTTTTGTTTCATAACTATGATAATACAATTCAAAATTATTTCGATTTTTATGTATGAATTTTATTAATACAATATAATAGATTTTTCTTATTTTAAGAACGTTAAAGTCTAAAAACAATTTTTGAAATAGAAAATAAATAAGTTTATGAAGACATATTTTAATTATTTTCTTTTGTAATGAATAAAGTGGATTAAAATTGGATTTAAATAAGCTACCCCAGCCTAGAAGTCCATACATAATTACCGATTGAAATAATGTTAAGTATATTGTGCGTAATGAACTTATTGACAAGTAATTCCTCAATAAAACAAAATAATATATTATTTCATGTAATTTATTACAAAGGTAATTAATGTGTCGGTTCCATTTTAAATTATGTCGAAAATTATCCCTAAATACTTAACTTCAGAGGACTTCTTAATAATCGGACAAATCACGACTTGACCAGAGATCGAACCCGGGCCGCCTGGATGGAAGACGACATTGTCCGAAGGAGCCATGTTAAGGATTGACTCAACCGGATTTAAATATGCCAACCTCGGATGAAAAGGTAACTATTAAACCAGTAGGCCAGTAACCGAGAGTATTGTATGTGCATTTAATTTGTAGCTAGAAATGCTAATGCTTGACCCATAGCCGTGGAGATTCAGTTTGATGAATTGTGTAGGTGTAGGTAGCCTACTTAAAATGTAAATTAAATATACCAATTAGAGTTGCGTTCCTGAGATGCTTGCTCTAATTTAGGTAATCTCTTCCCATTCCTGCCAGGGAAAAAGAGAGAGAGAGAAATAGGAGAGGGAAATCATACAGACAGTCACGGTGAGAAAGAGAGAGGAACTGTTCTGCAAAAGGTTTGTTACATTCTTTGAGAGTTATCAACATTTTGTGTACGTATTTTGTTCGTTACTTAAGCAATATTAAAGGTAATAAAATGTTGCAGATGCTTGATATAGACTACTTCAGTGCTGCTCACTTGCTGAACTCGAAGGATTAAATAGTTATTTTCGCAATCTTTGAGTAATTAATTATTTATTAAAGAACACAATATAGGAACACGAAGAATTTCTGATATTGCTCTTCTCTGGCTAGAGACAACGACCTCCACTAATAAAACATGTTACGTCTTTCGTTACGAGTTTATTTCTAGCAAAAAGAAGCTTTTATATTGTTAACTCTTCGTAAGATACGGGATTCTCTTCAAAGCCAGCAAACATTGAAATCTTCGATAAATAAGCGTGGAACAAAAGGTAATGTTGTAGGTTTATTAATAGTTAGCTTTTCTATACAGCAAGGAAGTTGTGAAATATTTTTCTATTTTAGTGGAAGCGCTATTTTCATAAATTTGGTAATAACTGCTTCTTTGCTTTCCGGATCTCAAAAGTCACATTTATTTATTTTGCCATTGTACCACTTCCAATCCGTGACTTTACTTCGTCTATTAATTTCTGTTAGTCAGTTCTATGATTTACCCTTTCTGCTAGGGTTTTAAATGCTTAAGGTCTATAGTAGCATAGTTGATTTCGAGAGGGAACTGAACCTGAGAGGCCCGTGTTGTAGATTTACGGCATGAGAAAGAACCCTGTTGTGTGAAAATTTTCGGCTCTCATCGTTGAAGAAACTTGTAAATACAAAGTGTAACTAAACAAGTTAATTACTAATGGCACCGTTATAGTATTCCTTCAATATTCTTTGTAGGTCTATGTGACCGTGTTATTTTTCTATAGCTATTCTTCATAATATGTCCTATGCCTTAGCGTCACGGTCTAAAAGGCGTCGTGGCTATGACTCGCATTACGAAATGAGCGCTGGTTAGAGTCATTGTGAAATTTCGGTCAGTTTATGGGATCGGTGCCTACTCAGCATCGTAATGAATTTGGAAAGATACACTAGGAAGCGAAATCCGGGTTAGAAAACAAGCTATAATAGCTGGATGGAATCATAATGCTGACGACACGATACTTCCGTTCTTGTTTGATGATGGTTTACCTCTTCCGAGGCATGTGGATGTGTGGTCGACAGTCGGCTGGTCTGCATTGGTCCTTCATGGCCTCTTCTAGTAATGAACGGACATATTCTCCATAATACAATATTCATAATCTTCACTTAAAGTCTTGTATATTTTTTGTAATGTTGACCAGTATTTTAATTGAGAGATTTCGATCGGTTTTCTGATGGATTGTCTTTAATCAAGTTTTCTTTAGAATTCGTGAAATTTATGACTCTTCAGAGCTGGTATTAACCGTACTTTTTATTACAAATTATAATTTTCTCACAGGAGTTCATAGCGCTATAAATAATTTTAAAGTTTTCACTGTTATTACTATTTTTATACTTTGTATATCTCATTTATTTGACCTGCTGTTCATATTTTATTATGCATTTTCCTTTCTTTTTATATGTTATATATTATGTCTGATTGTTTTTTACATTATATTATTATTTTATTCAGTTTTGTGTAAAATTGTAGTGTACTTTGTAAATATGTAGTGTTTTTTGTAACGCAGTTTTACTCCTGGTTGAGTGTTAGAGAAAGTCGTATGGCCTTAACTCTGCCAGGTTAAATAAACCATTATTATTATTATTATTATTGTTATTATTTACTTACTCTTTAGATGAAACATTTTTGGATTCCAACAGTATACTGAGGCTCAGGATAATATTGTCCAAGATCTGGCAGGATACATTATATCTATCTAGTCTGCAGTGATAGACAGCACAACTTATCCGAAAGCAGACCTCCATCACGTCTTGGATAAAATTTCAATAATGAAATGTGCGGGTAGTTCCGAAACGTCGAACATAATTAAGTCCTAACACACAATTCTTCTTGCAAATGCAATCACCACAAAGTATAAAGCTCGTTACTTACATTGTTCTTCGCAATTTAAGCTTTGTATTTATACAGTCCTTATTGCTAACTAGATCTTCAGTATCTGATTCGGTGTGTTAAGAATATAGCTATTGTTTTGTGAAAGTTATTTGTAAATCCTATTTGTTTACATTTTTAAAGTTTTGTTACAGTAAGCTTCATACCTTTGAGAGTTTGTTTCACTACAAACTTTGTAGAGAGAGAATAATACTAAAAACTTCGTCACTCTGGGCCGGATTTTATCTAAAAAATCTTTGAGTCCGTGTCAAAAATAATAACCAGGGGACTACAGAGAACTAAACATCCGTGGAAGTATAATTAAAATTAGTAGAGAATAATTATAATTCAGAGACACTTGGAAGAGTCTGCCAGCTGTTTCGTATGCTTCATCTTATCTCAAAAGAAACTGAATTTTCTTACCAGAACTGTAGCAGATAAAATAGACGAACAAATTTTTCAGCAATCGTAAAGCAGATCCTTGACGATTTCATTGATACTCACAATAAGTAAATAGGATTACTTTCATTCAGTTGACAGTTATTCAAAAGCGACGTAATGGTACCAGACGAAAAGAAAAATCAGAAGTGCTCACTCCATACATATTTTAATTACTGTCAACTGAAAGAAAATAAGCCTGGTTGTTTATTGTGGGCATCATGCAACTCACCAGGGTATGTTTTATGATTGGTAAAAATTTAGTTTGTCTATCTGCTATAGTTTTGTAGAAAATTTAATTTCTTTTGAGGTAAGGTGAAGCACAAGGAACAGCTGAAACTCTACCAGACGTTTTCAGAAGCAGTGTTGTCATTTACAATGATGCGTTGTTTTTGTTTTAGATCTATTCAATGTTTCAGTATTTTAACAGTTACAACTGCTATTTGGGTAGCTAGCAATTTTATAGGTAAGAAACTGTATTGGTAATAGTGATCTCTTACTGTTGCAGTGACTACACCTTGAACCGTGTCATGGATTTACGTGAACGATTTCTATCCCCAAATGAGAGAATTTCAGATAAAATTATTTTCCAACTGTTTTTCGCCCACTAAGTTCTGTTCGTTGGGAATAGATTTATTCGAAAGAATGAATAAGATTTTAGCGACTTGGACTTCATACATTAAATGGGTATCTAAATCATAAACGAAGAATGGTAGGTTGAAAATATTTTTGTAATCTTAAAGGGAGCCCACTAACACTAAAATTATTGTTTTCACCCAATCATTATCGTTTTCTCTATATATTTTAGCTCTAACAGTGTAATTGTAGCAGATGATACAAAAATGTATCATAAGAGGAGTGAGGATATATTACAGGAATTAAAAGTAGATTTTATAATGCACCAAATTCAAGAATATCCGGTCAGATTCTTCAACCAACTCACATCGAAAGTCTTAGAATAAAATACCAAAGGTCATGTATTACTACCAACTAGCTGGTAGAAGATCACTAAGTCGACCAAGAAAAAGATGGAAGAAAAAATTATTCTCCGTTGAGATCGTAACAGGCCAAGACTTTGTACTTGCAAGAAAGGAGAAGAAGAAGAAGAAGAAGAATAAGATGATGATGATGATGGAAATGTAATATTAATAAAACCGAATGCTCAGCAGTCCAGTTCAGTCTCTCTTAGGAGTGGTTGTGTTGACGTTAGATTGCGTGTTATTCTTCTTATTGTGTTAGTGAATTGTTTAGATTAGCTTGCTCAAATGGCAGCAGAAATGTACATTAAAGCAAAAGATTTTCATGATAGTGACTTATCTGAAAGAGTGATTGCAGAAAGGTAAGAAGACTAGTTGCAAGAACATTTTCCGATAATACAGTTCCACATAGCAACAGCAATAGAAAACCACTCTTAAATCTAAATCTAAATCTTTCACTAACATAATCAGAAGAATAATACGCAACATAATGTTAATACAACCACTCTTACAGAGAAACTGAACTGGACTGCCTAGCGTGCCTGGAGACGGTATGCCGCGTGTTGGATAGACTTCGTGCCGGTCGCTCGCCTCCCGGTCGACCTACATTAAGTAAGAAACACTGTTTTTAATAGCCAGGTCTTCAAAAGTTAAGTACAAGTACAAGTTCAGAATTTATTTGAAAAATACGTAAATGAGCATGGAAAAAAAAATTGAATGGCAGTATTCATCACACAATGAAATAGTGTACAATCGTCGAGCATAACATAAGAATACTAATTTTGGATTTGTTTCTGAATTTTATATAAAGCACCTATTTTTTAAATATAAACCTGCATATTATTCTTTCAGTATCAATACACATATCTCATCATAATACCTCGGGAGAAAAAAGAAGCTTCTCTCTTCACAGAAATTGCAGATATGTCTGTAGAATAGCGTCTTGTGACAATGCAGAGGTCTCTAGCGGATAAAGTAGAAACAGATATGGAACATATGAATGAGAACGAGGAGAGTCCTCAGTATTTCCATTACTCTGTACGAGGAAGGGTCATGAAAATAAAATAAAGAAAACTCTCGTCTGATATATTATATTGTAACTACATCGAAACGTTCAACTGTGAAATGTCCATGCATTTTATTGTTCTCTAAGTTCTTTCAAAGGCATGTTTTTTTTCTCTACCTCCAGAGTATTCCTAAACGAGAGATAGAACCGTCTTTCTCCAAGGAGTATAGAAGAATAGAGGTACAATATAAACTTTACATACAAAATGGGCTCGTTTTTCGTCTCTGCTTATACAGTATTATGCGCGTGGCTTTTTCCATAAAACGAATTCCCCAAGCGGATTTACACAGTGCCTAGAGAGCAAAACATCAAGGATTGTTGATCCTCATGGAAGAAGCAGAAAATGTTGCAGCTCTGTCCCAAGAAGATCCCTTTCGTATCGAATATCTCTTTCTGAAAAAACGTACTAGAAGCATAAGCCTTTATTTACGTTTTGTTGTCATTGCTGGATCAAATGAGTTGAAATAGGAAGTGTGTGTGTAATTCTCAAGGCAATTGCACCTGTCAGGGCAATTATGATTGTGCTTCTCACAATGTAGGACGATGACAGCAATACTAAATTTTGTATGAAGTATTGGCAGCTTTGCGTCAAAATATTTCTCGCTTTGTGAAATGTTTCTGAAAAAAGTAAATCCGAACTAAAAAAGTCTGAAAGTTAGGTATAGGTTGTTTGTTACAAAATATTGCTTATATCTATATAACCTGTTCTTTTTAAAGTCGTAAAACAATGTATCTAATATAACTTTAATATTGCAGAGTTATTGATTACAAATATAACGAGGTCGCACAGGACTGTAACTGCTCTAGATGCCGAACTATTACCGAGAGAGACGCAACGACACGGCAAATTTATTTTATACACAATTTTGTTGCCCTCATACCCGTAGCGAGAGGAGGTGACGTCTTTCGGCGTGGTCACGCAAGTTATAATGGTTCATGGCCTAACTACTTACAGCATTAGGATTCTACTGTGGTTCAAAGTTTTGTTACAGCAAGCATTCGAAATTCTGTCCTTTTCATTTCACCACGGATCCCTGAACGGAAGCCCATACTCGGTGCGGGGAAAGACGAATTTTATTCCACCGAAAAACTAAAGAATATCATTGAGGAAATAAAAGAATACCATCAATAATGGATACAACACATCGAAAACTTGTATTATCATAATATAAAGCTAAGGGAAAACTGGACTTGGGCATCCAAAGTCACGATGAATAGAGAAGAAACAATTGAATTGGTCATTGCTAAAAGGCCCTTTCTCCGTATTTTTTCAAAAATGAGTTAACTACAGATTCAACATCCTTACACATAAATACACAATCTGTGCTAAAAGGACTTTCCTCAAGCCTTCATACACACGCACAGTTGAGCATTTCATTTTTCGTGTCATGCTAAAATGCCCTTACTCCAGGATAGAGGGCCTTCTAGCTGTGAACTTGTCATTTAGCGGTGTTTCCATCTGATGACAAACCTTTATACTTACTATACTATCAGCTATCTTCATTGTTTGAAGCGGTCTGTTTATTCTGCTCTGATCTTTATTTGTGTTTTAATACAAATTATTATATTGTGAATTTTATTAGTTACAACAATGTAATTTATTCGTCACAACAATAATTCCTTTCTACAATTCACCTTAACGCTCTCGTCAACAATTGGATCTTCACTCAACACAGTATTCGTTATAGCACTCCACCGACGACAATGACAATTTACTTGGACTATTACGCACAACAATGAACTGTTAATCTTAACTAATATTTACACAGTACTATTTACAAATCAGAACTACCAGTTCTCAGTTCACAGTTCTTCTATCTCAGTCACTCGAGTTCACAGTATCTCGAACCACAGACCTCCAGAGACAGTTCACTGTACTCGAACTCGGGTCCCTCCAACTGCGGCCACTGCACTCGAACTCAGGTCCCTCCAACTGCGGTCCACTGCACTCGAACTCAGGCCTTCGGATGCTGACGCAGATGCGGACGCACACTCGAGTCGAACTCCGGCTGGCTTGCTTGCTCTGGCTTTCTCACTGACTGAATAACTGAAAACTCTGAAAACTCTGCTCGAGTTCGCTGGTGCTTCTTCTTTTATAGCAAAATCATAGTTGCGAGAATTTTCTACAGGTGTGTAGAGAATTATCTCGATATCTCCACATCGACAGACTTCTGGAATAGTCGAGAAGGTCGTTCCACATTCACTGCGTTAAGTAGCAGCTGCGCGCGCAGACTCGCTCCACTCTCTCGCCGTGTTGGCCCTTTCCCCTCTTCGCCGCGCGCCATCACAAAGTGCTCCGCGCGATCTTCTCTCTTGCGGGACGCTGGTCGTGAGTTTGAATCTCACGTCGCTGTCACATTGCTCCCTCCTTAGGACTGCTCGTCTCGGGCAGTCCCTTGGTAGGCTGCTAGTCGGTCCAACGTTTGGGGTCCTCCGGCTGCTCCCTCCTTATGGTGGTGCCACCCCATCCTTGGCTTGGCTGGGCAGCAATACTCGTACTGCGTGGGCGCCATCTTGCTTTTCCACTTGGCCCTCCAAGGAGAGCTCGCTGGCCACGGGTTGGTCCTCGGTGTCCATCAGGAACACTTCGTCCTGACCAAGACGGAGTATACGGCGCCGGACGTCCACCGTCGCATCGAGTAACCGCATGGCGTCGAGTCCCAGGACGACGTCCTCGGTGATGTTGGCGACGAACACCCACATCTCCAGTTTCCTCTTCCCCAAGGTCAGGTCCAGGAAGACCTCTCTCTGAATGGGCAAGCTCTCGCCTGAAGCAGTCCGTAGCTCGTATTGGCGCAGCGGCGTCCTCCCAGGTAGGCCCCGCACGACGTCTGGTCTGGCGATAGTGAGCATCGCCCCGGTGTCCACCAGTACTCTGCATGGACGGCCTCTTATCCGTCCTTCAGCAATCAGCCCATCGTCGCACCTTCTGTCGACCGGTTTCAGGACGAACCGAGGGGACGGTGATGATGGCGCCGACGTGCTCCTCCGAGCATCGGCCCCCTCTCTCTCCTGACTGTAGCCAGGTCGGTCGCAACTCCTCCGCAAGTGCCCAGGTTCACCGCAGGACCAGCAGGTGGGCACCCGTCGTCCCCGTTGCTCAGGCGACTGTTGACTCCTCTCGGTGTCAGCCACCTCTCTCTCCGGCCGGTGGCCAGAGCGGTCGCAGTCCCTCCTTAGGTGTCCCGGCCTCCCGCAGGACCAGCAGATGGGCGCCCGTCGTCTCCGCCGCTCCGTTGACTGTTGGCGCTCCTCGACGTCGGCCACCTCTCTCTCCTGCCTGTGACCGGATCGGTCACAGTCCCTTCTCAGGTGTCCCGGTCTGCCGCAGGACCAGCAGGTGGGCGCCCGTCGTTTCCGCCGCTCCGTTGACTGCTGGCGCTCCTCGACGTCGGCCACCTCTCTCTCCTGCCTGTGGCCGGATTGGTCACAGTCCCTGCTCAAGTGTCCCGGTTTGCCACAGGACCAGCAGGTGGGCGCCCGTCGTCTCCGCCGCTCCGTTGACTGCTGGCGCTCCTCGACGTCGGCCACCTCTCTCTCCTGCCTGTGGCCGGATTGGTCACAGTCCCTTCTCAGGTGTCCAGGCTCGCCGCAGGACCAGCAGGTAGGCACTCCTCGTCTTCGTCGCTCTGGTGATTTCGGTTGACGCTCCTCGACGTCGGCCGCCGCGACGCTCCTAATCCGGTGCGATGCCGAGACGTTCGCCGTCAACTTGGCTGCCTCCATCCTGAGGGCCGCCGCCAGAGCTGCATTGATGGTGCGATGCTCTGCCAGGAGTAGCTGTTGTCTGATTTCGGGGTCTCGAACTCCGCTGCCGAAGGTGTAGGCCGCCTCTCCAGCGATGAAGTCATTAGGTAGGCCCCTGAGGGCCTTATGGGCAAGTTGTTCCACCGCCATCCCGAATTCTTGTAGGGACTCGCCTGACTGTTGGACCCTCGTTTTTAGTTGGGTCCTAAATGCTGCAGCAAGTTGATGGTCACCATAACGTCCCTCCAGGGCCGCCATTATCTCAGCGGCTGTCCCATCTTCTGGAACGCTGTGAAGAATCTCCGACGCCTGTCCTTGAAGCGCGGTCAGCAACTGTGTAGTCTTCTCCGCTGGGGTCCAGCCATTATGTGCTGCGGTGGCCTCGAACTGGCGACGGAATATCGCCCAAGACGTCGTACCGTCGAACTTCGGCGTCTTGACGTTGTAATGTCTGGCTGAAGGCGATGATTCCGCAGGGCCACTATATGGAGTCCTCAACTCTGTGGCCGTTTCTTGCATGGCACGTCGAACCTCCTCGGCAACTATCTGTTTCTGTTCTCTAGCCTGGCGATCCACCAACGCGAGGATGTGCTTGTTTTCTTCAGCATGTCGGTCCATCAACGTGAGTATGTGCTTGTTTTCCTCGGCGTGTTTTCCCATCACCTCACTCGTCTTGTCCAGCAACTCGCTCGTCTGCTCTTGACGACGCTCGAGATCGCGGATTTTGCCGTCGAAATGGTCTACCTCCTGTCTCAATTCGGTTACTGTCTCGTTTATAGTTGTAAAATTCTTGTTTAGGTTGTCAAGGTCGGCTTTGAGTTCGTCTTTCACGATGGCGACAATTCCATCTACGTGGGCTGAAACGCTTTCAATTTGCGTAGTGACGTCATCTTTCACTCCGCTTATGTCACTTTTCATCTCCGTTTTCACTTCACTTATGTCGCCTTTCACTTCACTTATGTCACTTTTCATCTCCGTTTTCACTTCACTTATGTCGTTCTTTACCTCACTGATATCGTTCTTCATTTCTGCTTTTACGTCACTTATGTCCTTTTTCATTTCAGCTTTCATTTCCGCGATGGCTTGCAGGATCTGCTGTAGGTTCTCCATTGTCGATAATATCCCGGTTCTGACACCAATGTGAATTTTATTTAGTAACAACAATGTAATTTATTCGTCACAACAATAATTCCTTTCTACAATTCACCTTAACGCTCTCGTCAACAATTGGATCTTCACTCAACACAGTATTCGTTATAGCACTCCACCGACGACAATGACAATTTACTTGGACTATTACGCACAACAATGAACTGTTAATCTTAACTAATATTTACACAGTACTATTTACAAATCAGAACTACCAGTTCTCAGTTCACAGTTCTTCTATCTCAGTCACTCGAGTTCACAGTATCTCGAACCACAGACCTCCAGAGACAGTTCACTGTACTCGAACTCGGGTCCCTCCAACTGCGGCCACTGCACTCGAACTCAGGTCCCTCCAACTGCGGTCCACTGCACTCGAACTCAGGCCTTCGGATGCTGACGCAGATGCGGACGCACACTCGAGTCGAACTCCGGCTGGCTTGCTTGCTCTGGCTTTCTCACTGACTGAATAACTGAAAACTCTGAAAACTCTGCTCGAGTTCGCTGGTGCTTCTTCTTTTATAGCAAAATCATAGTTGCGAGAATTTTCTACAGGTGTGTAGAGAATTATCTCGATATCTCCACATCGACAGACTTCTGGAATAGTCGAGAAGGTCGTTCCACATTCACTGCGTTAAGTAGCAGCTGCGCGCGCAGACTCGCTCCACTCTCTCGCCGTGTTGGCCCTTTCCCCTCTTCGCCGCGCGCCATCACAAAGTGCTCCGCGCGATCTTCTCTCTTGCGGGACGCTGGTCGTGAGTTTGAATCTCACGTCGCTGTCACAATATTATACGCAATTTCGGCTAATTAAAATGGAGACTGAGAGTTTGAAAAGCAAAAAGAGATGGAGTGATACTTGCAGTTGGAAACGAAATATATTAAAGAAAGCCAAAGTTAAAGGCACTGAACATGTGACTTACTCTGGAGAATTGGTGGCTGAAAGACGAACTGGTGCGAGTTATTATGAATATATGTACAATGCCACTCTCCCTCATATTGTTTCAGCATCCAAGTTCATTGATGGTTGTATTAGGCATACCTTTGCTCTTTGTCTACCTGGAATTGAAAACATAGTCCTTCCCCAACGTCCTACTTATGATGAATTGATTGCAATCAACCCAGACAAAATGCAGGATATCAAGAAAATTCTATGCTACATTCCCCATGAACAGTTACCTTATTATGAGAAAGTTGTAAATTCTCCACTAGCAGAACATAGAGAAAATACAGAATGAAATCGTCAAGTTAGATTTAAAACAAGGGCCTAAAACTTTGTAATACGCAATTAAAATATATTTTAAGAAGAGAAATATACTTTTAACTTGAAATAATGGTAGTTTATTTAATTTACAATCCTGTATTTTATTACAGTACTCCATTTTTAACCAAATGTGAAATTATCTTAAGTTCACTGCTAAAAGGCCCTTAAATTTGAATTTTTAATTAATAATATTATACAAACTACATATGACAACAAAATAAAAATTGTGCTTCCAGAAAGCACAAATATACCTTTATGATGGACAGTCACCACATTGCTCTACGAAGATTAGTATTTCTTAAAAACAGTTTTTTTCGATTTATTCAGAACTAACATTTTTGGACAAAGGGCCTTCTAGCAATGACCAATTCAATTACACTGCTGGGTTTCCTGGGACAGGAAATTGAGACTCCTAAACCTGATGTATTCAATATAATGATGCTAACTTTTATTTCTGTGGTACAATTGTATGTGCTTCGCATGGTGATTCGTGTATATATTTAGATTTGGGTATGAGTATGGTTGATAAAGATAACATTGTCGGTAATTTTACGTAATCATAAATATTAGCAAAGTGACTTAAAATTGAACGTGACGTAACACGAGAATGAATTCCCTTGCCTAGACCATCAGCTTACCACGCTGGCGGTTCGCATTCCAGTCCCGGTTGTGTCTGGAATTTTTCTTTGAGAAGTTCGTAGTGAACTTGTGGCGGATAAGGTCGCAGTTGGGGTTTACTCGAAATTCTCCCGTTTCCCCATGTTAGGTATCAACATAATTTGTCCCAATATCCATTCCATCATTTCACAGCATTCCCCGATCGCCGACTGTCAACGCTCTTGCGAAATTGATCTAAGAACGAGCGTCTTTGCCAGCTTGGAAACGTGGTTACTAAGCGAACCTTACCGTACAGCATAGCTGGGGGTCAGTGCAGAGTGGTTCGAAACGCGAATTTAGTGGGAAAACATTCAGAGATTGTACATGAGTTACAGATGACATATATTTTTTGTGTACAAAATTTCATAAAAATCTGTTAGATTGGAGAGAAGTTACTAATTTTGTTTAAATGTCCCCCTGTAGTTTCTCCTATACAATCGCAATCAAAGTTTGCACACAAAAAAAATATATGCTACTTGTAAGTCCTGTACAAAATGTCATATTAATCCGTTAGATAGGAAAGAAGTTTTTAATTTTGTCTAAATGCACCCCTAGCCTGTAAAGGAGTAGTTCCTCTCATACAGTCGTAATCAGAATTTGTACATGAAACATACGTATATATAAATGCTACCTGTGAGTTAACTCCCGTATATAGTTTCATAAACATCTGTAACTTCTGTACAAATATTCATAAAAATCTGTTGGATAGGAGAGAAGTTGTTAATTTTGTCCACTAGATTTGCTTTCGGCTCATTGTTCAGTGTATAAGTTCTCTCAGTTGGCCTTCGCACTAGGATTTGCCCTCCCCCCCCCCCTTTGTGGATAATATTGATTATCATTATAGTGATATAAAACATTGAATTTTAAAGAAAATATTGACGAACTCTGTAGTATAGTTAAACTTGAGAATATGACAACGAATGTGGACTGCAGAACAATTTCCCAATCTCGTGAAGTTCACCTGGTGTGTTTCCTTTCCGGAGTGAATCAGTAGAGAAGTTATTTCCTTTGTTTTATCCTGTGAGGCATCATAGCGAACTGTAAACATCATCAATCTCCTACACTGCCACTTGGTATTGGTTTTCCTGTTCCTCGGACAAACGTAACTGCTAGGGGAATAATGGACTGCGGAAGTACCAACTCGATAGTTTGGCGTCCAGCTTCCCGAAGTTGCGGTGTACACCAGCGCTCAATTTTCTTATTATAGATTTTTCTTCCTTTTTTTCTGTTATAGGTGTTATTATTATTATTATTATTATTATTATTATTATTATTATTATTATTATTATTTTCTACTTGGTTATTTAACGACGCTGTATCAACTATGCGGTTATTTAGCGTCGATGGAATAGGTGATAGCGATATGACATTTGGCGAGATGAGGCCGAGTATTGGTCATAGATTTCCTAACATTTGTCTTACGGTTGGGGAAAACCTCGGAAAAAACCCAACCAGGTAATCAGCCCAAGCGAGAATCGAGAGCAACTCCGGATCGGCAGGCAAATGCCTTAAGCGACCGAGCTACGCCGGTGGCTTATTATTATTATTATTATTATTATTATTATTATTATTATTATTATTGTCTCTATTATTATTATTATTATTATTATTATTATTATTTTTACTTATGGGTTTTAAGGAACCCAGTCGACCTGGTTGGCAAGTTGTTTTAATGCTGGCCTTCTATGCCCAAGGTTGCGGGTTCGATCTCGGGCTAGGTCGATGGCATTTAAGTGCGAAAGGCTCATGTCAGTAGATTTACTGGAATGTAAAATAACTCCTGCGGGACAAAATTCCGGCACATCCGGCGACGCTGATATAAGCTCTGCAGTTGCGAGCGTCGTTAAATAAAACATAACTCTCATAACATTTAAGGAATCCGGAGGTTCATTGCCGCTCTCACATAAGCTCGCCATGGGTCCCTATCCTGAGCAAGATTAATCCAGTCTCTGCCATCATATCCGACCGCCCTCAAATCTATTTTAATATTATCCTTACATCTATGTCTCGGCCTACGCAAAAGTCTTTTTCCCTCCAATCTCCCAACTAACACTCTCTATGCATTTCTGGGTTCGCCTATACGTGCTACATGCCCTGTCCATCTCAGACGTCTGGATTTAATATTCGTAATTATGTTAGGTGAAGAATAAAATGCGGCAGTTCTGTGTTGTGTAACTTTCTCCATTCTCCTGTAACTTCATTCCTCTCGGCCCCAAATATTTTCCTAAGCAACTTATTCTCTAATACCCTTAACCTCCGTTCGTCTCTCAAAGTGAGAGTCCATGTTTCACAACCTTACAGAATAACCGGTAATATAACTGTTTTATAAACTTTAACTTTCAGCTTTTTTGGGAGCAGACTGGATGACAAAAGCTTCTCAGCCGAATAATAGTAGGCATTTCCCATATTTATTCTTCGTTTAATTCTCCCGAGTATTATTTATATTTGTTACTGTTGCTCCAAGATATTTGAATTTTTCCACCTCTTCAAAGGATAAATTTTCACTTTATATATTTCCATTTCGTACTATGTTCTGGTCACGAGACATAATCATATACTTTATTTTTTCGGGATTTACTTCCAAATGTATCACTCTACTTACTTCAGATAAAATTCCCAAGTTTTTTTCTAGTAGTTTGTGGATTTTCTCCTATCATATTCACGTCATCAGCATAGACAAACAGCTATGTAATCCGTTTAATTCCAAACCCTTTCTGTTATCCTGGGCTTTACTAATGGCATATTCTAGAGCAAAATTAAAAAGTAAATGTAGTGTATCTCCTTGCTTTAGCCCGCAGTGAATTGTATAAGCATCCGACAGAATATACGGACTCTACTGTACGTTTCACTTAGACGCATTTTAATTAATTGAACTAGTTTCTTGGGAATACCAAATTCAATAATAATTTTATATAAAACTACTATATGTCATATGTCTTTGTCACGCAGCCATTAGATGGCGCATATGTTGCGTCATACCGTCGCAATATCAGTTGTAAGATGGCTGCGCGCATAGATACATGGTCAGACGTGGAAGTACATAGTGTGATTCGGTTTTTGCTTCTGAAGGGACTTCACCAGCAAAATTCATCGTCAACTTGTTAAGGTATACGGTGTGAAACGACGCTTCCGGTGGCAGGTACTGGACTAATAACCCTACAGCCTCGATCTGGGACCAGTGATTTCCATCCCTTCGGACCGTTGAAGAAACACCTGGGTAGTAAACAATTCGACACCGATACGGCGGTTGAGCAAGCCACCATGACTTGGCTTCAGGGACTTGACGCAGATTTCTTCTACATCGACATCGATGCTTTGGTCTACCGTTGGAACAAGTGTTTGGACAACCATAGTGATTATGTTGAAAAGTAATGCCATACCAGTGCCATAATACTGTGTATCAGTATATCAGAGCATCAGGGACTGTCGAAATAAAATTTAATTCAAACACAAACTTACTAGGCACTTGGTCAATAATTGAGACTCGTTCAGACATGGCTTCTTGTAAATAGTTCTCTTATTCTAGCACAAAATATTTCAAAATCTGGTAATTTCATCAGTATATAATTTTATTCTAGGTTTAATTTTTACTTAAGTAAAAAGAATCTTTCTTTGTTCCTTAACTTCCACAATAAACTGTCTAGCCTTTATTAATTAGTTAATCTTTTAATATTATGATTTTTATTATATTTGTAAATTTAATATTAATTTTAATTACAATATTATAATTGCATTCTTAATATTGTAGTTGTAATCTCCTGGTGGAGGGGAGGAGAAGGCCTGATAGCTTTATTTCTACCAGGTTAAATAAATATATACTATACTACTACTGCTGCTGCTGCTACTACTACTACTACTACTGCTGCTACTGCTGCTGCTACTACTACTACTACTACTACTGCTGCTGCTGCTGCTGCTGCTACTACTGCTGCTGCTGCTGCTGCTGCTGCTACTACTACTACTGCTGCTGCTGCTGCTACTACTGCTTCTGCTGCTGCTGCTACTACTACTACTGTTGCTGCTACTACCACCACCATCACCACATCACCACGACCACTGTCTGTGAAATAAGGTTTGTCCAGGAGAACTCTTGTTAAGGCCTATTTTACTTTTTGAAATGTCGGTACCCTTATAGTTTTGCCCGATCTAGCTGACCGTTTGTCCAAACTCTACACAAAGGGATGTAATAAAAATTAAAACGTAGGCTACTTCAATGAACTTCAATGGTGAGAGAGGAGTCGAAGTCATCTATGAAAGCTTCAATATCAGTGGATTTAGCTGTTGACCTTTCCATTGCAATAACAGCAAGATCGTCGAGACTCTTCACCCATTTTATTTCTTAGGTACGTTTTCACCTGCTTCATACACGAAAATGTTCTTTCACACCCGACACTTGATACGGGTATGGTTACAGCCATCGCTGCCATTTTGAACAATTCGTGAAATGACAAAAGAAAGTCCTCAAGAAACGTAGGAAAGCACAAGAGACTTTTCGTCAAACTGTTTCGCTTATCCTCGTATATTTCACATTGTTTTTCTAACTAGGCGAACTTCTGCTCTCCACATTATCGAGATCACGCACATAATGCTCTGCCAGTAGTTTGTTTTTCTAAATCTAGGAATGATATGCGTAAATATACAAATAATTTCTTTTCCATAAATTATTTTTATTTACTGCCATAACGAAATGTAGGGGTTTTATAAATAGACTTGCTTATGAAAAGTACGCCATTTTTTTAACACCGTTAAATATTACTAATTATGAAACAAGCTTATAACGTTATACTTTATTGCACGAGTCATTATTAAGCTACTGAAGAAATAACATATCAAATTTTTAATGATGAGTTGTTCGATATCATGGGTTATGATAACAAGGAGGTTCTTATGACAACAGCAATGTATTAAATAATGTTGCACGGCAAATCGATTCATAATATTAATTTCATGGTACAAGTTATACTGTTATTTTATTTGGCATGTAAAAATTTAGGGCACTGGTACAATAATGTGGATGGTTTTCACTACGACAAAGACTAGTATTCGTAATGCTGGTGTATAAAAAAGTTACTTTATATATTACTGGTATTTCAGCTGCTCTCTATTTCGTCGTTCTTGTTATCCTAAAGAATTACCTTATCCTTTGCAGTTATTAAAACTTTTAAATCTGTCTCCCTGACAACCATCTCTAGACCAACAGCTCCTTTGCCCACCAGTTATCACAACCTCGTCGGGGATAGAACCTGGGCGGCCTTGATGAAAGAACAGAACACCAGTGCTTGATCCACGGACGCGATAAGACAACCATAAAACTATTCAATGCAATCAAAATTTTATCTAAAATTTATTTGTGCGAGATCGTGCATAATTTGCTTGCTTTCCGCACAAAACCAATACGCGGTAAGTATGAAATACCACATTCAGTATTCCCAACCTAACATACATAACAATTTCCCTATTCTTACCGCTTAAGCGTCATATTCATTTTACTGCTTTAGGCTTTTAACATATTATTTTTAAAGACGTTCAGTATAGTAATAATTATAAATTGGAAACTTACCACTGCAATTTCACCTAAATTCCACTGTTAATTATTGTTTTTAAATATTTGCAAAAATTAAGTAAACTCTACAACACCACAAAAGTTACTGCATTTGTAATGCAAGTAACATTAAGGAAGCCGTGAAAAATCAAAAAGATTCCAGACTCATCATAGACTGGGGGAAAAAAGACAGACGTATATCACGGCCTGCTGCAGTATAGTAAACACAGAAAACATTTTATAGGAACAATGTTGAAGATAGATATATTTGTTTTTCAAAGTTGCCATCATTGAACAGAAACCAAGATGGAGATTTCATTCCAACTAATTAGAAATTCCTCTTTCAGGTATGTAATAAACGATCTTCGCACAAAATAATGTACGATACACGAGCGGTATGTTTGTTTTCATGTTCTCGGAAATTAAAAAAGCTCAACTACATTTCGCTTTTTCAATCTTTTCCTCGAACATGAAAACGTCAACATACCGCTCTTGTAACGCATATTACTATTCTATTTAGAAGACGGAATTCGAACCCAAGTGTAGTAGCCTCCATGTAGAAGTTTGAAGATGCATGTATGTGCCTATGTAATTGATGTAGAAAACTAGGAACAAATTGTAAATGTTGTTACTTATTTCAGAAACTCACTGTATATGAGCAGTTCTAATGATACGATGTTTAATCACATTGTCCACTCCTGCGTAATGCGCGTATTGTGTTATAAAACGAGTTTAAGCCTTCGGTGTAGTCTCACAGCCTGAAGCGCTGTGTAAAAATACAAATAGAACTATCGAATTGACTGAATGGACGGGCTTTAGAAGATTTGGAATTCGCTGATATTGAAACAACGATGGATTTTGCTCCAGTATTTCAAACATACGGCAGCATGTAAATCAACATTTCCAAACTTGAATAATCTTTGTTTTGCATCTCTAAGTTGCGCTATATGTCGATACCTTTCGGTCCGTCAGTATTGTATTATTTGTTTAATTTGTTTGATGTCCTATATTGATTCTTTCAGTAGCCCGCTTTTGTTTTCACAAGCTGATGGATGTCTAGGGTTCTGGTATCAATCCAGTTTCAACAGTAATGGGGAAAATGTATGCAACATTTAAATTATTGAAAGTACTTAAAAGTAACTCCAGGCAGAATAACGAACAACTGCATGCTTACAAAAGACGTTTGGGACATGTTTTTGTCGAGATACTTCTTTCACCCCTAGCTTAAAATCGTAGTGTTATCTCCATATTTGAAAATATTCCACTTTTTTAATCGAGTCTTTACATATTCCTTCGTCAGAATTATGGCTCTGACAAAAATGTAATGGGAAATGTTTCTTTCCTAATTTTTAAATGGTTTTTATTTATAGTCCCTTTTAACAGCGAGATTGTTGTGCGACTTTCAGTTATTCTCTTTGCAGTGTTTGCGGGTTCGATCCCGGCCCCGGTCGATGGCATTTAAGTGTGCTTAAATGCAACAGGCTCATATAACTAGTTTTAGTGTAGTGGCATGTAAAAGAACTCCTGCGGGACCAAATTCCGGCACATCGGCGACGTTGATATAACTTCGGCAGTTGAGAGCGTCGTTAAATAAAACATAAATTTTAACTTTAAATCCAACAATGGGGAAATACGTACATGGTGCCATTAAAAAAACAGACTCATTGGCACACCCTTTATAAATGAAAAGAATACTTACTTACAAATGGCTTTTAAGGAACCCGCAGGTTCATTGCCGCCCTCACATAAGCCCGCCATCGGTCCCTATCCTGTGCAAGATTAATCCAGTCTCTATCATCATATCCCACCTCCCTCAAATCCATTTTAATATTATCCTCTCATCTACGTCTCGGCCTCCCTAAAGGTATTTTTCCCTCTGGTCTCCCAACTAACACTCAATATGCATTTCTGAATTCGCCCATACGTGCTACATGCCATACCCATCTTAAACGTCTGGATTTAATTTTCCTAATTATGTCATGTGAAGAATACAAAGCGTGCAGTTCTGCGTTGTGTAACTTTCTCCATTCTCCTATAACTTCATCCCTCTTAGCCCCAAATATTTTCCTAAGAACCTTATTCTCAAACACCCTTAATCTCTGTTCCTCTCTCAAAGCGAGATAAATGAAAAGCATAATATTTGAAAACATGTTCAAAATATTCCTTCTTTGATACCCTACAACTTTTTTATAAATAGTTTCTGCATAAAATTAGAAATAAGAAAGTTACAAGCATTGTTCCATACTTTTTACTTACTCTGTATATTTATTTCCTTTGTAATGCTAATATCTTAACTCTAGTTTCTTTTGTACACTCACGAACTATATTTTGCGATATAATAATGCGTAATGGTAACAGAGAGCACATACGAGATAGTGTAAATTAAAAAAATAGCACACCTACCCTTTAATGCAATTACATACACTAGAAGTTGTCGACAGCTGTAGGCCTAACGTTTGCAAGAGCAGCGGGACACCATCTGAACTTTAGAGCAACGAGGCTCTCTGTGTGGTTCTTCTTCCTTTCATTTAATTGGGAATTTTGTTAACATGTATAGCTACTTTCGTAATTTAACGAGCATTTTAAAACGAATTCCCTTTCTCGAACAAACAGCTAACTCTAATAAATCTGATAAACATAACAAGCTGCAATTGAATACAAAACAAGGAAACGAGAGTGAAGACGAGTTAAATAATATATAATTGCTCTTTTCTGTGGGTGTAGCAGGATTTTTTATTCTTCTGTAACGTTGAAGCTCCTCATCTGTTAAAACCTAGCATCCATCTTTCTTCGGATGTCAACTTCCTCATTTTCTTCTGGATGATTTGTCCCTTGATATCCAAGTTACTTGGTGTGCTTTAATAGGTTAGTTTCACTTCTTTCTTCTCACAGATCATCTGGTCATTTATTAGTTGTATGAGGTTGATTATACGTTCGTAGATTTTCTGTTCATCATAAATAGAGTTATGCGTTCGATTACTTTTAATGCAAGTTAGGTGTACATCGATCATATTAGCTTCGTACGTAGAGCAAGTTGCAAGTCAATTGTTTATGCTTCAGTGAACCAAGCGGTCTTCCCATATGCACCGGTACTGTGTGTATTGGTCTCGCAAGTACGGATTACCGACGGAAAGAATGCGAATCAAACACTGCGATAAGGAAGAGCGGGCGACAGGAAAGGTCACGAGATAACTTGAATGATATTCAAGAATATAGTCGGAAGAGAAATGACATCGATAGAATCAGTCTTGCGTTGTGATAGTTACATTACGACTTTAGTTTGCTCCATTGCATGTGAATACGTGTTTTGTATCGCACGGTATTATTATTTCATTCGTAAAAATATGTTGCGCGTTTAATTAGCTTGAATTTTTCTCTTGCTACGTTCTTTATTTCCACAGCGATGTCCTCATTTGTTCATCTTCTTGGAAGAGACAGTACTTCCATCGGCTCGCATCTCTCCCCCCTCGGCGTGCCTACATACACATGTTAAAACAGACAGCAACGCCATAATTGCTTTTCGGTAATCGTTCCTTGCGCAAGCTATACATCTGTTTATTTGTGTACCTGTGTGTGTAATTCGGTGAAGAACAGGAATACCACTTGGATTTAATAACAATAACAAAGTATATGTTTAAAGGCAGCTTATATGCAATAAAAGATATGAGCTATCCAGGAGCTTGGTTTGGATGTGATTTCACATCCACCATAGTCTTCCGATCTTTCGCCCTGAGATTTCCATCTTTACCGTTTTCTATTCATCCTTGGAAACTCCTTGGATAGCAAAGTTGCTTTACAAACTTGGCTTGACGGCTTCAACTCCAAAACAACAGTTTTCTTCAGAGGTGGAATCCCAGCGTTGTCAGAGTCATAGATAATGTAGGAGAATATATTACTGATTAATTTCTGTCTTTTATTTATTAAAAAAACTTCTGTCATAGCGAAAAAAAACAAACTTGTGTATTAACACAATACTACTTATTACTAAGATCCTGATTTCTCATTCCGTCCGTTGAGATTTGTATTTCTATTATGATTTTGCAAAATTTAGAAGTACATTTACAGGAATAATATGTGCAATATATTCACAATATTAATCATTTGCTAAATTGCTGTACGTGCAAAATACGATTATCTTGGCTGTCACCGGAGTATTAATTTTGATGGGTAGTAGCAGTAGCAGTAGCAGCAGTAGCGTAGTTGTAGCAGTAGTACTAGCAGCAGAAGTAGCATAGTTAGTAGCGTAGTATCATAATAGTAGTAGTAGTAGTAGTAGTAGTAGTAGTAGTAGTAGTAGTAGTGACGGGGTCGGCGTCAGCAGCGGTAACGGTAGTAGTAGTGGCAGTAGCAGGAGCAGCAGCAGCAGTATGAAAGGGGTGTAGATTATCTTCATTCTTCATTCATTAGACATCACTGTCTTCTATAGCAATAAATACATCGTATTCATGACAATTTTCTGCCAATAGCTCTTCAACCTACTGGTTTATATGTTTTTAATAAAATGGCATTGTCTGGTTTCATTCTTTGAATACATGTTGTCAGCTTGTTCTATTTTTTTTAACTTTGTCATTCAAATTACATACAATCACAATTCTTCGCTGATATTTTCGTTTCTTGTATGGCCGGTTTTCTTATATCCTTATCTTATCTTAGAAACTTTGTCTCATTCACCTGAATACTATTTTTATATCCCTCTGTCATTCTCCATGTTTCTCTTTCATGTGGGCCTAATAATTTTGACATTGAATTTACTTTATAGAAGGTCAATATTTTATCTTTTTTTACCTTTCCTTTTTAAATATCGCTTTATAATTCCATTTAAGTAATTAAATGCTTTCATCTGTTTTGGAAAATTTGGTTTTCATATGAAATGTTACATCTGAAATATTTAAATGCAAAAACGTGCTCTATAATATTAGTGTTTGCTATTACAATTTTCGATGTAATAATTTGTTTGCATTTGTATGCCACAACTCTCCTTTTATTTCGAATTATCATCATGAGGAAGTTAGATGTCCGCCTTTCAACTATTAAGAGATATGATGGAAAGGAATAAAAATTCTTACAGAAGTATCTCCTGGCGTTTTCATGAAGTAATTGTTTTAATATCGTCATGTTTTTCAGGAGTTTACCAGAGTTCGAACTAATAAAATTAAACTGTACACCTCATCTGTCACTAATACGTGATTAAAATTTGCGGTGGTTGTTGAAGTCACCTACAGAAATATATCTCACGGCTCATGATCTCTGATAATTCAAATATTGAACACGTTCATAATAGTACGGGTGTTTGCTATATGGTTCTTAACACTATCCAATAAGGAACTGCAGTCATACTATTTGTCTGATACTTCTCTCCAGATTTTCTTCTACGAGTACCAAAAACGGTTGTTCTATCTCTATAACGTGGGTGATCGTTTTGATCCCTTCTTATAAAGCCAACACATTTCCTGTCAGTCACGCACTGCCCAGCGAGGAAAATTGTGCGACGATGTGGAGCTTTTCTGTGTGGAAATCGAGCTTCGTAGGTTCGCACTGCTTTCAAGTATTCTGTCAAACTTACTCGTAGATTATCGGCATGTTTTAGTTGTCCTAGGCCCGGTTTCTTCAACCTTAGTTAAATAATAACAGTGTGCTATTCCATTTTAACTGTAAACTTTACAGTTGAAGCATTTCTTCAACAACTGTTAGTACTAACAGGCTGTTAGAACCCATGTTAATTTAACTGCTCAATTTCATGCAATTAGATCATTTAACTACTCAATTTCATACAGTTAAATCATTTAACTCTCTGTTAACTTAGAAGTATTCAATATGGCTGGTGGGTTAGATGCTGAACTTCTATATCTTGATTTTTCAGAAAATGTTATCATGAATACATAAACAGAGCGGATGATTTCAATGATTTGACAGAACAGAAGTTCGTACAAAGGTATAGGCTATTTTCCGCCAAGCCTCACTTTGCGCTTTCAACGTAGATCCGTTTGTTTGTTTATTCGCAATAATTGGTTTATACTGCGAAATTACTTCTAGCAGAAGGCTTCTCTCGAACGAAAATAAATTAGTCCCATAATTTATTTTTGTTCCAGAGTTTTCCATTTCACAACAGCAATACCAATACGGCTATTGTGATACAGACGATGGAAAGAAGGATAAATCAAACCTGAGAGAATAGAAAGACTTCTATCCTCTCTGAATCAAACAACGGAAACAAGCGAGAATCGCAATTGTCAGAGTTCAGAAAACAGAATTAAGCCTATACTTGGTTATAGGTTATGGTTAAACTCTAGAATCTCTGGTCCTAACAGTGAGTTAACAAACATAATGTTAAAATGTGAAATGTAAAGTTGAAGAAACGCAATATTTTTAACAGCAATTTATACTTTTAACTTACAGTTAATTAACGCTATGTTAGGTACATTTTAACAAAGGTTGAAGAAACCGGGCCCTAATATTTGTGAATCATTCCATTGTTATTGATATGAAAGAATCACTGTCTTGTACCCATTAAACGTTAAGGTGATTCGCAGAAAATTAAACGATTGTTGTACCTAATAATGTGTCTACAGGTCTCTATTAGTGGTGGAGTGTGGTTTTGTCGCTGTTAAATGTCTGTTACTAGTTCCGACTGTGACTACAGTCCGAAAATCACAGCTCCGAGAAATCGCCATCTCCGCCCGATATGTGGCTCAGCTATCGCGACTGATGTGTTTATTAGCGTCTGCATAACAGGTTCTGTGTTCGGTTCAAGTTTTTCGAGTATGATGAAGTTCGTGATTCGTTGATGTTCGCAGAATATTCGTTGTCCTCCACTCCCACCTCTTCATGATTTAACGGCTTAAGGATTTTATCATATATCTTGCGATTAGTTTTTCGTAAGAAATAAGACGAAATTTGTATTGTCTTGATTGTCTCTCTCATGTTCGAATATTGGAGGACACTAATGTTAATATGCATAATGTGAGAGACCATGTTATGTGACAGCTCTAGATATAACAAGCCAGAAGATATATCAACTTGAAGGACAAGCTTTACCGTACCACTCAAAAGTTTAACGTCGAGATATGTTTGTTAGTCAACCAATGTCCAACTAATTATTTAAATTGAATTCAATTTAAACAAAAAACACGTAAATTTAGATATTGAGGGGGAAGTTTGAAACCAGGCTTAATTGCATTTTAGATTTCACCCCTAACCCCAGCCACCCTACTTTGAAATTTCAAATGGAACCCATATATTTTTTACTTACATATGAAAGAGAATTCAATTGTTTACACACCTCATTCATTTGTTTTCGTATCTTTTGTTTTCTATCGTCGCCTGGCAACCTGTATTTTTGTTATCATCAATTGATTGTAGGATGAAAAAACAGCTTATTTTGTGTAATTTCCTAAATTTAATAAATAAGGATGATTTATGTTCTCTCTTGAAGGATATACACCGTTTTAAAATAATTTAATACACAAACACAACTATTACATGAAATGCTCAACAAGTTTTTGTAGCTTTATTCTCTTCAGCTCTAATCAGTAATAACAACAATCCAGATTGCCAGACGACGATAGAAAACAAAAGATACGAAAAAAAAAAATGAATGAGGTTTATAAACAATTGAATTCTCTTTCATGTTTAAGTATAAAAATAGAGGGGTGCCATTCGAAATTTCAAAGTGGGGTGGCTGGGGTTGAGGATGAAATCTAAAATTCAATTAAGCCTGGTTTCAGACTTCTGCTTCAATATTTAAATTGACGTGTTTTTTGTTTAACTTTACTTCAATTTAAATAATCAGTTATTTAGACTGGGAAGTTTTGAAATGAAAGCCCTGTATTCGCACTTTGAGACGGACCCAGGACAGCATAGTGAAGGTGTGATAGGTCAATATATTGGCTATATAGAATATACATTGGACTCTTCGTCCACACATCGCTGAATGCACTCACTATATTCGTCCACGAATGATTCAGTTAATCATTGGTAAACATTCTTGGGTGTATATACACGCTCACACATAGCGATAATACTGCTAAGTGCTAACCGAGTGTGTGTTACTCGCCTCTTTATCAGTATTCTTGATATAAAGTTATGGCACCGCTATGCCAATTCACAGAAGAACGATAAACATAATTATTAAATATCTGTCATCTCGAGATAAACATTCACAATCGCCAAGAATAAATAATAATCCGAGACAAACATCACTCTGTGACAAAATCACTATTATGTCGCAGAGATTTTTCCTGAGATGCCACAGTTCATAGCTGTGACTTCAAAAATCCCTCACACCCAATCTCTAGTATCTCAACCTCTTTCCCCCTTATCTGATTGTCGCGTCGAGGTAGTACTTTACAAGAACAAGTTCAATGGCATCATAAGAGACGTAGGGCATGTTTTCTCTGATGACAAATGCGACTCTTTACGTAAATTACAATTTTGTTGAAATTTAAACTTAGAATCTCAGAATAGTTTTATATTTAGTAAAATAGCTGTAATGCTAAATGTAATCAGTTTATTCCAAACTATTAATAACTGTAAACGGCGTTTTGTTACCGGTGTATATTATCAAATAATAATGCCTCAGATGTGTGATGCAAATTATTTTATTATAATGAAAAAAAAAAAAAAAAACTAGCTTTCAAAAACGAAAATATTATTAGAATGTTTTTATGAATTTACTATATGGGAATCGTCTCTTAAGCTGTGGACAACTATACCCCTTCCACCCTGTTGTATGTACTGTATTCGCGGTATCTCATATACAGCGCTTTGAGTGCGCTTCTTCAAACCCGTGCTGCTCATTGTGCGTGAAGTGACCACCGCGCGGAGTTCCCATGAGGATTATCAGATCATCGGGGGGGAGGGGGTTCCGTACAAAGGGATTACGTCGAGTATTTTGATAATGCTAATTGAACATGAAATACAAAACCGAGAGTAAACACAAGTAATTAAACCGATTATTCTGTGTGTTGTATTTACACCATTATCAAGGAAAACAGAAAACCTCGCCCACTTAAACCGGGTTTTATTTTTGGTAAACTGGAGAGCTGTACTACATCCATGGTTGCATACCCCGAGAGACACTTGATGAAACGGATGATTTGAACTGAAATCCTGCAGAATCAAAATCTGTCACTTGCTCAGGCCTTAAAAATGCTTCATTCGCTGCACCCATTTTGACGTCCTTGAGGCTGAATTCGCAGGTTTTCTGTCATTTGTATTACAGTACTAGTAATTCTGATTTGGTACGAGTGCCATCACACTTTTCATGAAGGTGACAGAGTAAAGCTTTCAGCTCGTTTGTCATTGGTTACAGCAAGTCATTTAACACGCTTTTAATAATTGTCAATAGAACGAGATTTAAATGTCGTCTGAGGCTTTTGAATACAAAAAAAAAAAAAAAAAAAAAAAAAAAAAAAAAAAAAAAAAAACTCAAATCAGATGTTGCCATTTCGCGGCAGTAGTTAGAAGAACAGCCAAGTTCAAGTGCATAATAGATATAAATTACACTGATTCGACTTGTTTTGGTAACCAAACTAACTTATTTTTAAGTAGGTTATTTTACGACGCTTTATCAACATCTAGGTTATTTAGCGTCTGAATGAGATGAAGGTGATAATGCCGGTGAAATGAGTGCGGGGTCCAACACCGAAAGTTACCCAGCATTTAACTTATTCAGCTTCAGTGCCAACACTAGTACTTATTAAACAATTCAAAAAATTAGGTTTGAAGTAAGTATTTTAAGTGATGAAATTTCTATTAAGATATTCATAAAAATAAGTAGATTAATATTATTCTAAGGTTGCATAAACATTGCTAACTGGTGTATACGTTACATGTGAGTTCAGAGATGAAGGCGTATATCTTTTTGTATTCAGTAACATTGATCTAAGATCCTAGAAGTATGTTTAATATTTATCAGATAAACTTCACTTTACGTAATTCGGGTTCCGCATATTGCAGATAGGTGGCAGGACTGTGACCTATTTTTCTAGTTGCACACCACTTCGGCGGACCACGCTGTATATGATGTGTATCTGTGGAGAGTAATTCTTTTACAAAGATCACATAAAATTTGTTTAAACTAAGAGAATGTTCTTTCTACGTCACATGACGTTACAGGGGCATATTTATAATACAGCGTTACTATAAATTATCTTTCCGATTACAAACTTGAATAACTATCGTTAGGAGACACTTAGAAACATGATATTGGTATCAATGAAAAGAGAAACTCAAATATTATTTGTTATGTTGGTGAACCTGTCGCATATTTATTAATTTCATTGCTAGGAGATGATTTAACAGAAAAATGGCTGCAAACGAAGGCAGGAGGGCATTTTGTGTGCTAGATTTTCACATATCCCATTGATGTTGATCCACCCAGTGGGCCCAGTATCCGTAAGTGGTACGCTGACTTCAAAACGAGGGGATGCATCTGTAAGCGGAAGTCAACCGGTCGTCCATCAGTAAGTGAGGCAAATGTGGAGCGTGTGAGAGAGAGTTTCACACGAAGTCCACAGAAATCCACCGTAAAAGCCAGTAGAGAATTAAACATCCCCCAAGAAACTGTGTGGAAGATTTTACGGAAACGTTCGAAGTTCCATCCATACCGTCTACAATTGTTGCAGGCTCTGAAACCAAACGACAAAGCCAAGAGACAGTCTTTCTGTGAGGAGATGCAACTCTGAATGGAAACTGAAGGTTTCATCGAATTATTGTGCACAAACACAATGTCAGGATATGGGCTTTGGAAAATCCTAACAGTTATGTGGATCATGTACGCGACTCCCTCAAAGTGAACGTGTTTTGTGCTATAAGCCGTGAAAAGGTGTATGGCCCTTTCTTTTTTGTCGAGGCGACAGTCACAGGTAATTCGTACCTAGACATGTTACAGTTATGGCTTCTTCCACAACTAGAACAGGACATCGAAGGTCTCATTTTTCAGAAGGATAGGGCGCCGCCCCATTACCACTTAGATGTCAGAAACGAACTGAATACACGACTTGCAAGGAGATGGATTGGACGTGCTGGCCGTGAAGATTTAGAATGTTTGCATTGGCCTCCACGTTCCCCCGACCTCACTCCTTGTGATTTTTTTTCTGTAGGGTTTTATAAAACAACTAGTGTATCAGCCACCATTACCACCTACCATTGAGGGTCTTCGTGTCCGCATTACAGAGGCCATTGCACTGGTGGATGGTACAGTGCTACAACGTGTATGGCAGGAAATTGACTACAGACTAGATGTGTGTCGTGTGACACAAGGAGCTCACATTGAGCACATGTGACTTACGGTTGTGAACCAAATGTTTCTCTTTCTGTTTCATATTTGCAGTGAAAATTTTTAAAAATTGTTGGAGTTTCTGTTTCTGTTGATACCAATTTCATGTTTTCTAATTTTTGCTGATTTAAGAGTAGCACATGTGACTTAACCGAATGGATAACAAAACATATTTGAGTTTCTCTTTCCATTGATACCAATATCATGTTTCTCCTAACGATAGTTATTGAAGTTTGTAATCGGAAAGATCATTTATAGTAACACTGTATATTAAATCATTGTTATTTAATGACCCCATGTGTATCTGCTTGCAATTCTACTATGCTTATGCATCCACTTGACGTATTAGATGTACCAGAAGAAACTACTCGATCCGCTGTACGCCTGGGAACAGAAATGCGCTGCCTGCTTTTCATGTGCTCTAGCTAGGTATGGAGAGGGAAGATAGGCTTTAGTCTGAAATGAACGTCCGTGTCAATAGATTCGTATAACATTAACCATCATAAAACAAATTGTTTCTGATAGCTTACTCTTTTCCCTATCGCACATAACACATGCCAGGTCTCGCCTCCTCAGCTATACGTATGTAGGCTAATATAAGTATAAAGCAAGCCCGCTATTAACGTAACAGAACAGACAAGCAGCAAAGTGGTTCAGTGTTTACTTCCGTTGTGGTCGAGATGTATGGGAGGGGGGGGGGGCGAGTAAAATCTAGAAACTTTCTCTCCGCTGTGAGTTTGTACTCCCATGTCTTTGTGCTTCGCAAAGTTCGCTTGTAGGACCCATTCGTCGGAATTTGAAATTAGGTTTCGGCTGACGATAGGATATATTATTCAAGCGACAATTATGTTTGGTTAGTTTATTTGCTTATATACCTATTTATACACTCTCATAGTTCAGCTGCTTAACAGAGTTCGTGTCCGTCTCCAGGCGAATTTGTTTAATGATGTATATCGGGATCACAATCCAGTTCCACATACAACAGTGACAAGAATCGTAAGGACATGTACTGAAATTGAAAGGATAAAGGACTTACCAAGATCAGTTCGCCAGCCATAACATAATATAATATAATATAATATAATATAATATAATATAATATAATATAATATAATATAATATAATATAATATAATATAATATAATATAATATAATGATATATATTATTCAGTATTCCATTTAAAATAACAGAGCTGGAGTTACTTCCTGTTGAACCGCACAATGTTCGAACAGCTTTTCCCAATGGTCTTCCGTTTCAACTCTTAACACACCATCAATTCTAAACTATTATGGTATTATTACCGCAATTTACATGAAAGTACACGACGCTGACAACCGCTGAAATATTCTGTTTTATGTTTTACAGTCATCATCATGAGACACCGGATTTTGATAAGTCAGAAATAAAAAAAATAATAATAATAATTAAAATGGAGAGGTGACGGAATAAAAATTGCCTCACTGTTAAGTAAAGCTGGAATATGTTCAATAAGTGAAACCACTATTATAATGATAAACCCTTTATTCGCCAATACCCATTATAAAATGAAATATCTCCTTTCGTAGAGTATATTTTTTTCCCAAATTCGAAATCAAGTTTTCGTGGCTTGCTTTGAACATTCTCGTTTCAGCATTGGTCAATTCTGGCGTCGCTAATGAAATTTGACAAACAAATACAGTAGAATCTGATTATCTGGGACATGATCTAGTCGGGGCATCAGTTTAATTGGGATACCTTCTAGCTGAAACAAATCGATAATTTGCAACGTTGATTTGCTTCGCTTTGGGTCACCACTCCGCTTAATGGGGATAATGAGTATAAGTGGAGGGAAAATTATTTTCTTTTTCCCAACACCAGATCCTTAGTACAGTCAATGGACATGGGGATTAGGCTACACAAAATTTAAAAACACTGTATCGCAGAAGGCTAATTAACTGGCAGTATACTTAAAGAAAATCTACTGACATCATCTTCAGAAGCATTAGAACTGTTATCATTTTACAGCTGAAGTAATTTATTGCCGATAGATGGCGAGAAATAAGTAGCAAAACAATTCAGAACTTTCCACTATGGTTTCAAGAAGTCAGATTTAGAAATGACAAATCTGAGCCGTAGGCCTACTGAAAATGAAGAAATGTAGGATTTACCACATTTCGGAAACCACGAACAGAGAATTAATTAGTCTTCAATATCACAATGAGAATGAAGATTTTGTGAAGTAATTGTTGAAAATTTCAGCGAAAAAAGACGAAGAAAACGACATTTTAAACAGTGAGAAAGTGATTATTGATTACGTTGCCATTCTATTTAGAATGGTTCATCATCATCATCATCATCATCATCATCATCATCATCAACCACAGGGATTAAGCCCATTGGTCTGTTCCGTCTTCAAAGTTTATGTCGCCTATCCACCTTGTTCTTGGCCTACCAACATTTCTGTGTCCTGTTGGTTCATAGTTCAGTATTACTTTAGGTAACCGGTCGTCATTCATTCCTCTTATATGTTGACACCAATTATGTTTTTGTTGTATTTTCTCAGTGAAATTAAAAATATTTAGTTGTCGTGTATTTTTGTTCTTTTGATGATCTAAAAGAGTGAGACCAATAACACTTCGCAGAAATTTCATTTCACTGGTTTCAATTTTCTTCTTAGTTACTCGGTTTATAGACCAATTTTCTGAACCATAGGTTAATAGTGGGACAACTAACATTGTATAAAATTTTAGTTGTGTTGAACGTTGTGTTTTATTTTTTAAGGTCCTTCATATTGTTCCACACATCTGTTGAAATTTACTAATTTTTTTGACGTTTCGTTCTTTTAAGTATGATATATTGCAGCCTAAATAGTTAAATGAGGATACCTGTTCTATGATTTCATGATTTAAAACTATTTTGCATCTTCTGTGATCAACTCCTTCAAAGGCCATTGTTTATGTTTTATGATTAGACCTTTTAAGATTATATTTTTCCATTATTAATTGTAGTTGATAAGCTGCCAGCTGTAAGTCATCCTCCGATCCTGCCATCAAGATCTATCGTCAGCAAAAAGCATGGACTTCAATATTGTCGTGCCTGTATTTATGCCGATTGTTATTTTATTCTGCCATTCTTCTGTGGCTTATATATTTTAATATTGAACAAATTTATAAGTATACGCTGTTAAAATTTTATCATAAAAATCGTAATAAGTTTGTATTACAGACACACAATTATGACACAAGGCGAAATATTAATTCAACATTAGTAGAACCTAAATGTCTCACATCTGCTGGTCTAAAGCATAGCATAAATTTTGGCCCTCGGTTGTACAATGCTTTAACTAAATTACACCCAAAACTTCTAACATGTAACCCACTAACATATAACAAGAAAATTAGAAACGTGTTAATATCTTCAATTTGATTAAATAAATTTATAGCCTATGTGTATGAATTAATCAACCTATATTATATTTGTATTCTATAATTTTGAAATATATATTAGTCCTACTTTTCACGTGCGATATTATTCTTCTCTAGTGTTAATATTATATTATATAATTCCATTGCCGCTGTAATTATATTTTAGTTCCTATTTTATTTTACTTATTTATTTATATTATTATTTTTTATTTTAATATTATATCTGAACTGCGACTGAGCACGAGTGCTGCTCATTCGGTCTCAAATTTTGTTAATACTACTTATCTTCTTTTTATATTGCTTGTATTATTTTATTTGTATTTCTCTTTGTTTGTTTTGTAATTATATTTCTTTATTCTGTATATTTGAAATGAATAAATAAAAATAATAATAATAAAAAAAATTTATTACACACATTAAGACGTGTTCAAACGTTTATCACAATGTCACCTTCCTAATCAATAACAACAACAAAACTAAACAAAAACGTACTTCCAATGTGATAATGTTATGCTTTGAGAGTCACAGAAGATGTTCTAAATGGTGACCATTCGCATTAATGCACATTCGAAGGCGTTCCCCGAAAGGCCGTATGACTGCCCGGCATGTTGCTGGCTGAGTGGACACACAAGCCTGTCGAATGCGTTGCGGCATGTCGTCTGGTATTGTCAGAATGTTCTGGTACACACTGTCCTTTACAGTTCCCCACAGGAAGAAGTCGAGTGGCGACAGGTCCGGAGAACGTGCAGGCCACTGTACATATATTGTGGCGGCGACAGTTGTTGTGATTTGTTTACATGTTAAGACAGCAAACACACAACATACGACGTGTACGGATGTCAGTCGCCTTTCGTTTTGTGTAAGTTAATGCATAAGATGAATGGGGCACCACAACAAACAGCACATTCTGATGATTCATTTTCTATTTTGTTGTTGTTATTGATTGGGAAAGTGACATTATGATATATTCTTTGACTCGTCTTAATGTGTGTAATCAATGTAACATGATTAAAGTATGTAATGCTATTTGAAAAATTGATGACGTCACGTGTATCTTGTACCATAATGTAGTTGCATGCACCAAATCTCTACACTCATGTTAGCCCCTCGTTCTAACATAACTCTCAAGAACAAAAGTTCCAATACCTATCCAAACAAGAACGTTATAATAGGCGCACAAGACAAATAGGACACTCTGTACATATATTGAATAATGTTGGAGATAGTGGGCAGCCTTGTTTAACACCCTGATTTACAATTATTGTACCACTTATCTTGTTTTCTACTCTTACCGATATTCTTATCTCGTATAAGCTTTTAACAGTTTTCACTAGATGTGTTGGATATTCTTATTTGTACAATATATTCCATAATTTATTTCTTAAAATCTTATTAGAGGTGTTTTCGTAATCCACAAACATTATGTATGTTGGGAGATTAAATTCTCTTCTTTTCTGGATTATTTGTTGCATTACAAACACACAATCGGCACAGGAACGTCCTTTCCTAAATCCACATTGTATTTAGTCTAATTTTGTTTCACTAATGTTGTTCAAACGGCGAATAATTATTTTAGCTTAGAGTTTGTGAGTTCAATAGACTAATACCTCGATAATTCCGCGGTCACCTTTTTTATATATTGGGATTACTTTTGTTTTTTTTTCCATTCTTCTGGTATTTTAAATGTTAACCAACAGATGTTTAATATATTCAGTAAGCGTTGTTTTATTCCCAGTGAGGCATATTTCAAAAGTTCTATATGCAAATCGTCGCTACCTGGAGGTTTATTAAAGATTGTAGAAATTGTTCCATTTCTTCATATGGTTTGTATTATATCATATTTTGTTTTAAAATTTTTGCACTAAAATTAATTTAAATATCGCCGTTTGTGTATTATTGTTTAGTAAATGGTAGTATTTTATTTTATAAGACTTACCATCGGTTCTGCTGACTCGCTAGAGAACGGATGTGTAAGTATGTTTTTAGATCTTTTGGAAAGCATTGCGCGTAATTAGGTGAACCGCTTTAATTGGGGCCAAGTATACTGAGGTCGGTGTGGAAAATTTAACCGGAATTGCCTTACTATTCTTTCAGATTAGTAATATTTCCTGTTATGATATAAATATATCTCCAATGAATATTAGACCTAATTATCAGCGATCGAGATTGTTTTGCCTTTTTACTTTTGTTAAGAATATCGAAACTGGAGAAGGAAATTATTGTTCTGTCTGTTCACAGGAAATACTAGGTTCCAAATATCAGTATTGCAAATGAACTGCGAGCTGAAACATTAATAGTAAAATGTCGTCTGGGTAGAAGTAGGGACTGCTTGGCGTAACACGTATGAACTGCGTACACAATTCGAGAGTGAAATTAGTAGCTTTACAGTACTAACAATTCTGTTTGAAATAGCAACGGAATAAACTCTACATGCTACACGAATGTCAATATAAATATTTAAGTATGTACAGTAGTGCCAAGTAACAAACATAACCTGTGGTGTTTTGTTAAGTTTCGCATGGTACACTCACTGCTGTATTACTGGCACAAGTGTATATTTCCATTCCAATCCACTTTTGCCAAATGATATGCATATATACAGTATGTCTCTAGCAGAAGTGAATTATTACTCGCATCCAATTCTAACTCTCTAAAACTGATTGCGAAACCACTGTAGTCAAATGAAAGATGACTTAAACAAAAATTAGATGTATAGGCCTATACGCTTTCATTCTTTCGTACATTTATCGAAATAGCTATGTGAATTGGTTATTTTGGTTGATTTTATTCATCTATGTTAGTTTTGATTTGTTTAGGTTTGTCTCAATTTCAGAGGTTACATTAAGTTTCTTAGGATACCATTTGATTTTTTTACGTTAATTTCAGTTTTTTAGGTCAAATAGACATGATCGGGACGAAATTCAAATACAAACAGCTGAGCCATTTGTACCCGAACCCACACATTCTGAAGTCGAAATTGCGATAGAGAAGCTGAAAAATTACAAGTCTTCAGGTATCAATCAAATTCCAGCAGAATTAATATAAGAAGATGTAAGCGCATTATTTAGCGAAATTTATATGCTTGCACTTACTATTTAGGAAAAGGAAATTGTACCAGAACAATGGAAGGAGCCCTTAATTGTACCTATCTTTAAAAGGGGGGCGAGACTAACTGCAGTAACTTTCGAAGAATATCATTTTTGTTGACGTCGTACAAAATTTTATCCAATATTATTTTCAGAAGATTAGCTCCATATGTATATGAAATTATTGGGGATCATTATTGTGGTTTCAGGCGTAATAGATCGACTATTATTGATCAGATATATTTTATTCCACAGACATTGGAGAAAAATGGGAGTATAAGCGTACAGTACATCAGTTATTCATAGATTTCAAAAGGCATATGACTCTGTTAAGAGAGAAACTTTATATAATATTCTTATTGAATTTGGTATTCTCAAGAAACTAGTTCGATTAATTAAAATGTGTCTCAGTGAAACGCACAGAATCCATATAGGTCACATTCTGTCGGATGCTTTTCCAAATCACTGCGGGCTAAAGCAAGGAGATGCACTATCACCTTTACTTTTTAACTTTGCGCTAGAATATGCCATTAGGAAAGTCCAAGATAACATAGAGTGTTTGGAATTGAACGGTTACATCAGCTCCTTGTTTATGCGGATGACGTGACTATGTTAGGAGAAAATCCACATATGTTCAGGGAAAACACAGAAATTTTACTTGAAGCAAGTAAAGAGATAAGTTTGGAAGTAAATCCCGAAAAAACAAAGTATACGATTATGTCTCGTGACTATAATATTGTACGAAATGGAAATATAAAAATTGGAAATTTATCCTTTGAAGAGGTGGAAATGCGTGTTGTTATTTGGTTGAGAAGCTTTTATCATCCAATCTCCTCTCAAAAAAGCTGAAAGTTAGAATTTATAAAACAATTATATTACAGAGATTAAGGATGTTTGAGAATAAGATGTTTAGGAATATATTTGGCGATAAGATGGGTGAAGTTACAGGAGAATGGAGAAAGTTACATGACGTAGAACTGCACGCATTTTATTCTTCACCTGACATAACTAGGAACATTAAATCCAGAGTTTGAGGTGGGTAGACCATGTAGCACGCATGGACGAATCCAGAAAAGCATATAGAGTGTTAGTTGGGAGCCGGAGGGAATAACACCTTTGGGGAGGCGGAGACATAGATGGGAGGATAATATTGAAGTGGATTTGAGGGAGGTGGGATATGATGTTAGAGACTGGATTAATCTTCCTCAGGATAGGGACGTATGGCGGCCTTATGTGAGGGCGGCAATGAACCTCCTAGTTCCTTAAAAGCCGTAAGTAAGTAATTTTAGTTTTTTTTAGGTTAGTGTCTATTCTAAAGGATTCAGAAATAACTTAAGCAAAGCAAATCTAACTTACTGAAACTTGAATAATTTCGAGGGAAAAATTGTTCCGGAGCCGGGTATCGAACCCGGGACCTTTGGTTTAACGTACCAAACGTTAAACCAAAGGTCCCGGGTTCGATACCCGGCTCCGGAACAATTTTTCCCTCGAAAGTATTCAAATCAACTTTACAGGGATTTGTACCTGAAATCTTGATTTGCATTACTGAAACTTCTTCGTTAGGTGCTGTAATATCATTTAGATGTTTTTGTCGTCTTTTGGACCAACACTACACACTCTCTCACCACGAAGGGAATCACTGATTATGTGGTCAGCACGGTATAGAGCCACCGCTATGTTGTCACAGGGACGAACACTCAGTTTCGATGAATGGAGATAAACCTATATCCACGCCAGGAATGTAGCTGGTGACGACTAGGTTGAGAAGTGCACTCTCTATCCACAGTGTTAGACTGGCGGATATACACCGAACCTAAAGTAAACGAGCCTAAGGAATATAAGCAAATTAAAAACTAACCTAAGAAGCTAAATAAAGTAAAACTAACCTAAGGAATATGAAACTAACCTAAAAACTATGAAACTTAAGTTAACTTAAGGGATATGAAAATAACTTAAGAGCTAAACGAATAGAGCTAACTTCTGGAATATGAAAATAACATGACGAATCAAACCTCAACTAATCTGAGGGAAATGAAACTAACCTAAAGAACTCAACAAACTAAAATTATTCTGAGGAATTTGGAAATGACCTAAACACTGAAGAAACTATAACTAATCTAAGAAGCTGAAGTCGCCCTCGATAGCGCAGTTGGTATAGCGCTGGCCTTCTATGCTCGAGGTTGTGGGTTCGATCCTGGCCGAGGCGATGCTATTTAAGTGTGTTTAAATGCTACAGGAATTTTTGTCCCGCACACCGGCGACGCTGATATAACCTCTGCAGTTACGAGCGTCGTTAAATAAACCATAATTTTTAAGAAGCTGAACGAAGTAAAATGAATATAAAGGATATAAGGCTTTTATAAAAAGAAACTAAGCAAACTAAAATTAATTTAGGGATTATTAAATTAACCTAAAATGTAACTAAAATTAACATAAGGATATGAGAATATACTAAAAAAGAAGTAAAAAACTAAAATTGTCCTTAGGAATGTGAAAACAGTCTAAGAAACTAAATAAATTAAATTACTCTAAAATCTGAATAAGCCATAATAAATCGAGGGCTATCAGCCACTTAGTCAATCAGGCCGTCAGTATTTATTTTCATTTAACTTGAGCATATGCTATAGACATGGACAGAATACAATATGAAACTAAGTTACAAAAAAAACAAATTACAATTTTATTAACGTAAGGAATATGAAAATTATCTAAGAAATTAAACGAACCAAAACTAACCTAAGAGATAAGAAACTAACTTAAAAGGTAAAACTGAAATTAACCATAAGAAATATGGAAATAGTCTCATAAAAGAAACGAACTAAAAGTAATCTAAGAAATGTCAAAGTATTCTAAGAAAATTAAGGAACTAAAACGAACTTGAAGAATCTGAAAACGAACTGGAAGAAATCAAAGCTTATCTAACCAAACCAAAGCTAATATGAACAAATGAAAATAAACCTAAAGAAATCATTCTCATATATCCGTATGGCTGCATATAAGTAGACCTTTATTTCACTGCTGTGGTTTCGCAATGCACTCTAATGACTCACAATTGGATTATCATTCACTTCCGCTTGAGACACACTGCATGTATTTTATAGAAGTGGATTGCGATAAAAAAAATAAAAGCCTGGCTATACGCCAGAGTTCATCAGGCCGAAAACAGGCACACAACAACAAAACGCAACGTATTTCTATCATGCCATATGTTATAAAGCTGAACAGTTATTTCTCAATAGTTGTGGAAATGAAGCAGTTCAGATGAAGAACAGTAGACTGGAATACACTGGTTCCAAAATAATATTTGTTCTGAAAACGTCGAAAAGCTTAATATATTTCGTATAGTTCTACATAACAGACAGATGTATTATTACTAGGGCCCGGATTTTTCGAAAATGTATATGCGCATATGCAAATGCATATTTTGACGGTTAGTGCATGTTTCGGCATTTATTTAGTTTATGTATGATCAATTATCTGACATTTCTGAACGAACTGTAAATCTAGTAATGAATTTGTATGTCGGATATCCCTTGGCATCACAATAACCTTCCTATTTCAAGTGAAATGTTAACGGGACCATACTTCCAGTCTCACAATACATGCAGGTAGATGGACGTTGCAGACGTTTTTCACAAAAGGAATTTTTTACATTCCTTTCTCAATGCAGTGTCCTCTCAAAGTTTGTGTCAACAGGACCAGGTGTTCATCTGTTGATTTGTTTTTCATCTACTAATAGTTTATGCGGTGTTCTGTCTGATTAAACCAAAAATGCCTAAAAATAAGTCCACTAAATCCTTTTTAATTAAACAGTGGATTTCAGGCAATAGTGACTATTCGAGTGACGGCGATGTAGTGTGTTGTCAAGTATGTGGGAAGACTGTGAAATGGGAGAAAAAGTTTTAACTAGAACATCATTCGAAAACAACTGCGCATCTCCGGTCAAAACAAAAGGGTAAGAACACGCAACAGGTACTTTTAACTCAGGCGAAATCACGGTCTGAAGTTAGTACATTTTCCGCTGACCTTTGTAAAACTTTTGTATGCAGGACATTCCGCTGCATCAATTAAATAATCCACATCTACGGTCATTTCTTAAAAAATATTGTCTTAATCAGAGACACCGGATGAATCCACTCTTAGGAAAAATGATTCACTTTCGCTACATGCTTCTGTCCTGGATTCAATACGGTCTGACATAAGAGGAAACTGCGTATGGATTTTGATGAATCAACAGATTCGTGTGGCAGTTACATAGCGAACTTCATAGTGGGTAAATTATGTCCGAAAGAACCCAGCAAACCTCATTTACTTTAATGCAAAGTGTTGGAAAAAACCAACCAGAGTACAGTTGCAAGATTTGGTTAGTGCATATTTTCAACATTTTTAGTGCATATTTGCATGCATATTTTAGGTATTTTCAGTGCATATATATCCGGGCCCTAATTATTACTTACTGAATTGTGTAGTTCCGGCCAGTGCTCTCTTGGCAGCGCTGCTACACATAATGACAACCATGCAATTGTTATTTCACGTACAAAATGGCCAGTGATTAAAACTGTCGACCATCATTCTATAATGTCATCTGATAAGTAGGTATGCATGTAGGCAATGTAGAATCAACATTCTCATTAGAGATGAACAACGATCGAGAAAGCGAGACTGACAGCGCCCGCAAAGCCGAAAATCCATACGAAATGTTGTATTACGTCGCGTCCTTGACGTAAAGACTAGTTGTGAGTGTTCAGAGACTCGAGATTGATCACTCCCAAAGTCCCGAAATCAAGCAGCCTGCAGTTGTTTATACGTGACTGAACTTTTATCTACTTAGGCAACTGTTATATATGTATAAACAATCAAGTAGCCTATTTGAAACATCATCTCTACCTTTCAGTGCATAATAATCCGTTCTCCAGTCTTTATTTAATTACTAAGCCCTTATTAAAAGCTAGGAATTTTCTTTTCATATATTTAAGATAAAGTGTGCAGTCTCAAGAAAAAACATATTAATGTTATGTTTTGTGTTTCTTAGAAATGCAAATTTATTTGAGAATTTTTTTTTCTATTTATATAACTACAAGTAATATATAATAGAATAAAAACAATTTGATAGCTAAGATACTATTCTGTTTTGTCTTTTTGCCTCATTTAAACATTTATAATGTTATTTATTTCAAAGATTTATGTTATTCAAAGGTACGAAATCTTTCCACGCCGACAAATGCTATTTCGAGAATGATGAGCGAACTCGAAGCACACGAGAATGACGAGACGAGACGAGACGAGACGAGACTCGAAAGACAAATGCAACGAACACAGCGAGCAAGAGCGGCAGTTAGTTTTGTTCATCTCTAATTCTCATACATTTATAATACTGCATTTCTTACTTTATTTTTCTTATTTCTGGAATTCATCTCCAACCTGCTCTTATGATTAAACAATGTTACACATAAACAGTGCAGTTCACTTGTAAGAAGTCAAGCATTTGTTTGTCAAATTTGTACTTTCATGTGTTGGTATATACGTAGAAACAATGGAAAATAACACAATATCCGGGCGTTAGGCTGTAAAATACATATTGTGAGCTTTATTGTAACAACAATGTAATTTATTCGCCACAACAATAATTCCTTTCTACAATTCACCTTAAACGCTCTCGTCAACAATTGGATCTTCACTCAACACAGTATTCGTTATAGCACTCCACCGATGACAATGACAATTTACTTGGACTATTACGCACAATGAACTGTTAATCTTAACTAATATTTACAAAGCACTATTTACAAGTCAGAACTACCAGTTCTCAGTTCACAGTTCTTCTATCTCAGTCACTCAAGTTCACAGTATCTCGAACCACAGACCTTCAGAGACAGTTCACTGTACTCGAACTCGGGTCCCTCCAACTGCGGTCCACTGCACTCGAACTCAGGTCCCTCCAACTGCGGTCCACTGCACTCGAACTCAGGCCTTCGGATGCTGACGCAGATGCGGACGCACACTCGAGTCGAACTCCGGCTGGCTTGCTTGCTCTGGCTTTCTCACTGACTGAATAACTGAAAACTGGAAACTCTGTCTAGTTCGCTGACGCCTGCTCTTTTATAGCAAAATCATAGTTGCGAGAAACTTCTACAGGTGTATAGAGAATTATCTCGATATCTCTACATCGACAGACGTCTGGAATAGTCGAGAAGGTCGTTCCACATTCACTGCGTTAAATAGCAGCTGCGCGCGCAGACTCGTCGCGTGACGTAATACACCCTCTCTCTTCTCTCCACCGCGCGACGTCACTCAATGTTCCGTGGAGCCTGTGCGATCTGCTTTCATGCGGGACGCTGGTCGTGAGTTCGATTCTCACGTCGCTGTCACATTGCCCCCTCCTTAGGGCTGCTCGTCCCGGGCAGTCCCTTGGTAGGCTGCTAATCGGTCCAGATGCACCACCATCATCTTCCCTCGAGGTTGTCGCTGGATCCGCTACACCACGTCGTTGATCCGGGTCACCACGCAGTATGGTCCATCCCAGGTACGCTGCAGCTTTGGTGATTTCCCTTTGGTCCTGGTAGGTCGATACAGCCACACCAGGTCGCCCTCCTGGAATCCTGCAGAGTTGGCCAATCTGTCGTAGCGCACCTTCATCCTGTCGCTGGCCATTTTGAGGTGCTCTCTGGCCAGTTGGTGAACTCCATTCAACTTCTCGGTGAGTTCTGCCACATAGTCAGTTGCTGGCTGGTCGGCGCTGGGTGGCGTGCCAAACAGCAGATCACAGGGCAGGCGCAGCTCTCTCCCGAAGACCATGTTTGCCGGTGTCATCCCTGTTGTATCGTGGACCGAAGCTCTGTAGGCCAAGAGGAACAGTGGGACTCTGGCATCCCAGTCTCGTTGATGGTTGGACACCACCTTCCGCAGATGCTCTTCCAAGGTTTTGATGTAGCGTTCCACCATACCATCGGACTGTGGATGGAGGGGAGTGGTCCTGGTTTTATGCACCCCCAGACGCTCGAACAATTCTCCCATCAGGTTGGATTCGAAGTTGCGCCCCTGATCGCTATGCAATTCCCGGGGCACCCCGAATCGGCAGATGAAGTTGTCAAGCAGCGCGTCGGCCACCGTCGAAGCCTCTTGGTTGGGAATCGCGTACACCTCTGGCCATTTTGTGAAGTAATCCATGGCCACTAGCAGGTAGCGGTTCCCGCGATCCGTGACCGGGAACGGTCCAGCAACGTCGATGGCGATCCTCTCAAAAGGAGCTCCCACGTTGTACTGCTGCATGGCTCCCCTGCTGCGGGTCCTTGGTCCGCGACTGGCTGCACAGGTGTCGCATCTTCGGCACCATTGTTCCGTGTCGGTTCTCTGATGCAACCAATAGAACCTCTGCCTTAACTTGTCCAGCGTCCTGTTAGCTCCCAGGTGGCCTCCAGTCACTCCAGCATGAGTCTCCTCCAGCACTTCCTTCACCTTGCTCCTGGGCAGGACAAGTTGTTCTATGTGGGTCCTTCCATCGGCCGACTCCCAAATCCTCTTCAGGATACCGTCCTTGACAGTGAAGGATTCCCACTGGGCCCAGTAGCTCTTGTAAGTGGTGCTACGGTTGGCGATATCGGCCCATACTGGTCTCTGGCCGGACTCCACATCACGTAGTAGCTGTCCAATGTTTGGGTCCTCCAGCTGCTCCCTCCTTATGGCGGCGTTATCCCATCCTGGGCTCGGCTGGGCGGCAATTGCTCGGACTGCGTGGGCGCCATCCCGCTCTTCTACTTTCAGGCAGTGTTTGCAGCCATCCGGGCACGGATGTCGTGACAGGGCATCAGCGTTGGAATGTTTCTTCCCTTGTCGGTGTTCAGAGGTGAAGTTGTACTCCTGCAGACGTTGAACCCAACGGGCGGTCTGCCCATCCAGATTCTTGAAGCCCAATAGCCAGGTGAGTGCAGAATGGTCTGTCCTCAGATGGAATTCCTGGCCATACAAATATTTGTGGAAGTGCTTCAGGGCTTCCACAATGGCAAGAAGTTCTCTACGCGTCACACAGTAGTTTCTCTCAGCCTTGGATAGTGTTCGGCTGAAGTAGGCAATCACCCTCTCTTGCCCGTCCTGTTCCTGAGAGAGTACTCCGCCAATGCCTACGTTGCTAGCGTCCGTGTCGAGCGTGAACTTCCTTCCAGGGATGGGATATCCCAGTACAGGAGCAGTGCAGAGCGCCTCTTTCAGCGACTGGAAGGATGACTCCGCCTCGTCTGTCCACTGGAATTGTCGTTTCTCCTCGGTCAGCTGGGTTAGAGGCTTAGCGATGTTGGCGTACCCAGCTACGAACCTTCTGTAATAAGTGCAGAGGCCGAGAAAGCGGCGCAGCTCCTGCTTGTCCCTCGGTCTCGGCCATCCTCTGACGGCTTGTAGCTTCTCCGGGTCCGTGGCCACTCCGTTGGTCCCTACTACGTGTCCCAAGTAGTTGACCTTCTTCTGGAATAGATGACATTTCTTCGGGTTGAACTTCAGCCTGGCTTGTCGCAGTCTCTCGAACACTTTCCTCAGGTTCAACAGCTGCTCGCTGAAAGTCTTGCCCACCACGATGACGTCATCAAGGTACAGCAAACAGGTGTCGTATGTCAGGCCTCTCATTACGGACTCCATTAGTCTCTGGAATGTAGCCGGGGCGTTGCAGAGGCCGAACGGCATAACGGTGAACTGCCATAGTCCCTGGCCTGTAGAGAATGCCGTTTTCTCCTTGTCCTCAGGATGTAGCGCCACCTGCCAGTATCCTGACTTGAGGTCCAACGTCGAGAACCACTCTGCTCCGGCCAGAGTGTCCAAGGTGTCGTCAATTCGTGGAAGGGGAAAGCAATCTTTCCTGGTGACGTCATTCAGTCTTCTATAGTCCACGCAGAAACGCAGGTCCCCATTCTTCTTCTTCACCAGCACCACAGGTGATGACCAAGGGCTGTCGGATTCCTCGATGACCCCTCTTGCTTTCATGCCCTCCAGTTGGCTGTCAATCTCCCTCTGTTTAGCTAGAGGGACGCGTCGAGGAGGTTGTCTGATTGGGCGAGCATTTCCGGTGTCGATGCGGTGCTGAACTTTCTCCGTTCTCCCGTAGTCATTTTCAGACAGACTGAACACGTCCTGAAATTCTGTCAGTAGATCGTGGACTTGTCTTCTTTCTCTTTTGCTTAAATTCGCCGGCAATTCTCGAGCCAGCTCTTTCAGTGATGGGTCTAGATCTGGACGTGGTCGGTGACACTCCTCGTTTTCTGCCAGCGACGTCACAGACACCACCGGCTCGACGTTACCTAGTACAGTTCCACTAGGCACCTCCTTGTCCCGATTGGTGACATTCAGGACCCTCACTGGTACCACCTTCTGATCGGGAGTAGGGATCTGGCCACATAAACACCATCTATCGGAGTTGTTTGCGAATCGAGGAGCAGGTTTCTCTTAGGTTGTCCGTCCAGTCTTGCCGTCACCACCATCTCGCAGCCTACTGGGATTGTCACTTGATTCTCCAAGGTGAGTCTGCTGGCCATGGGTTGGTCTTCGACGTCCCTCAGGAACACTTCATCCTGACCAAAACGGAGGATACGGCGCCGGACGTCCACCGTTGCATCGAAGATCCGCATGGCGTCGAGTCCCAGGATGACGTCTTCAGTGATGTTGGCGACGAACACCCACATCTCCAGTCTCCTCTTTCCCAAGCTCAAGTCCAGGAAAACCTCTCTTTGGATGGGCAGGTTCTCGCCTGAGGCAGTACGTAGCTCATACCGGCGCAGCGGCGTCCTCCCAGGTAGTCCACGCACGACTTCCGGTCTGGCGATAGTGAGCGACGCCCCGGTGTCTACCAGTACTCTGCATGGGCGGCCTCTTATCCATCCGTCAGCAATCAGCCCATCGTCGCATCTTCTGTTAACCGTCTTCAAGATCAGCCGAGGGGATGGTGATGACGGCGCCGACGTGCCCCTCATCGCATCGGCCCCTTTTAGTTTTCCTGTTTGTGACCAGATCGGTCACAGTCCCTCCTCAGGTGCCCAGGCTCGCCGCAGGACCAGCAGGTAGGCAATCCTCGTCTTCGTCGCTCGGGTGATTTCGGTTGACGGTCCTCGACGTCGGCCGCCGCGACGCTCCTAATCCGGTGCGATGCCGAGACGTTCGCAGTCAACTTGGCTGCCTCCATCCTGAAGGCCGCCGCCAGAGCTGCGTTGATAGTGCGATGCTCTGCTAAGAGTAGCTGTTGTTTTATTTCAGGGTCTCGAACTCCGCTGCCGAAGGTGTAGGCCGCCTCTCCAGCGATGAAATCATTAGGTAGGCCCCTGAGCGCCTTATGGGCCAGTTGTTCCACCGCCATCGCGAATTCTTGCAGGGACTCGCCTGACTTTTGGACCCTCGTTTTTAGCTGGGTCCTAAATGCTGCAGCAAGTTGATGGTCACCATAACGTCCCTCCAGGGCCGCCATTATCTCAGTGGCTGTCCCATCTTCTGGAACGCTGTGAAGAATCTCCGACGCCTGTCCCTGAAGCGCGGCCAGCAGCTGAGTGGTTTTCTCTGCTGGCGTCCACCCATTGTGCTCTGCGATGGCCTCGAACTGGCGACGGAATATCGCCCAAGACGTCGTACCGTCGAACTTCGGCGTCTTGACGTTGTGATGTCTGGCTGAAGGCGATGATTCCGCAGGGCCACTATATGGAGTCCTCAACTCTGTGGCCGCTTCTTGCATGGCACGTCGCACCTCCTCGGCAACTATCTGTTTATGTTCTCTAGCCTGGCGATCCACCAACGCGAGAATGTGCTTGTTTTCCTCAGCATGTCGGTCCATCAACGTGAGTATGTGCTTGTTTTCTTCAGCATGTCGGTCCATCACCTCACTCGACTGCTCTTGACGACGCTCGAGATCGCGGATTTTTCCGTCGAAATGGTCTACATCCTGTCTCAACTCGGCTACTGTCTCGTTTATAGTTGTAAAATTCTGGTTTAGTTTATCCAGATCGGCCTTAAGTTCTTCTCTCACAATGGCGACAATTCCATCTACGTGGGCCGAAACACCTTCGATTTGTGTAGTGACGTCATCTTTCACTCCGCTTATGTCGCCTTTCACTCCGCTTATGTCGCCTTTCACTCCGCTTATGTCACTTTTCACCTCACTGATGTGCTTGTTCATTTCGTCTTTCATTTCTGCTTTCATTTCCGCGATGGCTTGCAGGATCTGCTGTAGGTTCTCCATTGTCGATAATATCCCACTTCTGACACCAGTGTGAGCTTTATTGTAACAACAATGTAATTTATTCGCCACAACAATAATTCCTTTCTACAATTCACCTTAAACGCTCTCGTCAACAATTGGATCTTCACTCAACACAGTATTCGTTATAGCACTCCACCGATGGCAATGGCAATTTACTTGGACTATTACGCACAATGAACTGTTAATCTTAACTAATATTTACAAAGCACTATTTACAAATCAGAACTACCAGTTCTCAGTTCACAGTTCTTCTATCTCAGTCACTCAAGTTCACAGTATCTCGAACCACAGACCTTCAGAGACAGTTCACTGTACTCGAACTCGGGTCCCTCCAACTGCGGTCCACTGCACTCGAACTCAGGTCCCTCCAACTGCGGTCCACTGCACTCGAACTCAGGCCTTCGGATGCTGACGCAGATGCGGACGCACACTCGAGTCGAACTCCGGCTGGCTTGCTTGCTCTGGCTTTCTCACTGACTGAATAACTGAAAACTGGAAACTCTGTCTAGTTCGCTGGCGCCTGCTCTTTTATAGCAAAATCATAGTTGCGAGAACCTTCTACAGGTGTGTAGAGAATTATCTCGATATCGCTACATCGACAGACGTCTGGAATAGTCGAGAAGGTCGTTCCACATTCACTGCGTTGAATAGCAGCTGCGCGCGCAGACTCGTCGCGTGACGTAATACACCCTCTCTCTTCTCTCCACCGCGCGACGTCACTCAATGTTCCGTGGAGCCTGTGCGATCTGCTTTCATGCGGGACGCTGGTCGTGAGTTCGATTCTCACGTCGCTGTCACAATATTGATGAGCAATATAAAAATAGCACAGTCTGGAACAATTGTATTGGCTGCTATATTTTACTACAATTTTAGCCAAGGATGTTTCCATTTGAGAAGCGGCTTTTGTATCCATTACAACGCTTGCTTTCTAGGTACACAATTACAGCATTTATCTGCATCTTTCTTGTGTAAAAGGATACTAAACGTCTTGACTTTACAACTTCTTGAATTCAAGAAAGCTATTATTTTTGGAAACCAAAATTCTACTTTTCGGCTGCTATCTCCGTTCATTGAGGTCAAGTGGCTATAAAAGAGGTATTTGGATCTCTGTCCAGCTCCGTTTCTGTATGTACTACATTCCATATAGAATGAGAATTCTTTTCCGTTTCTTACTGGGGACGGTTTGACTCCTTTAGGCGAAATAAACATCAGATTATCGTTTATTGCCCCGTTGCTACTCGTAAATTTAGACGTAAAAGTAAACGATTCACTCTACGAAAGTTAAGTTCCATGTTTAATATATTAAAGGGGAAAACTCATTCTGCTTTTCGTTTAAAGGCGTACCATAGCACTGTAGCAAACGTTAAGTGAAGTGGAAGATAAATGTAGTCTCTTCGGTAATGGTTTTCAGCGTCCACTGTCCTCATATAGGATCTTCCTGTACTGTGCTATAGTCTGTCCAAAATAATAACTGCCTTTGGTGTAACACTCTCCGACTTACTCTCGGCGGAAGGAAGGAAAGAAAGATATCTTACGAATTGTTATTTCAGAATTAGTAGCAAAGACGTGGTAAGGTACCCTTATTGTTCTTCAAAATAAGCCTAATACACGACAATGCCTAAAAAAATATGAAATTTTACTTACATAAAAGTAATCTATTATTGTCAATGTTTATAGACTTCTGATTGTTAACTTATGTGTGATTGACGTCCTATGAATGTTGCTCCAAATAAACGAAAAAAATTAAAACCAAATGGTGCAAGACAAAATCATCAAAAATAATATGAACAGGATGCTGTAATTCCTTTTTTGACTATAGAAAGTCGTACACTGATGGAAAGATGCCTAGGAAAATCAGCTGTAAAGTATTGGTTTACGCCGTTTCATTCCGGCCGAACATCTTTACAGGAAAATCCTCGATCAGGAGAAACGGTCAAGACTATCACGCCTGATTCAATTGACAATGTTGGTGGTGTTGTCCGAGAGAATAGGGAACAACAATAAATTAACTAAATTTATTACTGGAATATCGGCCAGGGAAGTAGGCTATGTATAAAGTACTTCACAGACAGCTGAATTATCGCAAAGTTTACGCACAGTTAGTGTCACACTCTTTAACTACTAAGCAGAAAGCCGAACACGTGTGAGAATTTATCAACAGAACCTCAGACGATATCAAAAGGGAGATTATCAGTTCTTGCATCGCTTAAGGCAGGTGATGAGTCCTGACACCATTATTTTGAACTACACTCCTGCATGAAATGCAAACACACCTTATCTTCTCGCTCGAGCTCACATTGCCAGATCAGCATAGGGACGAGTTTCAAAGGTTTCGCAGGAAAACACTGCCACTTCCCATACAGTCCAGACTTATTACCGTGCAATTTCCATCTTTTTGGAGATTGAAGGAAAGCCCGAAGAGAATCACATTTTCTATCGGACGAAGCGGTTCGAAATGCTGTTAACATTGGTCCACATCCAGAGCACAAGGATTCTATGAAGCCGGTATTACTCACCTAGTATGACAGTGGGATAAATATGTTTTAAAAACCGTAGCGAGTATTAACCAGTAAGTTGAACTTCCTTTTATTAGTGATTACCGCATTTCATTTCAACGACCAATTATATTTTTAAAAGTCTACAATAACATTGAAAAATCAAATAATACCAAATTTGGCTTCAAGAGTATGCACTAACATTAACGATCTTACTAATAAAAACTCTTATGCAGATATTTGACTGCCTTATACAGAGTCAGCAGAATGATCTCCCCGATTTAAATTGGCCGGGTTACAGGTTTCTTGATAGTTTCGCTTGAGTGGCATAAATCTTTGTGCAGCACAAGCCATGCTCTTTCAGTTACCATCAGGGCGTAGACAGGTGCACATCGTGCATTTTGTTGTTGAGCTACTGTATGGCTATTTCGTGCCCATTTTAGAGTAAGTCTACACGAAATAATTCCTGATAAGAAGCCCTAATGATATGGGTGAGAAATGTCATAGTTTTGTCATTATTTTATTACGAAGGGTAATAGTATAACTGAGCTTCTTTATTGCATCCGATAGTGTGCTGTAGTGTTCCGCGCTAAGTATCGATGGCACAAATTGGTCTGATCGATTACCTCGTTACATTTGGTCAAAGAGTACAGCTACAGCAATATTATTCTAATTATCCTGTGTTTTTTTATTTATTGTTCTTTGGTTACAGCACAGTAACCATCATCATAAAATGACAATCGATACGAACAGTTGTTAGAGGGACAGCCATTTTTCTTCTGTGTACAACGCTTAAACAAGAGGTTTCATGTACATATCTACAGGAAAGCAATTCCCATGTATAGTTACACACTGCTTATAAATCCATTACTTATTATTACATTATTACTTACTTACGGCTTTTAAGGAACCCGGAGGTTCTCTGCCGCCCTCACATAAGCCCACCATTGGTCCCTATCTTGAGCAAGATTAATCCAGTTATACATTGTTTATTAGTAACGTTTTCTGTCCCAAATGTGCATAGATTAGTCTCGTATAAGAATTATACACGGTTTATTAGTGTGACCGTTAGAGTATATGTTCTTGACTTTAACAAGAGCACTTTGATATATTTTCGAAAGGTAAATGCATTTTCTATACAAAATCCTTCAAATATTTCCGAAATTCTATCTTCATCTTTCGTGATAAAACTTAGTTTCGTCATTCCCATTTAAACGTGATGTTCCGGATGTCACTCATCCATGTCGATAAAGAAATACTTCTATAATAATATCTAAAGTATTATGAAGCAGTACAAACAATTTTGAATAGTTGTGACTCCAGGAACATTCCGTTCTCTCTCTCCCCCCCCTCTCTCTCTCTCCAGAATGTCTTAAGCCAACTTTATTTAAACACACAGCTTTGCGACTTCCAGATTATATGGTTAACACGGCGCGATATCTAATTCTTAATGTGTAATAAAAAGTTATATTGAGTTTATATTTAATTATTGAAAGTTCCGTTGTCTTCTGGATTTTATTTTCATGTATTCATGGCAGAGAATCACATGAGAAAGTTCCTCTCTCTGTTTGATATTCCTGGAGATCTTGGGAAATCCATTCCTTCAAAATACACACGCACATATGAGATGCGACGGGTGATCTAAACCGTGCATCCAGGAGGTGAGGGATCTGCTGAAAATTCTGCCTGCATCCATTTCCCAGACGACACGGAAGGCGAAGGGAAAGAAGTGCTCTGCTTGGAATCACAAATCTCGGCAGTCAAGTCGGGGCAGCCAACTTATCATACTCACAGCCGAGGGAAATGGGCTTCACGTGCCATCGGGCTTGTGAACAAATGCAGCCCCGGAACACGTGTATATTACTATACTACAATCAAGATGTCTATAGAGCGGAAGTCAATAAAATAAATTACAAGTTAAAAACGTGGCTCACAAGTGTCTAATCCAGCATATTTCTTGAGGATAAAAAATTATAAAATATGTAACATTAAAAGTTTCTTAATACACAATAAATTGTATGAACGAGGGATTGCCAAATTTTCGATCTCGATCTATCGAGCGGTCGTGACTTTTTTTTTTTTTTTGGTAGATCGCGAACAATTTCTTAAAATAAGAACTTACTAAAATCAATTAAAATACTATAGGTTATTTGTATGCCTGTATGCAAGTTAACTTTGACTGTGCATCGAATAAAAGTACATTGATGATGAACATACCGCGGTGGCCACTCGTCGCTCCTGGTGTTCACTATGCCTACGGATGGCTTTATCCGATAAGTAAACTGTGAATTTTATTAATATTGAAACATCTCTGAACAGTATCCGAATTTTGCCGATTATAATAAAATGAATGCACTTTCCTCCTGATGGAATTTTGAATTATTTCATCGGTGTCCTTAATAAATGTTTTAGTTTTCAGCTTATGTTTCACGGGTTACTTAACTCCCCTGTACTTTTATACGTTTTACACGCTGCTTTATTCCTATTGATACCGCCAATTCATCCACTATATCTTTTACACATATCTCAGGATTGTCCTTCGACGGAGTTTTGTACAAATTAATAACTTGCATTTTTAAACTGTGTTGAAACTTTTCTCACGGACGTGTTTTTTCACCGGGCACTAACAAGCAAACATTCTGATGGGGGCAGATAAAAATGTTAATTTTTTTTCTTCCATCATGTTACTAATGTTAAAAGAAGTGCTTATACAAATTCTGGCCACTCGAACGCAATTATGAGGCCTTCCAGAAAATGATTTCCCCTGGGGCCGTTTACAGAAAAAACAACTGCAATCAAAGATTTATTGAAACAGATACAGCAATTGTTGCGCATATCCCCCACTGAAACTGACACATTTGTCATACCATGGGATCAATTTTTATATCCTTGTATCGTAGATGTCGGCCGTCTGAGATCGGAACCAGCGTTTGACAGCCATCTGCACTTTTCTGTCGATCCCATGATATGACGAATGTCTCATTTCCGGTGGGGAATATTTTGAAAAGTAGCTCAACAATTGCTGGGTCTGTTCCAACATTTTTTTCCCAACGAAATTGTGTTTTGTTTCTGTTAACGACCCCTGGCGAACTTATTTTTTACGGGCTTCGTAATTGCGGTCAAGTGACCAAAATTTGTATAAGCACTTCTTTTGACATTATTAACATGGTGAAAGAAAGAAAAAAAAATTATCTGCCCCCCCCCCATCAGAATGTTTGCCTGTAAGTTTCAAAGGACGGGGTTCATAACTTGCAGCCATAGTTATTATTAGACTTCGTTGAATTGCCACATGCAGCATGCTATCAGGTTGCCGATGTACGGTAGTATAGAGGAGGTGAGCGACCGCCCGGTCTTGTAGTATAAGGAGTTCATGTTAAGAGTTGTAACCGGTCCAAATAGATACAGCAGCTACAGCTAATGTATACCTATGTAAGTACTTGTTTTTGTATTACTGTGGTTGGAATAGTCAAAGCTCACCATTTATTCAGTGCAGACAAGAATTCAATCAAACATGCTACAATGAGACTGTTGCTGTTCCAAACAATTGCCCCTGGAATACCCTTACCCCCGCAGCCAATCTTGACCCGTTGGGAAACGTGGTTGGATGCTGTTAATTATTATGCAGAACATTACGACAAAATAATGGAGGTAATTGATGAATTGGATAGCACAGACAGTTCCGCTGTTGCAGCTGTAAAATTATTGCCTTCTGAACAGCTATTATAAGATATTCTGTTCATTGATTCTAATTTTAAAATCGTGTCCAAAAGCATCATTCTGTTAGAATCATCTAAACTACTACTCTCAGAAGCCCTTAATATAGTGGATAAAGTATCACAAACCGTTATCCAAAATAACAATTCACTAATTTCAGAAAAAGTGAAATGTAAGTTGAGAAACATTATTGCTAAAAATTCTGCCTATTCACAACTTCGTATTATAAATGATGTACCATCAGGTCACGACAAGACATCTGAAGTTGGTGTACTAAAAGTAGTGACTTTCCGTTCTTTAAATATGTACGCATTACATCGTGTGATGTTGAACGTACATTTTCCCAAAATAAAAACTGTTTAAGTGACCAACGGAGGAGGTTACTTTGCAGTCGCTCAAAATGTACGTAACTCTTCACTGCAATGCACATATTCAAGGATGATGTGAGTATCTTACATTAAATTTTAAAGTTAATATATCTCACTATAAAATAATTGTGTATTTACATGTTTAGACATTTCCTACTTCAATGATCATTCATTTTATTTCTTGAATGCAGGATACAGGTTTTATAGTAACCGCAGTATACTGCTCAGTGTTTACATTAGAGGCATACTCTATCGTTTGCACGCCCCCTTCTCATACAGTCTATACCGCGTGCATAGTAAACCTTGCGATTCTCGTAACAATTCCACGAAGTCTAGTTTTTATACACATTAGTTTTAGTGAGAAAAAAAAATGTGTTTAAGTTGTACTCCGCACTACATCACATCGTGCTCCCAGCAAAGTACTGTCGTAACTCGAAAATTGTGATCTATAAAGATATGCTATTTCCAAGTAAAATACTTCTGTACAAATATTTTAATAAATAGGTACCGGTACCAAAATCTTTGATAATTTACTATTCTATTATTAGAATTTCTTACCTCTAAGTAGTAAAACAGCGTGTGAAATTATTTACGAAAGTAATATGCGATTTTCAACATACGACAATATTTTACTGGGAATGCGACATAGGCCTAATAGTCTATTACACCATACACTTGTAACACATGATGTTATAAATATTACGTATTTGATTAAATATTGCATATTTTATTTTTATTTTATTACTAATTTAGTCTAACAAACTTTAATGTTTTCTCCGCATTAACAAATTTGATGAAGTAACAATAAAACAATTGAAATAAGAACAATTTAATTGATAGTATCCAGCATATTGTGTTATATATCTAAAATATACTTTATAATTTAAAGAAAAAACATAAAACATACAATTTTTACTAATACAGTACTTGCAAATAAAAACCCATAATGATGATTCAGTTAGTGGAAGTGTGGATAAATGAATTAATTATTGGATAAATGAATGAAGGGATCAGTGAACGAGAGTACGAGTAAATGAATTAATTCAGGAATTAATGAATAATAATGTAAATGAAAAGGAAACAAGGAATGTTCATTTATAAGCCATAAGTAATTGATTCGATAACGTCTCTTATGAGATCCAGCTACGTACAGTTCAATGCAGCCTACCTGCAAGACTCTGAGCCTGAGTACGAGAGCGAAGGGGTACGTCTTGAATTCCCTGATGTCTCCTCCGGGACTGGAGTCTCCTAGACGCGAATCCGGAGTGGTACACTCACTGGCTAGTGGGACTGTCGACTCCTTCCGATGGTTCAGGCGCGCTTGCAACTGCAAAGGAAGAAATAACTTCAACATTCAAGAGCATGGGCGTCCAAGCGCTTATAGAAACAGGAGATATTGCACGTCAAGTATGCTCTGCTAAGGTCAATAACTTTCCATATGAAATAGGAAAAACGACCTTAAAGAATATGCGCTATGAGTTGCTTACGCCAGGGGTTACCTCGTATGAGTTACAATTGGACATCTATGTTCAAGAGTCTTGAGTTACTAGTCTTTCATCACATCAGTGTGTAGGATTTCAGAAGAGCTGAATAAGTCCATCAGCATCATATATACAGAGTGTTTAAAAATACGGGGCATAATTTCAGGTATGTATTTTCCACATGTAGACAATCAAAATAGTTCATTACAACATGTGTCCGGAAATGCTTTATTTCCGAGTTATGGCCTTCACAACATTGAAATTCACCGGAACGTTTTTCTTTCCGCAGGTCGTTGCCGTCAAAGGAGACATTAAGAGGGCACTCTGACAGTTCATTCCGAGGCGAAGGTTACATTCAGTATTGTGTAAGCATTAGACTGTGCGACATGTATTCAAATCAAGAGCTGGCAGAGATACACTTCATGTACGGTAAGGCGGACGGCAATGCTGCGCTGGCTCGTCGTTTGTACCAGGAGACAATGTCCAGATCGGAAGACATTTGTACGTCTCCATTACCGTCTGTGCGAGTATGGAAAATTTAACTCTCCTGGTTTGGGAAGGGGACGACCAAGATCTACAACTCCAGACGTACAGGAGGAGATTCTGGAGGCTGTGAACATGACTCCTCCTATCAGCACACGAAGGGTAGCGTTGCAAGTCAATGTTCCTCATACGACTGTCTGGAGACTGTTGAAAGAGTATCCATTGTATCCTTATCATTTGCAACGTGTACAGGCCCTGTCACCAGCAGATTACCCTGCACGAGTTAGGTTCTGTCAGTGGTTCTTGCAGCAGTATGGTGTAAATCCGAACTTTCCTGCCTTAGTATTATTTACAGATGAAGCACAGTTCACACGAGATGGCATAACAAATTTCCACAACCAGCATGTATGGGCTTATGAAAACCCACGTGCAACTGTTCCATCTCATCACCAGGTGCGGTTCTCCCTCAACATGTGGGCCGGTATCATTGGTGATCGATTAGTTGGACCCCATGTACTTGTAAACAGACTTACGGGGCAGGCGTACACAAACTTCCTGGAAAACACCATACCTCATGTTTTAGAAGACACTCCACTGATCAATCGTCAACGCATTCACTTCTTGCATGATGGCGCTCCTGCACACTTCAGTCGTACGGATCGCCGGTACTTGGATCGAAGATTTCCTGATCGATGGATAGGTAGAGATGGCCCAATTGCTTGGCCTCCACGCTCACCTGATCTGAACCCTCTCGATTTCTACTTGTGGGGCCATTTAAAACATTGGTTTATTCGTCTCCGGTGCCTGATTTGGATCCTTTCGGAATCGAATTGTGGCATGTTCTGAGGACATACGCAATACTCCTGGAGTTTGGGATCGTGTTCGCAGGTCAATGAGACATCGATATGAGGTCTGTATTCAAGCAGGAGTGGACATTTTGAACATCTTCTGTAATGACAACGACCTGCGGAAAGAAAAACGTTCCGGTGAATTTCAATGTTGTGAAGGCCATAACTCGGAAATGAAGCATTTCCTGACACATGTTGTAATGAACTATTTTGGTTGTCTACATGTGGGAAATACATACCTGAAATTATGCCCCGTATTTTTTAAACACCCTGTATACAGTCTTAGATGAAAGTTTTGTCGCATAGACACTTTTAAAAGTTTTGTCGCATAGACACTTTATAAGACCCAGAAAGGTCGCAATGCGCATGATCAGAGCACGAGTGAATTGGTTCACAAGAGAAGGACTAATTGAGGTAATAAAATTAGTTTCGTTTCGCTGTATGTCTGATCATGCAAACTACCTCCTTTCTGAGACTTATAAAATATTTGTGCGACAAAACTTGTTTCTAAGACTGTACGTCTAAGATTATATGTAGTTACGACTTGTACATGATACGAATGCAGTATATCATAGATGTAGAAATTTCTGACGGAAATATCTACGTATCGACTTCATCATCAATTCATTAGATAAGACAAATATAAGGAAACTTATCCTTCAAAACTGGTAATTGATCCTGTTTTCCTTAACAATGATACTGATAAGTCACTTAGAAAAATTTTATTGTATTTGTCTGTATCTATGTTAAGGTGCAAATATTGTAATATCGACATTTTGTGAAACGCATAATTTGAAGTATCTGCTCGTTTTAACTATTGTCAATCAATTATTAAATCGTTTTACTACTATTTTAGTACTCTAAACTCAGAGATTTTAGATTTTAAGAATAATCTTAGACTATTAAAATTTGAGACATTAACCTATTTAGCTTTCTTTTAGAATCGTGTTATCATCGCTCTTTTTTTTTTTTTTTTTTTCAGAATGCAAGATTGTCTCGACTGTGAAATATTACTGGACATCTTTGAAACAGATTACACTTTATTTTCCTTGCTCTAAATGAGGAACATAACAATGGTGGATTATTCAGAATATACAGGGTGATTCAAGAGGATTTACTGCCATTTTTCGGAGCTTATTTCCGAAGACATTCTGAGCAAAAAATGTTATATAAACATGTCTCCTATCTCAATATTTTGAGAGTTACACTAATTTGAAGTTGTTTGCAAAATACCATTGTTCTTTAGTTTTAAGGGTAAAAGAATATTATAGATATAGAATGAACTACAAGTATTCAGGAGTATCTTTCTTTAATTAGCTAGTATTCTGAAGCTAAAAATGTGTTTTTGAATTCCGTAGTTGCTTCGTACAGATTTCTTTTTTCGATTTTTAACTAGAAAAATTACATATTTCTTACGCATTTATCACAACAATTGTTACAAATCATGCTACTCTTGTAAATTCTTTAAGATTGTTGATTAGGATGCATAATTAAACAGTAATGAATAAAGTTTCTAAAGTCGTATCATCTGTAACAATTTTTAGGTAAAAATTGGAAAACAAAATCTGAACAAAGCAATTAACAACATATTTTTAACTTCAGAACACTAACCAATTAAAGAAATTACACTTCTGAATAGTTAATTCTCTATCCGTAATAATTTTTTACACTTAAAACTGAAGAAAGAAAAATTTATTAACAACTTCAAATTAGTGTAATTCTGAAAATATTGAAGTTAGGACACATGTTTATATGATATTTTTTTTCTCAGAATGTCTTCGGAAATTAGCTTCCTAAGTGGCGGTAAACCCTCGTGAATCACCTTGTATATATAACTTGGACTTTTTTCATTGTTAGTGAAGTATTTAATAACCCTCTACGTTTCGTGAGTTAGATCTGTCATCGGCGTCAGAGAAACGGAAAGGTTCAGAAAGGTGTCCTACTCGGTGGTCTCCTGAAATTGTTAAATCAATGTTACTAACTCTCTCTACTCATGCATTTACCCATTTGTTACGACCGCATCGAGTAGGATACCTTTCTCAATATATCTTCTACCAGAAAATTAAGATGGATCCAACGTTGTGATGTTTGTATAAGTACTGTCAGTGACACAGTTCATCTGCCCTGGAAGGAATGCGGAGTTGGGGTAGTAGTTTCTCACTAGTAGTGGATGGAGTGGATTGAGAGAAAGTTAGAAATACAATGTAGTAATAATTATAAAAACATTGATTTACCAATTCCGCGCCACGTTACTATGGAGTACACTGAACATGAAAGTTATATTGCTACGTCTTAACTTTGAATATATATTTACACCAGCAATTATATTAAGCAAACGTTCACCTTCGTCTTCCAAGTACAAATGAAGAGAGAGAAATGTTTTTTTTTTTTTGGATAAAATAGAAAGGGGATTAAGCAGAGGGTATTCACACCAAAAGTACCGTTAGCCAGCCTCTTGCTCCAAAGTTAGCCTCACACCCCTCTAAACAACACCCCTAACTTCCCCAAGGTTTAGGGCAGATGAGCTGTGTCATCGACAGTAGGTCTAATGTAAAATATATTGTGACGTCCACGTGAGATTCGATCTCACGACCGACGGAGGAGAGGCTAAGTCGGCCTTGTGTTGGGCGGGGTGCGCGCGCATCTGCCTCCTGGGGCATGGCTACGCGCTGTGAAGGAGGGGAGCAGCAGCGTGCGAGATGATTCGAGAATGGAGACACGCGTCGAAATATCGCGATCTATCCAGAACTCGTACTTTCCAGAAACTGTGGTGTGAGTATAAATTACGCGCGCAAGTGAACGCGAGCAGTTTTTCAGTTTCAGTTGATTAGTCAGCCAGTCAGTGAGTAAGCCAGAGCAAGCAAGCCAGTCCTGTGTACCGGAGTTCGGCTCGAGTGTGCGTCCGCAACTGTGCCAGCATCCGAAGGCCTGAGTTCGAGTGCAGTGGACCGCAGTTGGAGGGACCTGAGTTCGAGTACAGTGAACTGTCTCTGAAGGTCTGTGGTTCGAGATACTGTGAACTTCGAGTGACTGAGCTAGAAGAACTGTGAACTGAGAACTGATAGTTCTGATTTGTAAATAGTGTTTTGTAAATATTAGTTAAGATTAACAGTTCATTGTTGTTCGTAATAGTCCAAGTAAATTGTCATTGCCGTCAGTGGAGTGCTATAACAAATACTGTGTTGAGTGAAAATCCTATTGTTGACGAGAGCGTTTAAGGTGAATTGTAGAAAGGAATTATTGTTGGAAGAATAAAATTCCATTGTTGAGTTGAAATAACATTTACAATATTAACTATACATTTTTCTTCTATATTTACCTACTTTCTAGAAATACATTTTTAAGCTCTCTAGTTTTAGTAAAAAAGAAACATTTTCCTTCAGTTATTTACAATTTAATAATAATAATAATAATAATAATAATAATAATAATAATAATAATGATAATAATAATATTTGTTAATGATGGCAATATTTATGTTGCATATATTATGTCTTCGGAAGGCCTGATAGTAACATTTCCACGCCTGAGTGTGAATAAAAATAAAAATATCAGATTAAAAGGCGGTTTCGAACAGCCAATTTCCATTAAAGCTCGTAGTTTATTACTGTAACACAGTATGAACAAAGTCCCAGGCGAGTGCTTCATTTATTTTATAACAGACCAATTTCAAAGTTAATATGTTAAGTAAATACCTATATCGGAATGTTATCATAAGGATTGTAAATTCCTAATGTACAATTTAATCCAGTAAAATTTAATACTGTTACAACATTTTATTTACTAAATGTATATGCTAAATTAATTCATAACATTGAACAAATTCGCTTTACTATAACTTCCAATTGCTTTCTACTTTGAAGCGTAAAATATAATATGGGTACAAAAATGCTGACAGGTGAAAGAGAGATGTTCACAAATCTACCGATTCAATTAAACTTTTAAAAAGACATTTTTGCTTCCCTTTTTTTATCTGCTATTCTCTTTCATTATTGTTGTAAATAAAAAAGGTTAAGATTTAAGATAGAGTTCGGCATATATTTAGCTAGCTGCATTGTTGAAATTTATAGTTATGCAACAAAATATGTAAATATAGTAAATGAAATTGTAATGTAAAATGTTGTTTTAACAGTTACCTTCGTAGCCAACAGTATAGCTCAGTCGGCTAAGGCGCTTGCCTGTCGATTCATAGTTGACTTGGGGCGTGAGTTCGATCTCAGGTTGGGCTGATTATCTGGTTGGGTGTTTCCCGAGGTTTTCCCCAACCGTAAGGAGAATGTCAGGTAGTTCTCGACTTATCTTGCCAAATACCAACTCACTATCACCAAACCCAATGATGCTAAATAATAATAATAATAATAATAATAATAATAATAATAATGGTTTATTTAACCTGGCAGAGTTAAGGCCACACGGCCTTCTCTAACACTCAACCAGGAGTAAAACTGATATAAAAACACTACAAATTTACAAAGTGAAGTACATTACAATTTTAAACACAGAACTGAAGTAGATAATCATAATGTAAACAGAATAGTAAACAAGTAGTCAGTAGAAATGAGACATAATATATAACATGTAGGAAGAAAGGAAAATGTATAATATGTGAACATTAAGTCAAAATAAATAACCTAATAGTAGATATAGCGTCGTTAAATAACCAAGTAAAAAACTATCTTTGTTCCCAGAAGTTTTACACACTTCAGTCCAAGGATCTTACCGTTATTATTTATTGGTTTGTATTTTTAGCTACAGTATTAAAAACTGAAAATTGACTTTTTAAAATTTCCTTTAGAATCATAATTGTTTGGTGATCTGTAAACAGTATGTGCAGAGCTAAAAAAATCATTTACACTTCTTCTCATAACTTAAGGTACTATTTAATAGATTGAGTGATTTAAATCAGCCTTATGGTACTTCTGTAGTAACTGCTTTATCTTCCTGACTCCTGAGAGTACGGTATACAGGGTTGTTGCCGATCTCTTATAACGAATTTGAATGACATCATGTGCGTCAGGAGTCACATGACAGCTGAACTGTGGCGCGAGGTGACAGATCAGTACTGAGTGATCTCATAGTCAGAGTGCACGACGACTCACAGCAGAAATTTCCAAGAAAATCGAGCCTTTTTTGGAGGGGTACATTACGACCCTTTCCAATGCCAAGTACAGTTAAGTGAAAATAAAAGAAGCCTGCATTAAACGAGGTTTCGTTATGTCCAAAAAAGGTATCTTCTGTGTACTTAATAAGATTGGTAAAGCTCGAATGGGTTTCGGCGACTTGTGACGGGGGTGGATTTGCTTGCTTTTTCCACTCTGGAATTAATCCCATCCGAGTTTTGCCAGTCTTATTAGGTACACACAAGATGCCTTTCTTGGAAATAACGAAACCAGGTTTTTTGCAGGCTCCTATGATTTTCACGTAACTGTACTTGGCATCGGAAAGAGTTGTTATGTATCCCTCTCAAAAAGGCTCGATTTTCTTGGGCATTGCTCCTGTGACACACCGTGCACTCTGATTATGAAATCATTCACTACTGGTCTGTCACCTCTCGCCGCAATTCAGCTGTCGGTATGACTTCTGACGCACCTGACGTCATTCAAATTTGTTATCAGAAATCGGATAAAACCCTCCATAAAACCTTGGACCGAAGTTCTCTGTTTTTCGTATAATTATTATTTTATTTCCACATTATCTTGTTATATGACACGGCATGATTTCTGTCCAGGTTTATTAAAAATCAATAAAACATCCACTTTTTCATTCTCTTTTATAGGTCGTCAAAAATTGCAATCTGGTTCTCCAGATTTTCCTGGTCTGAGTCCTACATGTAAGATTGGAGCAGAGTTATTGAATTATCGGAAATTTCGTCCCAATACTTCTACATATACCGATTCTACAATACTCCCGTATTCTTCGCAGTAGTACTGTGGACAGTATATTTAAGTTTGGTTGACAACCACGCTACGTAATTTAAGATAATTTGGCAATCACATACATCGCTCCGCATAAGCAATTATTTTTCTGTTACTTTATTGTCGGAATAAATCCGTAACTACCGTCTGTTCGATTGTGGGAAGTCCATTTGGGACTTAATATAAATATTGACAAGCTATTTGTTATGTACAGCAATAGAGATGTACTATGTGTTTGAAATAGCCGTCTCCGTTTAATAGGCCATAATAGTTTTTAATTTTATTATTTGGGATCAAGCTTCGATTCCCGGAATTCGAACACTGAGGCAAACACGTGTTTGTTCGATTAGCTCTTATTAAGTAATTAATTATTGACCCCGACTGAATATTCACATGTATGCTACACGCATAGTTTTGCAGTAATGGGTGGCTCAAAAATAGGTATGCAGTTAGAAGCCGATGTGCACTGTACGTGCGTATACAAAGGCGTAGACAATTATGCCAGGAGAAATTTCATCCCTTAACATTGTTGCATTCCTGAAACCTGTCACCAACACTACGAGAGACAGTACAACGTAATGTGCTGTTTTCATGAATCTCTTGAAATGCATCTGAAAGTAAGTCAAGCAGCTATTGCTGTATACCTACTTTTGGGCCACTCTGTATATGAAGAACCAACAGTCGTAAGTTGTTAGTAACGGGACGTGTGGAATAATATTATGTTTCTGTGAATGTGATATTCATTTGTTAGGCGCTAATTAACCATATCACCGGTGCAATCTAAATTGGGCTCCAAAACACACAGCAGAAATTTTGGACCCAGAGTAAATAATTCAGTAATTAGAGCTTACTCTGAACTAAGTACACTGAACACACATAGATTTAAAAACAAATTAGATTAATGTACTTAATTGTTTTGTCTTTTTAAGGTATATGAGTTTAAAATTGTAATCTAATACTGGCGTACTTTGTATTTTTATATTTGTATATATCATTGCATGGTCTGTATTTTACTATACATATTAATATTATTGTGCTGAATTAACACTCTTCAATTTTATATAAGTAGACTGAACTGCGCCCGAGCACAAGCTTCTGCTATTTCGGGCTGCAATGTCTAATGTAGTGTAAACCTTGTCTATTAAATAAATAAATTTGAAATAAAATTTGAATTTGATATTAAAAAAATGCATAGTTACAAGGAACGGATATCTTACGAACTCATTGTCACATCATGACATTAACTGAATGAACTCTCCATCACTCTATCCTTCCATCGTTTCAGTGGTTTCGTAAACTATTTTGAGCTGTTGTAACTTGCTTTACAAAGTAGTATTATAAACATCGCTATTTTTATTCTCTGGAACATTCTGCAACATTAACAAATGTCCTAGAATCCGATAAATTATCGTGCGTTCTCTGTGTGAACAATTAGTGCAAATATTTACATTCGTTTAATCAATATAAAGTACCTACAAGTCAATAAATAATGGTAGTAGACAGAATCCAGTCTTAACACATACGCTTTCATAAAACTTACCAATACTTAACTTCGTTATAGCTTGTCATGATTATTTAGTTGTGTCTGAAGAGAAGCTGTAACAGCTGAGAATCTACCTAGTTCTGTGGCATGAAATATCTTAAAGATGATAGTTAATATACAGTAGCTATATTTATCAAGTAGAGGAGGAAGCGATTAAGACAAGGAATATAATATATAGGGTTATTCAAAAGTAAGTTTTCATTTTTAAACAGCTGTATATTCTGTACATATCAGCAGTTTGGTTTTATATATAGGTACCATTACGTTTAGAAGGTTTGGGTTTTTTATCGATGCATGTTTCGTTGCTATGGTAACTGTGTCACGCTTATATAGACAGTAATTGTTCAGAATACAGACTGCAGTTGTAGAAGAGTAATTTTAATATTTTTACAATCGTTTTACCTTTACGAGTTCGAATGGGTATCCTTTAGTGCTATTACGAATGCAATAGACAATATGCGTATGCATTGAGAAGATATCGAACGTTACACGATTGAGAAACGGATGAATGAACCACATTTAGAATTGAATGAAGGTGTTAAAACTCATAATTATTGCAGGATATGGGCAGAAGATAATCCGAACACAATTATACTTCAAGGATTACATGATATCAAGGTTACTGTCTGGTGTGGTTTTACGTATCATTTCATAATGGCACCGCATTTCTATGGAGAAATTGAAAATGGGCAAACAAAAACAGTGACGGAAACCGGGCAGCGATTTTTTCAAATGTTGCAAGACTTTGCAATACTAGCGTTACAGAATCATGAAATCGAAAACATTGTTTTCATGCAAGACGGCGCTCCACCTCACATACACAATAATTAAAAAAAAAAAAAAACACTATTGCACAAGAGATTTGGTGATCGTGTAATTAGTAGGCATTTTCCGAACAGTTGGCCTTCTAGGTCACCAGACATAAATCCAGCTGACTACTGGTTATGAGGTTATCTAAAAGAAAAGGTATTTCTTAATAGAACTACTACACGTGAGGAACTGAAACAGTCAATATCGCATGCCACTGAAAACATTCCTAGGAATGTGCTTGCAATGCCATTTAAGCCCATAGCATGGTAGAATGACTATTTCTCATTGAACAACACGGTGGTGGTCATATTCGATTTTTTCGTGTTTTAATAAAATCCCTTTTCTTTAGGAAGAAATTGGTTTGTAAATCTAGCTTTCAGGTTTAGCTCTCTGTGAAGCTGATTTGAATAACTTCATTGTGTTGGACAACAGTGTTGGATGTTTGACAGTTTTTAAGCCCACTTTGAGGTATGTGGATATAAAGGGGAAAAATTGAGTCTGTGTTTGGTAGAGTTCCTGGGTAGCTCAGTCGGTAGAGCGTTGGTGTGCTTAGTCAAAGGTCCCGGGTTCGATACCCGGCCTTGAATTGTTCAAATCAGTTTCACAGGAAGCTATACCTGAAATCTAGATTTGCATAATACATGTCACTGTACGTTAACAGAAAACCACAATTCAAGAGTTTGTGTGCACTCAATGTTGGATGTTTGACGGTTTGTCAGTCCACTTTGAGGTATGTGGATATAAAGGGAAAAAATTGAGTCGGTGTCGGGTAGAGTTCCTGGGTAGCTCAGTTGGTAGGGCATTGGTGCGCTTAGTCGAAGGCCCCGGGTCGATACCCGGCCCCGAAAAAATTTTTCCTTTGAAATTATTCAAATTGGTATTTTTATTTTTGTGGAATCTAAAAATTTGACAAACGTATTACCATTTCAAAATGGGAACTTACGTTTGAATAACCTTATATTTCATTTTCTTCGTATATTGCCTGGCAAAAGCTATACTGTACGTCACGGAGTCTCTTTAAAAAAAGTCCAGTGTTTGGTCACCGATCCAGTGAATAAGCTTAGCTGTGTACAGAGTATTGCGCAATTGCACGCTGCAGGCTTAGTCAATTCAGTTTCTATTACAGTAGAGTACGAAAGTACAGTTTGTAGATTTGCGTTCTCAATGCGTTTTGTTTATGCTATCGCATTCTTAGACAGATTGAAACTGTCGATCTTAATGGATGAAATTATTATGTCAAGCATTACCATAAAATTGTTGAATGACTTAACAAACTCGATTATGGAAATACTTCAACAATCAGAAATATAAAATATTTTATGTTAGCTCAAGTGTTGCAAAATTTGTCTTACATCGCAAGTAACTTCAAAGATCTACGGCAGTGGTCGTCAGCACTCGCTGAAATGTGCAAAGGGTAAGCGGACTCTTCCCTTGTGCCCCGTAGTGCAGCAGGAAGAGGTAGAGAGCATACCCGCTAGCAGCTACGAGTGCACCATGGTGCACTGTATTCTCCGCGGGCAAGAGACGCTAGCCCTAGGGTGCTCTGTGCTGACGACCGCTGATCTGCGGAGTCCATCACTATTAAACGTTTGAAGTTTTCGAAGAAAACAACACCTGATACCTTCAATTAGTCAAGCTCTCGCAAGAAATATAAAATAAACCGCCAGCAACATCTGTTGATGAAAAGTTAAGGCCAAATTTTCTTTAAAAAAAGCTGCAACCGATAGACATGAAATCAAAACAATAAAGACATTAAGAGAGAGAGAGAGACAACGAGCACACAATTTAATATTTGTAAAAGCAGACAAAGGAAATTGCACCGTAATAATGAATGCACAAGACATGAACGACAAAATTAACTCTCTTTTTACGAAAATAATATCACAGAATTAAAAGCAGACTCAACAACATTTCAAACCATAATAAAAATACAATAAATGAAAATAATCGCATAATACGTGACAACAAAAAACAATAACTAAAGCAAATTAAACCCCACGCACCAAAATTAAATCCATTACCGAAAATTCACAAATAAATTATACCAAACAGGTCCCTAATAAATTATAAAAATGCACCAGCATATAAACTAGCGAAATACATAGACAACATTATAAGAAACAGTATAAAATTTGTGAACCCAGCAACAATAATTATCACCATAGACCTAGTTAACAAAATCAAACACAAACATATTCCACACAATACAACATTGGCATCGTTCGACATCACAAATGTTTATTACAAACATACCAGTAATAGAAATACTCAAAATACTTCAACAAATGCTAAACAAAAACAACATAGGACAGACTCACATTGACGAAATTATACACATCACAGAGATCATCACAAAACAAAATTATTTCACACATAACAAATATTACGCAAAGGCTGAAGGATTACCAATGAGTTCACTTATGTCAAGCATATTAGCTGAAATATTCATACATAATATAGAACAAACATAAATACAAAATACTGGCAATAACAAACATGCAGAGAAAATAATGTAGGTATCGATACGTAGATGACATAATAGTTCTGTATAAAGGCATTAGGAGACAAATAGAAAACCTACATCAACAGCTAAACAAAATACATCCCAAATTAAAGTATACAGAAGTAGGTTGCGATCTGGAGCAGTAGGTTGGAATTTAGAGCAGTAGGTTGGGATCCGTGCAGACAAAACCAAATCGATTCAATAGAAGAGGTCCAATGTAAGGCAGCAAAATATGTGAAAATGGGAAAGGGACATGGTGAAGAGATAGTAAAAGACTTAGGGTGGGAATCTCTCAAATCAAGGCGACGAAAAACCAGACTCACCGCATTTTTTAAGGCACAAATGGGACACAAAGCATGGACCGACATCAATGCTAGATTAGCAACACCATCATACTTAGGCAGGGCAGACCACATTAGGAAGTTTAAATGTAGAAAACAAAGAACGGACTTCGCAAAATTTTCCTTTGTTAACCGCACAATAGTAGACTGGAACAGCTTACCTGCGGCAATCTTTCAGGGTGGTCCTCTCAAAATCAATACATTAAAGGAAAGTTTGAGGAGATTAGGCTGAAAATGTAATTGTAGAGCAGGGTAATTAACTAAGTTGTGTCATGTAATTAAATAAGTTGATATGTAATTAATTAAGATGATATGTAAATAAATTAAGGTGATATGTAATTAATTAAAATGATATGTAATTAAGTTGATTTGTAATTAATTAATAGGTGATATGTAATTTCTTAAATTGGTAATGGTTGGGTGAAATAGAAGTACTTATAAGTTATGTTTACTTTCGCTTATTGTACGCGTTATTATAGAATAGTTCTTATTTATAGTCCTAGGTTTATTGCATCTATATATTTATAGTTAGAAATAAAATTCAGGTTTATTTTATTTTATTTTTTTTTCTTTTATTGCTGTAATTATTGTATAACTGTAATGGTGGTATTATTATATATTATATATCACTGCCACCGAGTGTATACCCAATTGTAGTGTTCATACATACAATACAATACATACATACATACATACATACATACATACATACATACATACATACATACATACATACATACATACATACATACATACATACATACATACATACATACATACATACATACATACATACATACATACATACATACAACAGAAATAGATAGAACATAACCAAATTTAGACATCACTATAACCAAAACAAACACGAATTTAAGATAACACAGTAGTTGTTCCAGTCCACTAACTGAGGTGAGGTTTACAATATTATATTTTTATCCTTCTGGTATTTGTTAACTCAAATTTTCAATGACAGAAATAATGATGACACAACGTAATTCCGATTTTTTCATTATTTTATCATTTTCGTGAAGTTTCAGCTAGTACATATTTTCTGGGTTGTTTAAATTGATTAATTATATACATATTTTGCACTTTTTAGTGCCCAACTATCCGAGCCCTAATTATTATGTAATATAATTCAATGGCAAAGTCAATCCGATCCGTTGTTGGTTAAATATTTCCTTTCTAGATTAATTATGGTACAATAGCTTCAAATACATTATTAGTATTTGGTAGGCCTATAAAAATCTTATATTTGATACGTATTTCAAATAAATAGACTGTGAAGTATGAATATCATTTGTCCTCGCTTAAGAGCAAACACTGTGCGTAGACACAGACAACATTCCAAAAATTATTTTCTCGTTATTAAGGTTGCTGAAAGAGTGCTTCGGTGAACATTTCTAAACACAACCAGAATAAGTTATTTTTACTTCGTATTATGAGAGTCTGTGATTGGGGATGCCATGTATGATTTTCTGTGTAGAAATTGAATCACCTTGTGTTTTCGAAATGTCCCACCGCAGGTCTTGATATTATTTTTCAGGACCATAATTTTTACAGCTATTATGTAAGCTTTCGCCAAAATTATATAATGTTTTTGTATTTATACAAGATAATAATCGTCTTCTACTATCTGCTTCATATCTATATCAAAGTATAATGATTAGGCCTGCTATTCTTATTTTGTTCAATTTAAAATCTTCACAATTTCATAAAGGTTCCAATTTCTCAGTGCTCGCTCGGTATATTCTTGCAAAGGACGTGGTGTCGCTGAGATGAAGCATTTTCTCTTCTGAAAGCAGAAACTTTATACAGATTCTAATTTAAAATGTAAATTTTTCTAAGTTCCTGTAACAAGTTTGAGAAATTTCCATACACTACATCTTATACTCCTTCCTTTTCACAGAGTATTCCGAAGAAGAGACTCCTCTTAGCTAATGAACACAGACAATAAAACTTGATTCCAACCTTTTTCTGAAAAGAAAAATCACTTATATTTAATGTATTCAAAATCAAAAATAAAAAGGCAGAAATGTTAATTTAAAATAATTACATTTACAATTTTGTTCGATGTTACGTTACTTCTAAATTTCCAGTGTCATAAGATTGCTAAACTATCAGCCTGTCATACAGGTGATCCGGGTTCGAGTTCTAGTTAGCCTTTGTATTTTTCATAGTGATACTTGATTGTGGTCGTAGTTTGGATTTTTCTCTCGGTTCTGTCGCTCTCCCAATATAGACAGCGATGTTATTTCGGTATTTATCGATGCCATTATCATTTTATGGGCATTTCTCCGATCACTGCTCGACGACTTGCAGGGTTGCCTGGTTCAGGAGATGGTGTTTACAAACACAGCGAATCCACACCTGTGGAGTAACGGTCAGCGCGTCTGGCCGCGAAACCAGGTGGCCCGGGTTCGAATCCCTGTCGGGGCAAGTTACCTGGTTGAGTTTTTTTCCGGGGTTTTCCTTCAACCGAATACGAGCAAATGCTGGGTAACTTTCGGTGCTGGACCCCGGACTCATCTCACCGGCATTGTCACCTTCATTTCATTCAGACGCTAAATAACCTGAGATGTTGATACAGCGTCGTTAAATAACCCAATAAAAATAAAAAAATAAAAATAAACACAGCGGACCCGGGTTCGATTACAGGCAGGAAATGAAATATTTATCATGCTAATATATGAATTAGACGTGTGCCTCTTTATCTTATGTTTTCCCTGTGTTATATTTCAATCTTTTAAATATATATAATTTAGATTTGGAAACCTCAAAAAGTGTGAACAAAACGGATTCTATGTAGGGGAGAGTAGCCATCGCTGCTTTCAATGGACCGTTGCCATATTCTTGGCTGCGTATGCGTGAAACGTGACCTCAAGATTCCCCCTCGTGTATGTCACTTCTGTGTTATCTTTGGTGTCGGCAGCAAATAGCGGCTGAACAAAAAGCTGATATACGTTTTTATTATTTTTACTGTACTGTTAAAGTAAAGGGGTGGTCCTCCAGCTTGGGGGTTGGGCGAAGGGCTAACAACCCATCACCGTAAAAAACAGCTTGTTACGAATCCCTACAATAAAACCTTTAGGGAGGCCGAGACGTAGATGGGAGGATAATAATAAAATGGATTTGAGGGAGGTGGGGTATGATGATAGAGACTGGATTAATCTTGCACAGGATAGGGATCGCTGGCGGGCTTATGTGAGGGCGGCAATGAACCTCCAGGTTCCTTAAAAGCCATTTGTAAGTAAGTAAGTAAGCAAGTAAGTAAGTTAAAGTAACTTTAAATGACAGAGTAGATTGGCTTAGTGACATTAAGTTATGAAATGACATATATAACAGGAAACAATGTTCTGTCTGCTTCCTTTTTAGTTGTATATTCATAAATTTTGTATAACCTCTTAAGCGCTCTTGAAGTGTGATTAGAAAATGGCGAAGTCGCTATGGGTGGACCAGCTGGAGTTCCCATGAATGGACTGCATTTTAAAATGGATCATTCATGGAAACTAATTCCCTTCAAGAAGCAATCAAAATCAAGATTCCTGGTTTTGTTTCATGTGTGGAGAAACCATCGAGGAAAATATGATTCAGTGTATGTCTTGCAGGAAATGAGTACATGAAGCTTGTGCAAATGTTATGCGGGGTCAAAAAAAATATACTTTGTGTGCCATGTGTGTCCTGAAAAAGAAGGCTATTTTGTCTAGAGTATAAGAACAATCTCAGACTCTAAAAATTTTATATGTAAAATCACATCATTATGTTGCTGCCTTGTAATTTAAAGTTGTATACTAATATTTTTAACTACTGTATTAGCTAATTTGAAATAGCCTAAAACTTTGAAATATTGAAATGACTAGGACAGTTTTTTTCATGATTTTCAGTTTCAAAATACGATTACAATTGGATTAAAAGTAAGTTCAACATCCATTAATCGAATCTATGTTTCTTTATTGTTATTATTTTTCCTTTGTTGACATTAATTTGAAATATTTTTAAAATTTTTCTTTTGGTCCATTCATGGAAACATGGTGGTTCATTCATAGGACCCTGTCGCCTTCATTGAACCAATAGCCGAATTTTAAATGAGCTAATCTTTAAATACATATCAATAGAATGTAGCCCTGAAACTTTATTTTATCATACCTTATTATTAATGTAATTGTTCAAGCCTATGAACGGAATTTTAAGGCATTGCCCGTGTTAGATAAAATAAGAAATCGTTAGGTGGTCCATTGATGGCTACTTTCATCTATAGCTGTAATGATAATGATTAAAATAACATGAATATGAGTATTTTTGTCTCAGTGTAATGATCGGAAATTACTTTGGTTTGGAGCAGAATTATTGGAGATATGTGGATTGTGATTCGGGGAAGTGAAAGCGTTAACTCTTTTTCCTCCCACATCACAAATGTTCAGCACTCTTCCGAAAAAGCCAAACGTGCGAAATTAACTTAATTGAATTTCTCTCGCATACAACCCCCCTGTGAGTAGAGCTATGAAATCGTGTGTTACGATCACAAATTTATCGACTTCGTTTGAAATTTACGTAGAACAGTGTTTACAAAAGCATTCCCTGGGATACGCAGCAGGTTTGCAGGCAGTTTTTATTTGATTACGTTCTTCATTCACTTTCATTTTTGCGCACTGCTGCTGATACAGTAAATGCAGATATATTCGACAATTAATTTTCCAATCTAAACTATTCTTATATAAAACGAGTCTCTTGCCAAATGTATGATCTCTGTACACTAACGTCATTTTCGCTACTTTCTAATAATGAATTTATTTATTTTATGGGTTATTTTACGACGCTGTATCAACATCTATGTTATTTAGCGTCTGAATGATATGAAGGTGATAATGCCGGTGAAATGAGTCCGGGGTCGAACACCGAAAGTTACCCAGCATTTGCTCGTTCTAATAATGAATATCTACTGGTTTTGTTTAGAAACATTGCAAACAATCGTCTACTTGAATAATTTCGAGGGAAAAATTGTTCCGGGGCCGGGCATCGAACCCGGGACCTTTGGTTAAACGTACCAACCCCTACCACTGAGCTACCCGGGAACAATTTTTCCCTCGAAATTATTCAAATCAACTTCACAGGAAGTTATACCTGAAAGCTTGATTTGCATAATATATGTCACTGTTCGTTAACAGAAAACCACAATTTAAGTCACACAGAGTTAGTGTGCACTCAATGTTGGTTGCTTGATGGTTGTCAGCCCACTTTGAGGTCTGTGGATATAGAGGGAAAAATTGGATCGGCGTCGGGTAGAGTTCCCGGGTAGCTCAGTGGTAGGGCGTTGGTACGTTTAACCAAAGGTCCCGGGTTCGATGCCGGGCCCCGGAACAATTTTTCTCTCGAAATTATTCAAATCAACTTCACAGGGAGTTATACCTGAAAGCTTGATTTGCAATCGTCTACTTATCCGTGATGTTTATCTTTTTGTAAATGGTTTATTATTGATTAAGCTCTTTTCATTTCGAAAGTCCCCTAAACTGTCCAGTTTTGGTATTCTGTGCCTTTTTCATAATGCACTTGTCGATCTCAAAGGAAGAAGCAAACAGTCTTCTTAACATTGAGCTATAACTTTAGTTAGAAATAACAATTACGCAAGCGTAATTTAACGAAACTATCTTCCCTGCAGAAACAATATGCCTATCATTTCTTTCATTAAGCTTTTATCATTAAATATTTGAATTTCATAATGTTTGTTTGTTTCTGAATCTAAGTATATTATATTCGTACAATTAACATGCATTTGAAGATGTAGAAGTTCTACTTTGTTGATACTTTCTATAATACAAATATTAGTAATTAAGTATCATTATACCTATTCATATTTCAATGATTTTTTTTTCATTTTATTCAGCACGTTCCATTGCAGTAATGCAATACGATACGCATTTACTAAAATATTCTCTCAGATTTCCTTTTCCTGAGAAGATATGCTTTTACAATAGACTTTTAAAATGGCTTTGTGTATACTACAAATCTCTGCTACACTAACAAGGGAATTTAAGAGTTGAAATATGCTTCAATGAGTTAACATAGTTTTTACTGATGTACAGGTTCCGTTTCTCGATGAAAGAGCCATTGAGTATTCATTTATGGAATACATATTGTATTTAGTTTTGAAACTAAACGTGGCTATTTAACTGGTTAACTGGTTAATTCTGAAAATAATTGTGTCTACTTACTTAGTTATTTAATTTTGATACTAGATGTGCCTACTTGGTTACTTAATTCTGATATCATAAGTGACTACTTATTAGGTTACTTAATTCTGATACTAAATGTGCCTACTTACTTAGTTACTTAATTCTGATACTGTAAGCGGACACTTACTAGGTTACTTAATACTGATACTAGATGTGCCTATTTGCTTAGTTACTTAATTCTGATACTAATTGTGCCTACTTCCTTGGTTACTTAATTTTGATATTGTATGTACGTACTTATTTGGTTATTTAATTCTGACACTAACGGTATCTATCTAGGTACTTACTTGGTCATTTAAATCTCATACTAGATATGACTAGGCCTACTTACTTGGTCACTTAATTGTGCTACTAGATATGCCTACTTAGTTACTTAATTCTGATACCAAGTGTCTACTTACTTAGTTATTTAATTCTGATACATGATGTGACTACTTACGTGGTTACTTAATTCTGATATTAATTGTGCTTACTCAACCTAGTTACTTAATTCAGATACTAGATTTGACTACTTACTTGGTTACTTAATTCAATACTAATCGTGCCTTCTTAACTTCGTTAACATACTTAATTCTGAAACAATATATGACCACTTACTTGGTTACTTAATTCTGACACTAGATGTGCCTGCTTACTTGGTGACTTATTTCTGATACTAGATGTATCTACTTAGTTACTTAATTCTGGTACTAGACATGCCTACTTAGTTGTAACTTAATTCTGATACTAGATTATCTACTTGGTTACTTAATGCTGATACCAGATGTATCTACTTACTTGGTTACTTAATTCTGACACAAGTTGTGACTACTTACTTGGTTATTTAATAGTTTGTACTTAACTTAGTTACTTAATTCTTATACTGGATTTGACTACTTACTTGGTCATTTAATTCTGAAACTAGATATGACTATTTACTTCTTTTGCTAGTGAAACTGTGCTCTATCTTACAAGAAATTATAGGTATTCCTGATGTATTCGAGGAATTTCATAATTTCCCAGCATTTAAGTAAGTCATCCTTTTTACCGTGTCCTAAAATGTGATGGCTTCATGAGAGATTCTGAAGTCAAGACACCACAAGTTCAGTTTCGCATTATTACCTCATGTTTAATCTTAGTATAGGTTCAGACTTTCCCAAGTTCTATATGGAAGACCGACTTAGTATATAAGAAAAAATAAGTGAGAAATTCATTATCATAATCTATCTAGTGTAACGTTCCTGAACAAACGCAATTAGTATACTTAGGCTACTATTTAACTTCCGTGGCACTCAAACAGAACGAGCTTTACAAGCTTCTTCCATTCTTCTCTATCCTGTGCTCTTTCTTCGTTCCTTCCTTCGCAGTTCAGGTCAAAGAAGACTTGATTACTCAGTCTGAGTTTGAGTGTTCCCTGCGGTATATGTCCACTAGGGTTTCCACGCTAAGCTGTTTTTAATAGGGAAATGTCTTCTCTTCTCATCACGTGTACTAACGAACGGATTTCGATTTATTATAACAACAATCTCAAGAAAGAAAGAATGAACATTATGAGAAAAGCACAGAACATAAAAAATGGACAGTTTATGGGACTTCAGAAATGAAAAGACTTTTGTGCGAGATCGTGCGAATTTGCTTGGTTTCCGCACAAAACCAATCCGCGGAAAGTGTAAAATTCCACATTCAGTATTCCCAACCTAACACACATAACAATTTTTCCTCTTCTTACCGCTTAAGTGACATATTGATTTTACTGCTTTAGGCTTTTAACATATTATTTTTAGAGACGTTCAATATAGTGTGACAGCGACGTGAGATTCGAACTCACGACCAGCAGAAGGAAGTGCAAGGTCGGCCGGCGCGGAGGTTGAACGCGCATCTGCTTCCTGTGGCATGTGCTGTGGCTTAGGGAGTAGAGGGGAGAAAGGGGAAAGAGCAACCGCGGGAGAGTAGAGAGGGGAGCAGCAGCGTGACAGATTATTCTGGAAGCCGAATCATCGAGTGACGGAAACGACCAGAGATCGAAGGTTCGCGAAGTGTTGCCTAGCAAATAAAAGGAAACCAGCCTTCGAGAGGAGTCAGTCATTCAGTCAGTCTTGTGTAGCAGTGAAGCCAGCTTCGAGACCAGAGCGCGACTTGAGTTGTGTCCGTAACTGTGGAGCCTGAAGCCCGGAGTTCGAGTGCAGTGGACCGCAGTTGGGGGACCTGAGTTCGAAGTTCAGCGGATCGTCTCTGAAGGTCTGGGGTTCGAGAATCTGTGAACGCGAGTGACTGAGATAGAAGAACTAGCCAAGACAAACGAGCTGTGAACTGAGAACTGACAGTTCTGTGTTGTAAATAGTGCTTTGTGAATATTAGTTAAGATTAACAGTTCATTGTTGTTCGTAATAGTCCAAGTAAATTGTCATTGTCGTTTGTGGAGTGCAATAACAAACGCTGTGTTGCTATGCGGAGAGAAAAATCCCATTGTTGACGGGAGTGAAATTAAATTGTAGAAAGTGAAGAGTTATTGTTGAGACAATAAAATTACATTGTTGTTTAGTAAAAAAAAATTACACTGGTGTCAGGAGTGGGATATTATCGACATAATGGAGAACCTACAGCTGATCCTGCAAGCCATCGCGGAACTGAAAAGTGACATAAGTGGAGTGAAGAACGACATAAGTGAAGTGAAAACGGAGATGAAAAGTGACATAAGTGAAGTGAAAGGCGACATAAGCGGAGTGAAAGATGACGTCACTACGCAAATTGAAAGCGTTTCGGCCCACGTAGATGGAATTGTCGCCATCGTGAAAGACGAACTCAAAGCCGATTTTGACAACTTAAACAAGAATTTTACAACTATAAACGAGACAGTAGCCGAATTGAGACAGAAGGTAGACAATTTCGACGGTAAAATCCGCGATCTCGAGCGTCGTCAAGAGCAGACGAGCGAGTTGCTGGACAAGACGAGTGAGGTGATGGACAAACACGCCGAGGAAAACAAGCACATACCCACGTTAATGGACCGACATGCTGAAGAAAACAAGCACATTCTCGCGTTGGTGGATCGCCAGGCTAGAGAACATAAACAGATAGTTGCCGAGGAGGTTCGACGTGCCATACAAGAAGCGGCCACAGAGTTTAGGACTCCATATAGTGGCCCTGCGGAACCATAGCCTTCAGCCAGACATTACAACGTCAAGACGCCGAAGTTCGACGGTACGACGTCTTGGGCAATATTCAGTCGGCAGTTCGAGGCCATCGCAGAGCACTATGGGTGGACGCCAGCAGAGAAAACCACTCAGCTGCTGGCCGCGCTTCAGGGACAGGCGTCGGAGATTGTTCACAGCGTTCCAGAAGATGGGACAGCCGCTGAGATAATGGCGGCCCTGGAGGGACGTTATGGTGACCATCAACTTGCGGCAGCATTCAGGACCCAACTGAAAACGAGGGTCCAACAGTCAGCCGAGTCCCTGCAAGAATTTGCAATGGCGGTGGAACAACTGGCCCATATGGCCCTCAGGGGCCTGCCTACTGACTTCATCGCTGGAGAGGCGGCCTACATCTTCGGCAGCGGAATTCGAGACCCCGAAATCAGACAACAGCTACTCTTGGCAGAGCATCGCATCATCAACGCAGCTCTGACGGCGGCCCTCAGGATGGAGGCAGCAAAGTTGACGGCGAACGTCTCTACGTCGCACCGGATTAGGAGCGTGGTGACGGCCGACGTCGAGGAGCGTCAGCCGAAATCACCCGAGCGCCGAAGACGAGGAGTGCCCACCTGCTGGTCCTTCGGCGAACCTGGACACCTGAGGAGGGACTGTGACCGATCTGGTCACGAACAGGAAAACTAAAAGGGGCCGATGCGATGAGGGGCACGTCGGCGCCGTCATCACCATCCCCTCGGCTGATCTTGAAGACGGTTAACAGAAGATGCGACGATGGGCTGATTGCTGACGGATGGATAAGAGGCCACCCATGCAGAGTACTGGTAGACACCGGGGCGTCGCTCACTATCGCCAGACCGGAAGTCGTGCGTGGCCTACCTGGGAGGACGCCGCTGCGCCGGTATGAGCTACGTACTGCCTAAGGCGAGAACCTGCCCATCCAAAAAGAGGTTTTCCTGGATTTGAGCTTGGGAAAGAGGAGACTGGAGATGTGGGTGTTCGTCGCCAACATCACTGAAGACGTCATCCTGGGACTCGACGCCATGCGGATCTTCGATGCAACGGTGGACGTCCGGCGCCGTATCCTCCGTTTTGGTCAGGATAAAGTGTTCCTAAGGGACGTCAAAGACCAACCCATGGCCAGCAGACTCACCCTGGAGAATCATGTGACAATCCCGGCAGGCTGCGAGATGGTGGTGATGGCAAGACTGGACGGACAGCCTAAGAGAAACCTGCTCCTCGATTCGCAGACAACTCTGATAGATGGTGTTTATGTGGCCAGATCCCTACTCCCGAAGCAGAAGGTGGTACCGGTGGGGGTCCTGAATGTCACCAATCGGGACAAGGAGGTGCCTAGTGGAACTGTACTAGGTTGCGTCGAGCCGGTGGTGTCTGTGACGTCTCTGGCAGATAACGAGGAGTGTCACCAACCACGTCCAGATCTAGACATCACTGAAAGAGCTGGCTCGAGAATTGGCGGAGAATTTAAGCAAAGGAGAAAGAAGACAAGTCCACGATCTACTGACAGAATTACAAGACGCGTTCAGTCTGTCTGAAAACGACTACGGGAGAACGGAGAAAGTTCAGCACCGCATCGACACCGGAAATGCTCGCCCAATCAGACAACCTGCTCGACGCGTCCCTCTAGCTAAACAGAGGGAGATTGACAGCCAACTGGAGAGCATGAAAGCAAGAGGGGTCATCGAGGAATCCGACAGCCCTTGGTCATCACCTGTGGTGCTGGTGAAGAAGAAGAATGGGGACCTGCGTTTCTGCGTGGACTACAGAAGACTGAATGACGTCACAAAGGAGGACTGCTTTCCCCTTCCACGAATTGACGACACCTTGGATACCCTGGCAGGAGCAGAGTGGTTCTCGACGTTGGATCTCAAGTCAGAATACTGGCAGGTGGCGCTACATCTTGAGGACAAGGAGAAAACGGCATTTTCTACAGGCCAGGGCCTATGGCAGTTCACCGTTATGCCGTTCGGCCTCTGCAACGCCCGGCCACATTCCAGAGACTAATGGAGTCTGGCCAGAGACCAGTATGGGCCGATACCGCCAACCGTAGCACCACTTACAAGAGCTACTGGGCCCAGTGGGAATTCTTCACTGTCATAGACGGTATCCTGAAGAGGATTTGGGAGTCGGCCGATGGAAAGACTCGCATAGAACAACTTGCCCTGCCCAGGAGCAAGGTGAAGGAAGTGCTGGAGGAGACTCATGCTGGAGTGACTGGAGGCCACCTGGGAGCCAACAAGACGCTGGACAAGTTAAGGCAGAGGTTCTATTTGTTGCATCAGAGAACCGACACGGAACAATGGTGCCGAAGATGCGACACCTGTGCAGCCAGTCGCGGACCAAGGACACGCAGCAGGGGAGCCATGCAGCAGTACAACGTGGGAGCTCCTTTTGAGAGGATCGCCATCGACATTGCTGGACCGTTCCCGGTCACGGATCGCGGGAACCGCTACCTGCTAGTCGCCATGGATTACTTCACAAAATGGCCAGATGTGTACGCGATTCCCAACCAAGAGGCTTCGACGATGGCCGACGCGCTGCTTGACAACTTCATCTGCCGATTCGGGGTGCCCCGGGAATTGCATAGCGATCAGGGGCGCAACTTCGAATCCAACCTGATGGGAGAATTGCTCGAGCGTCTGGGGGTGCATAAAACCAGGACCACTCCCCTCCACCCACAGTCCGACGGCATGGTGGAACGATACATCAAAACCGTGGAGGAGCACCTGCGGAAGGTGGTGTCCAACCATCAGCGAAACTGGGATGCCAGAGTTCCACTGTTCCTCTTGGCCTACAGAGATTCGGTCCACGATACAACAGGGATGACACCGGCAAACATGGTCTTTGGGACAGAGCTGTGCCTGCCCTGTGATCTGCTGTTTGGCACGCCACCCAGCGCCGACCAGCCAGCAACTGACTATGTGGCAGTACTCACAGGGAAGTTGAATGGAGTCCACCAACTGGCCAGAGAGCACCTCAAGATGGTCAGCGACAGGATTAAAGTGCGCTACGAGATTAGCCAACTCTGCAGGATTCCAGGAGGGCGACGCACAGTGGTCCGAATATTAAAAAACATGGTCAAAAATATCTCCCTACTTACAATATAAATTATACCACGCTCAATCAACAAATAATTGTTTAAAATGAGAAATATAATGAATTTCAATGACTTACATCTATATCGGACCTCTCCTCCATCGCTAGTCTTCAGAATCAGAATCTCCCGAGCCCTCGCTGTTGGGCCCTTCAGATGTAGAGAGCAACTGGAGCACTTGCAGTGGTAACTGTGTTCTCTCCTTTTTGGGGAGTTCTCTTAGGTTGGAAATTAAAGGGTCTGATGCAAGAAACAGTCTATGGAATAAGTCAGAGTTGGTAGTAATTCTTGACGTCTTTCTGGTGTGATCTTGTCGAAATCTTCGAACAATTATGTTTAATTATTCTATTGCTTTCTCTGTTAGTTCCCCTATTGTAATAAAGCTGATTTTACAATAGATGCCCCATGAATAAGAATTTTGTGCAGTGTTGGTGGCATATAATACCATGGGTATAATTTGACAAACAGCTCTGTGGTCTTCCTGCAGTATATATTAAATCGCGATTCACTTATATTTTGAAAACATGAAATTGTAGTAAGAATCACACTGAATCGTGAAATTAAATCATAATCAACTCCAGTTATTTTAGATGCTTCTTTAGTATTTTCAAAGAATCTTCTTGCCGTGTTCCCATCATTTGTGGTCCCATATTCTGCTTCGGTGTATCTATAATAAGCCCTAATCTATTTCGAAATGCATCTTGAATAGTTTTCTTTCTTTTCTTCATAATTTCTCGACTTCCATCTCGTACATTTGCCTTCCATTTTTTAAATTGAAGCCGGTAAAATATATGTAGTATGCATTCAAAAAACCTTATATGTGCATGTAGAATTGATAATCTAAAGACAAAATTGTAGGTGTCTTCTGACTGTTGTAAAAATTCAAGATTATTTATTTGTGAAATTTTTGCACCACAGATGTAGCACTTCATACTGGATGACTTCGCTAATGCATTGCATATTTTCCCGTCTATCATAGTTGAAAGTAGTGAAAACTGAACTGTGCTGTTACCTAATGTAAATGGTTGCAAGTTCTGTATCTGATTTTCTACATATACTCTCTCTGCTTGAGCTATTTCTGTTGTTTCGTGTACCCACTGAAGTTGAATAGATTTGCAGAATCGAGTTGATGAAGGTCGGGGATTCTTCCATGCAACATCTCTACTTTCAGTATCAACCAAGCGCAGGGGAACCAATGACGAAAGTAATAAACTTTCATCACTTTTCTCTTTTTGATTCCATATCTGTTTATATTGCGAATGACCTGAGCTGCCGTCAAAACCCCATTTACAAAGCCACATGTAGTTTTTATCCGTGTTACTTAGAGGTGAAATATTCAAGATTCTGTAGGCTATGTGATGTAATAGAGACTGTAATTTGACCTCACATTCATTTTCGGTCACTTGTATGCCTTTCGGTAAGTTTCTTTTTTAGCTTCTAAAACGTATTGATAATTGGAGTAGAGATCATGGTTATGTGTGTCATTTTTCTGATTGTTTTATATTGATGTCTGGACAGATTTGAATCTATTATTAATGAAAGAGCTTCTTCATTTGTGAAGTCTAGTAATTTCCTTTTCTTCTTTCCTCAAAGAATCACGAATTCTTTTGCCTCTGCTAGGTGTTGGGGTTGTTACTTCTTTTAACAATTTGGCTGCTACTTCATCACCTTCTGACCTTAAATTCATTGCTGTAGCATGAGAGAGCTCTTCAGAACACATATTTTCTCTAGTTTCTTTTGCTTTTCTTCGTTTACTTCTTTCACTTAATTCCCCAAATACTTTTGTAGGACGACTACGACTCAGCTTTCCTGATGTGCTTGGAATATCGGTATGTTTTTTCGGCGTTGATACACATGAAGTATTTTCAATAGGCAATGTTATGTTATGATCTAACCAACGAGAATATCTATTTGAAAAATTTGTTTCACTATAACACACTTCAGCCATTGCTGATAATACAGAAGAAAAAAAATGTAGTCTAAATGACATTGTATAACTTTTTTGTAGCACTAGAATCAGTATTAATTTCAAATTTATTAGTCAAATATGACGTGACATAATTTTCTTGTTGCTTCCGAGATTCGTTTCTCCGTTGTCTAATTTTATGGTGAAGTTCATGGCGACTCACAGAAAAACTCATTTTGCACTTGCAAAATAAGCTCACCCTGAACCACTGAATGTATTAAGATGACTCAATACAGTTAGTGTTTCAGTCAGCTTGGAAGGAACCTCTTCTACAGTAAACAGAACGCGAGTTATGACTATGAGCTGTCACAGTTATGGCACATGAGAATTGAGGAAACAGCGCGCAGGGGTAGTCTTGGGCTCGTAGAGGTTGCCCTTGGATAACCTTGGAGATGAAACCTTCAACATTCCCTAAAAGAAGGCTTCCTTTAACAGCTGTGTAAGTTTCACAGTGTACATATTTATACATTTTTTTAAAACTCTCTATATATTTAAGTAACTTTTTAAAAATAATACTTGACTTTAAAAAATTCTAATTATTACTAAAACATAATATTAATTTAGATGTTAGTGTGTATAATGTAAAAGACATATAACATTATATAATAAAAATATTTACTATTATTTTTATGCATTTTAAAACTTGATCAGGGCTCTTTTAAAATCACATCACTAAGGTAAAATTACACAAGTTAGATTTATGTCACTTTTGAACAAATATATCGTGAAACCTGTATGTTATTATTAATAAATGACCTGTAATTTCTGAAGGTCAAGTATTGTAGAATTATTGGAATGTAATTTAAAGATTCTGTATCGAAGTTGAAAAAATGATTTTTGACCAGCTTTTAAGCGATCCGGACCACTGTGCGACGTGGTGTGGCTGTATCGACCTACCAGGACCAAAGGAAAATCACCAAAATTGCAGCGTGCCTGGGATGGACCATACCGCGTGGTGACCCGGATCAACGACGTGGTGTACCGCATCCAGCGACAACCTCGAGGGAAGATAATGGTGGTGCATCTGGACCGATTAGCAGCCTAGCAAGGGACTGCCCGGGACGAGCAGCCCTAAGGAGGGAGCAATGTGACAGCGACGTGAGATTCGAACTCACGACCGGCAGAAGGAAGTGCAAGGTCGACCGGCGCGGAGGTTGCGCGCGCATCTGCTTCCTGTGGCATGTGCTGTGGCTTAGGGAGTAGAGGGGAGAAAAGGGAAAGAGCGACCGCGGGAGAGTAGAGAGGGGAGCAGCAGCGTGACAGATTATTCTGGAAGCCGAATCATCGAGTGACGGAAACGACCAGAGATCGAAGGTTCGCGAAATGTTGCCTAGCAAATAAAAGGAAACCAGCCTTCGAGAGGAGTCAGTCAGTCAGTCAGTCAGTCAGCCAGCCAGTCAGTAAGCCAGTCTTGTGTAGCAGTGAAGCCAGCTTCGAGACCAGAGCGTGACTTGAGTTGTGTCCGTAACTGTGGAGCCTGAAGCCCGGAGTTCGAGTGCAGTTGACCGCAGTTGGGGGACCTGAGTTCGAAGTTCAGCAGATCGTCTCTGAAGGTCTTGGGTTCGAGAATCTGTGAACGCGAGTGACTGAGGTAGAAGTACTAGCCAATACACACGAGCTGGGAACTGAGAACTGACAGTTCTGTGTTGAAAATAGTGCTTTGTGAATATTAGTTAAGATTAACAGTTCATTGTTGTTCGTAATAGTCCAAGTAAATTGTCATTGTCGTTTGTGGAGTGCAATAACAAACGCTGTGTTGCTGTGCGGAGAGCAAATCCCATTGTTGACGGGAGTGAAATTAAATTGTAGAAAGTGAAGAGTTATTGTTGAGATAATAAAATTACATTGTTGTTTAGTTAAAAAATTTACAATAGTGATAATTATAAATTGGAAACTTACCACTGCTATTTCACCTAAATTGCACTGTTAATTATTGTTTTTAAATATTTGCAAAAATTAATTAAACTGTACAACTCCACTAAAGTTACTGCATTCGTGATGCAAATAACATTAAGGAAGCCGTGAAAAAATCAACAAGACAGACGTATATCACGGCCTGCTGGAGCATAGTAAACACAGAAAACATTTTAAAGCAACAATGTTGAAGATAGATATTTTTGTTTTGCAAATTTGCCGTCATTGAACAGAAACCAAGATGGAGATTTCATTGCAACTAATTGGAAATTCCTGTTTCAGGTACGGTATGTAATAAACGATCTTCGCACAAATTAATGTACGATACACGAGCAGTATGTTTTCTTTCAATTCTCGGAAAATAAAAAAGTTCAACTACGTTTCGCTTTTTCAAACTTTTCCTCGAATATGAAAACTTCAACATACCGCTCTTGTAACGCATATTACTATAATCTATGATAAACCATTTACGAAATACGTGATTTTTATTGATGTATAACTAACTTATAAATGTTCTTTAAATTCTGTAATTCGTAGCATTGTCCTCATGGCGCTTAATTCGCGTGACGTATTCCATTCTTTCATAAACAGAATGCAGAATAAGAGTGGATGGAAATGTAACAAGGTTGGTTATATTGCTCTTGCTAAAAATATGTTTTAGAGATGTTCGAAAATAAAAAACTTGTCTCATCAGACCCGATTCTTGGTTATTCCGTATGCGGGTCGCACTGTAATGGGAGAAACTAGCCTTCCAATCATTTCGACAAACAGCGAAAACCTCAGGCGCTTGTGAGTCGAATTGGAGATTCCATCTAAGAACTTTATTCAAATGCTTTACGCTGTCAACATACTCAATTCCAGAGATTGGGACAACAATACAACTGAAATCAGCTCTAACTTCGCCGTGACTTGGCTGTAGCTAACATAACATAATACGAAAATCTTGCTGCTCTTCAAAGTTGTGTATCCTACTGTGCATATTTTTCTCTTAATTTTAAGCAAAATCATTTTTGGAAATATGTTAGCACATAGCCTACTTACGACTACTGCAGTTGGTCGGACATAATATTATTTTCTATGCCAGAATACATACATATATATATATATATATATATATATATATATATATATATATATATATACAGGGACATCATTTTATTTTTACTTCAATTTTTATTGCACCTGAGTTTTTTAATGTACTTTACTCCCACTCCTTCTACTAATGAAGTTCAACCGTCCTCCACATAGAACCAAGGCCGCTTATACAGTCATAGTAGCCTTACGGTCATTCTAAACAGTACTGAGTTAGTGTGTATAGTACGTTCCAGAAATATGTTCGCGTTTTCCAGTGACGAAAAAGTTTTCAATATTGAATCATATTTTCGCACAGGTACTGTCGTCCATTTGTCTACGTCGCATCTCGGTTTCCCCCACCCGCCCCTCTGTAAAGGATAGTGGCTGGGCTGTCTTAGCTGTTTTCTGAAAACATTATTTTCTGTTAGGAATTGGACGTCTACGTAATATTATACAACCATTTAAAATAACTTGAATAAAAGGGCCTTATTGTCACGTGATTTCCCCCCTTTCTACGATCTTGCGACAAAACTACTTGGACGGACAGTAGATAGCATGTCTGAGTGATTTTATCTTTTCGAATTGGGCAGAAGTGAAGATTGAATTCACTGTACGTAAGGTACTCTTTTATAGAGTAGGTACAGAATTATTTCAACATGAGTTACTAGTACGAAGGACGAAACTGGTACAGTAATTGGAATTAGGTACAATACTGGGTGTTCATTTCAAAGTGTCATGACGTCACTGTTGTGAGTCAGCGTTTTGAAGCGAGTTTCAGCTTTTATGTCAGAGAAGTTGCCTATATTCAAGATGTTCAATCTGAACTTGAGAACGTGTACGGTATAACTTCAACGTCGTAGCAACAGATGGCGGTCTGTACGGTCTGTGTGCTACCATAACCTCTTTCGAACTGTGTTTTTTGCGGGCAAGTCGTACGCAGGGTATTTGTTATCATCGGTTGCGTACGGCAACATTCCACAACACAAATCAAATGTTCCTTGTCCATGTTGACCATCGAAGTTAATGTCAATGAATACGTAAGTAATCGTCTTGACTCTCCCCATACCCGACAGTAAGAAAAAAACTCACATCTGTAGACTACGTGTTTCTAAACAGTTCACATTCCTGCCACTACCGGCGTTACCGTACGTATCGGTACGTACTCTTCAAAATGAACGCCGTACTTGCTAGGCAACTTCTCTGCCACATAGGTAATTCGCCTTTGCGGAAGTGTAGGAAGATTGAATTCTCTAGGCTCATCGGCTAGCCACAAGACGGCATAAAGCGAGCCATGACACACTTTGAACTGAACACCCAGTAGTCTATAGTACGATAATATGCACAAAAGAACTGAAGCCTATGTCGAAATGAACGGCCATTTTCAAAAATGTGTTTAAATATCCATATCATGATTATTTTTCAATTTAACTTCATTCTCTATAGTGTTCGCTTGTGCTGTAGAAGTATATTATACGCTGTATAATGAATATGTCCGCATGGACAGCTCAGTTCGTGCGTAAAAACACTCATTGTTAATACTGTACTGTATTTTGATTAAACAAAAACCTAATGAAAATTATCAAACTCAAAAGCGTGATATTTCCTTGTTTACGTAAATGGATGAACTACTTTTCTTCCCTCCTATACCTAGTAAAGTGATTTGTTTGTATATTACGTCAGTATCATCAAACTCCAGTCGTGGAAGGGGGTATATAGATATAGTGTGTGCTTGCTTTGTCATCATACAAAATATAAAGCATTGTGATGTAAAACGAAATAATATATGTCGAGATTTTTACGAAAATATATTTTTTTATGCATTTCCTAAGAGATTGTGCGAAGTAATGAAGCCTCCAAAAAAGTTTTGAATATGCATTGATTTATTGAAACACCTCATGTCGATTAAACTACAAGGTGTTTGAAGTCTTTAGGTCAGTGGTCGTCAGCATCCGCTGAAATGAGTAACGGGTAAGTAGTGTATCGCAATATACACCGACGTCCAGAAGGGAGAGGCAGAAAGAATACCCGCTAGAAGCCATGGATGCACGATAGTGCAGTGTCTTATCCGCGAGTAAGAGTCGCTAGCCCAAGGGTGCACTGTGCTGATGACAGCTTGGTTCGATCCCCGGCGCTGGAGCGAATTTTTGTCCTCAAATATTAATTGTTGCCATAACAGATATTATTCTGTAGGATTAAAATAATAAAAAATCTTTAGTGAAAGTAAATAATGACTTCAGTTATGATTTTCGAAAACGTTAGTCCCAAAAAACATGTTTTTTTTTTCTGGGAAAACCTTAACTGTTACAGAAAAATATAATTTGACTTTTTTCTTCAGTAATTTATGCCCTACCACCGGTATAATTTTGGCGGTTTATAACGTTTACACTGTGTATAACACCATTGAAGCCACCGGCGTGGCTCAGTCAGTTAAGCCGCTTGCCTGCCGGTCTGAAGTTGCATTCGGGCGCGTGTTCGATCCCCGCTTGGGCTGATTACCTGGTTGGGTTTTTTTCCGAGGTTTTCCTCAACCGTAATGCGAATGCAAGGTAATCTATGGCGAATCCTTGGCCTCATCTCGCCAAAATATGATCTCGCTATTACCAATCTCATCGATGCTAACTAACCTAGTAGTTGATACAGCGTCGTTAAATAGCCAACTAAAATAAAATAAAATAAAAACACCATTGAGATATAAGTTAGAAGTAGAAGGAACCATAATACAGGCCCGCTCGTTTCACGGTCAGATGTGCTAACCGTTACTTCACGGCGGGCGACAAAAGGATGTATTACTTAGATTGCGAAGTGTGGATGTTCTGATCACATTCCACAAAAAGTAATAGATCTGAAATTCATACACTATGTAATTGAGAACTGTTGTGAATATTTCCTGGAACGAATTGACGGATAAGCTATGTGGCATAAAAATCTAGTGAAACTGTGCTATGTATTAATAGATACTTTGCCATTATATACGTAGACCAAATTTATCAGAAAACCACTTTATTAATGAGGGAACTTATTGATAAAATGGTGACAATAAAGTGTCTCCTATTTCAAGTTAGTGTTGCGGGTGAAAGTTCACTAATACCAAAGTGCATTACTTAAGCTCATCTTTACTTTGAATACGAAACTGATATTTTACAATTAAAGACATTGTAGGATTTATAATCCTAATTATATTATTAACAATTTTGTCACTAAAACAACCATATATTTCAGGAGATCCACACAACTTCATCCCAGCAAATCCCTTAGTAACTCCAGTTCCACATTTTTTACGTAAATACATCTTTGTTCTAGCTACAGTTGATAGAAAATGTTACATTTTAGCATAACACAAAGGTCAAGAATCCTCCATAGATGCTGCATATGTGAAAACGTACGTGTTCTGTCATTTGTGGAGTGTTGTGTAATCTACAGTACCAGTACTAGGAAGTGAATTGCAAATAACACCAATTTAATGCAATGTGCACTGTCACTTTTTTAAATTATGTAAGACATTTCAACACACTGAAGTTTTGCTTCGAGCCGAAATGGAATTTAGATTCCAACACTTTAATAATAATAATAATAATAATAATAATAATAATAATAATAATAATAATAATAACATTATTATTATTATTATTATTATTATTATTATTATTATTAAATTTTTATTTAAGTGATGGAATCTAAATTCGATTGCGTCTCGAATTGTAGAATCAACTTATATTTTATTCTTTGCACATAATCTTGTTTATTTAAGTGTATAGATTACTTTTAAAGTCTTCATTACACCATGAGTTCAATCCATAAGACTTTAATTTCAGCTGCCTATTAACTAATTTTACCTTCATCTGTTTTTATCTACGCTTAATACAATATATTGCGCGTAGTACTAAACTTTTTTTAGACATATGTGCTATTATTATCTTTTATGTAAAGAAAACTTTAAAATGGCTTGTAACACTTCAAAAGAACTTCCACTATTTCCCGACTATACATTTTGAATGAATCGACCCGTAAGCAATGGATCTGAAGAAAATCTATGAAAGATTGTGTAGAGGCAAAGACAGACAGACAAAATTACATGCCATGCGAAAAATACCGCATTTAGTTTTGTATCAGGAATAATGAAAGAAGGAATTTTTAATGAACATCTGAAAATGACTTTTCTCAGCTACATAATACTTTCCTTATAGGCCTACTATTATATTGCGAAAATATAAAAAAAATCTTTGGAATTGGACTGGAGTCTTCGCTGTGAAGTAATTTTGATACAAGTTTGTCATTGAGGAATCCATTTAGTTGTAGCAATTCAGTAGTCTATGTCTTGAAATGGTAGCTGTTCAGATTTGTTTCTCTTGTCAAGTATTTACTCAATATTTGCGTTGAGTGCCTTTAGAGCGACAATCAGTTCCGAGCTTTCGGATTCCCACAGGGCTATATCCTTTCTAAACAAACCCACTGTGCAAGCAACTGCAGATCGTTCTCTCAAGGAAAAGTTTCCTTACTATTAACAGAGACGCATTTGAGTGCATGCAATAGTTACATCCAATTTCATATAGAGACCGCTCAGCTGAGGTGCATCTGCGAAACTTTTAGTTTGCAAGCTATCAACTAAATCTGTTACGGAACATTAGTGTTGAATTCTATGGACGCTCGAGTCCAGGTTCTGCATAAAGACAATGCATTGAAACTCTATCAGAATAGATTGTTGCTTAAATCATTCTTGTTTGCGTATCGTAATTAATAACTTTCATGACAAAATAAAAATAAATTTTTGTGCAGGAAGTAAATTTTATGCATGTTTTATATAAAGAAGTTGTGACATGGATGCATAATTTAATTTGGTGTTGTCGATTTCCCATTTTGAAAAATGGAATATAGCTAAAGTATTCAGATGCCGAACAGAGTCGATTTTGAGATTTTGAAGAAAATAAATATCTAAATTTTCATTTTCATTTCATTCATTTCATCATGTCCCATCAGCATTGTGGCTTTGAGATGTGGAGTAGGTAAAACATTATGTAAAACTACAGGGTGATTCAAAACAACATTGACCACGCTTAGTACGTTGTGCGGGACGAAAAACTGATCATTTTTCAAGAGGGAACCATGTCCGGAAATGTATGGTGTGGGCGCTATGGGGCGTCAAAGTTTGAGAACGGTTCGGATATGGTGATGGGTGTGCGTTCCACATTTCATGAAGAAACCCAACAAGAGCATCACATTGTGCAGTAAGTTACAAATTGAAAATGTACATCTGCTAATTGATTACAGAGCCTACATCAGCGATACAGAGATTCACGCACATAGTGAAATAGGCTAAGTGCGTTTGCATGCTCAACATTTCAGTCGCTGCGTAGATACTCTGATGTTACAGGAGTAGCATACACCATACTCTTCATAGCACCCCACAGAAAATAGTCAAGAGGTGTAAGCTCTGGTGACCGTGTTGGCCATCCAACAGCCCCTACTCTTCCAATCCATCGATTTGGATATGTGGCGTCCAAAGGAGACGGTCTCCAGATATGGAGGGTGGCTGCGAATACAGTGAATATACAGTCGCTGTCCTTCAACTTGGGGGTTGGGCGAAGGGCTAAGAACTCATCACCGTAAAAAAGAGCTTGTTGCGAAACCTCAACCTAAGCCTCGGAATGGAACTGATTCTTTGAAATAAATATGGGAAATGCCTATTATTACTCGGCTGAGAAGCTTTTGTCATCCAGTCTGCTCTCGAAGAAGCTGAAAGTTAGAATTTATAAAACAGTTCTATTACCGATTGTTCTGTGTGGTTGTGAAACTTGAACTCTCACTTTGAGAGAGGAACAGAGGTTATGGGTATTCGAGAATAAGGTGCTTAGGAAAATATTTGGGGTTAAGAGGGATGAAGTTACAGGAGAATGAAGAAAGTTACACAACGCAGAGCTGCACGCATTGTATTCTTCTCCTGACATAATTAGGAACATTACATCCAGACGTTTGAGAGGGGCAGGGCATGTAGCACGTATGGGCTAATCCAGAAATGCATATAGAGTGTTAGTTAGAAGGCCGGAGGGAAAAAGGCAAAAAGACCTTTGGGAAGGCGGAGACGTAGATGGGAGGATAATATTAAAATGTATTTGAGGGAGGTGTGGTATGATGGTATGGACTGGATTAATCTTTCTCAGGATAGGGACCGATGGCAGTCTTATGTGAGAGCAGCAATGAACCTCCGGGTTCCTTAATAACCATTTGTAAGTAAGGCGTCAAGGTGGTGCCGCACATTTACATCAAAGTGAACTGAAGGTTACTGCTGTCAACCTTATTGCGCTGGTACACAACACAAACTACCCAATTAAGATGTGAACGATGAACTTACTATGGACAGATGTAGCGTATGCGTAGGAAGTTATTAGGCGCAGTTCGTCTATCCACCTTATGCTGGTAGCTAATGGGTTGCATAACTATTAGGACACGAAAACAATCCGAAGAAACTTTGACGATCCACAGCGCCCAAACCATGCATTTCCGGTCATGGATTTCCTCTTGAAATATGGTCAGTTTGCCGTCTCGCACAGCATGCCAAGCGTTGTCGGTGTTGTTTTCAATCATCCTATTTTATAATTTAATACATTATTATTAATACAAATTAAGTAGATTAATTTATTTAACGAAGATAAAAAGGTCCTCAATAAATATTGAGAAATGTTGTTAATTTTGTTCTAAACTTTTTCTCGTGGCCCTTGAAAGGTTGGAGATAATTAGGCAGTGTTGAAGGCTGTAATACTGCAATATATCCTGTACAGATATTTTATATGGCTTTCGTCAATCTATTTTCCCATATGTGGCTAGTTACTTCTACTAAATTTTCGGAAAAAGTTTGCATACTTTCAATTTTTAGGATTGACTTCACCCTGCAATGTAATAGGCTAGATCTACTTGCAATAATAAACAACTCGTATAAAAATAGTTATATTAGGCCTATTTGAATATTAGAAAACGTAAAAACGATTTGATGTTCAATTAATACGATATTTGATTTACTCTCAGTGCGTTCTTACATGAGTGAAGGTGTAAATGGAGGTATTTTGTATTAAATAAATTAATTATTGTGTATGGTATTCTAAATTCAATAGAAAATTATTCAAGAAGATTTTTTTTTTAATAAAAGACCATTTAAAAATCACCGTAACTCTAGTCTTTTAATAATCAATCAAAGCAAGAAGTGATACAGACATCAACTAAATCGCTAATGAAGCAGGTGGAGAAATGTCATCAATGCCAGAAGTTTTTGTAAATATTAATTTAACTTTCATATGGATATAGATTGTCATCGGCATAGCTCAGGCGCTAGGTGCGTTTGCCTACTAATCCGTAGCTGCTCTATGACGTGGGTTCCGATTACATGATTGAGTTTCTTTCAAGGCTTTCCCCAACTGTAAGATAAATGTTAGGCCATCGTATGGCGAATCCTATGCCTCGTCTTACCAAATAACGTCTCGCTATCATCAAATCTATAGTTGATACAGAGTCCTAACTAATAAAAGCGAGAAAAATAAAATTTAGAAAACTGGAATATACTTGGAACATCCATGAACGTAATTTCTGAATTTCTTCCGAGAAGTGTTTTCTTAGTTAGATGTTTTACGACGCTTTGTCACCTGCTATAGTTATCAACGTCTGAGTGAGATTAAATTGATAATTCTAGCGAGATGAGTCCAGGATTCAACGCCGAAAGTCACCCAGCATTTGTTCTTACTAGGTTGAGGAAAAACACCGGAAATAACCTCAACCAGGTAACTTGTCTCTATCAGAATTTGAATGCGAGGCCGCTCGTTCACGGTTAGACGTGCTAACCGTTACTCTACAGCGATGGACAGAAATGTTTTAAAATTAAAAGTGATTTATAATAAAAATATAATTTAATGTAACCACTTAAGTACTGTAAGATAATGGATCTATAAAATGCAAAAAATTTGGATAAAGAGAATATCAGCACAGATGACAGCGAATAGCGATTTAATTTTAGACTAATTTCACAATGAACAGGATCGTCTGGAATAAAATTGCCGCAGGAATAAATAAATTTCATTACATGTTTGTTTTCTGAAATTTCGTTCGTTTTAAAAGTCAACAGCTAATGCATTATTAATTCAAATAAATTAGCGTTCAGAGCAGAAGTTGTGTAAGTCAAAACTGGGTATTGACGTTTAAAGTAAAAATTCTGTAAAATACAGCGCAAAGTAGCAATTAATATGTCCTGAGTGCTATTCACTGCCTACTAGTAGTTTAAATATATTGAATATTAATTGCTACTTTGTGCTGTATTTTGCAGAATGTTCACTTTAAACCTCATCACTTAATTTTGACTTATACCACTTCTGTTTTGAACGGCTCAAATGCATCACAGCACTATAATCGATGAAAAAAAAGTCTTTGAACTTCGTTCTTTCTGTTATACCAAATGAGAGAATGGATATTAAATTTAAGCTTTCCCGAGATCAAAGAGCGTTAATGAAATACTCTTAAATTGTTGTATTTTCTAGGCCGGTCTACATCCTGCCTTCATAATGATTAATGGATATTTGCTTTCCATGAAAGCCATTCAAGGAACATTATTTCAACATGCTGATACTACTTATTTTGATTTAAGCTTCCTGTTATTCAAAACCCTGCTCTCATGCCATAGCTTCTAACTTAGTCTCTCCAAGCTGCTCTCATTACAGATGGTAGAAATCTCACGTGGATATTATCTGGAAGGATCCCTTGCACAGGGTTGTTAACGAACGTGGAAGTGAATTTTACTTGCGATAAAAGTAACGTTGCTAGGAGAAAGAAAATATCGAAGAAGAGAGAGAAACTGCGAGGAGCTATGGATAGGTCATATCCACAGAAAGGTTAATTTATTTATGAGGTAAAATGGAACAGTCGAACCGACAGGTGTTCTTGTAATTGTTATTTCAGATTTTATTTTTCAATATTTATGTCATCGGTAATTAAGGCGCTGATGAATCATGGTAATAATGGTACGTAAATTTCTAGTCTACATTTGCCTTTTTTTGGCTAAGAGAAACCATGAAAAACTCCAGTCAGATTGGGCGAATACGGGATTTGAACCCGGAACATCTCGAACACTAGTCCCAAATGTAACCGTCTGAGCCACCTCGCTTGGTAGCGATGGTATTGTAATCGAAAAGTGGGACGCTTCGTAACTTCGATTCATAATCATTCAGCAAGACGTTCATAATTGCTTGTTTAATTAACTGTTTTACAATGATTTACAATTATTCTATTCCTTATCTTTCTCCTTACTTTCACTTCATAAGGAAATGTAACTTATTTTCTAACTTTCGAAACATAGACTCAAATCCTCGAGCTAGCTAGCTGTAACGACTCCAGCAAAAGTATTATTGGATTTTATGTTGGATATTATCGTAGTAGTCTTAATTTCATGGAATTAATTTAAGCAAAATGATCTGTTCCATTCTTCTGCCATCTCGTCATTGAACTACCCAGTCGTAATTCCTAATGAGTTTTGGTAGTAAAATTCGGCATTCTTCCAATGTGGCTGAGGCATTTTGATCTGTAACTTACTATGGCCCGGTTTCTTCAACCTTTGTTAAAATGCACCTAACATAGTGTCGATTAACTATAAGTTAAAAGTATGTCCTAAAGGCGAGCTACTGATAAATGCTAGACATCATCGTGTACGACATGCTTTGGCGACATCGTTAAAAACTTTAAATTGGGAAATTCATGAGGAAGTACATTGTGTATCATCAGATGGTTCTTTTAGATTGGCAGACATTATTGCTATTCACGGACGCTTAAAACGGGCTCTTGTTCTTGACCCTAGTATCCGTTTCGAAAGGAACCTGAATCAGGTCACCGAAGTTAATATTGAGAAGAAGTCCATATATGAACCTTGTCTGCCTTATCTTTCTCAAAAGTACAACATCCCTCTTAAACAATGGTCTGTCATTGGTTTGCTGTTGGCAGTAGAGGTTCTGTTACAAAATTCAAATGGAATTATCTTAAGGAACTTACATCCTTTTTAATTATGTAATGTCTATTCTTATAAATATTATCAAGGATTCTCTTCAAATATTACATCATCATGTCTATTCCAATTAATTCATTATATTTGCATCCACACTTGTGGAGTAACGGTTAGCGCGTCTGGCCGCGAAACCAGGTGGCCCGGGTTCGATTCCCGATCGGGGCAAGTTACCTGGTTGAGGTTTTTCCCTGCATTTTCCCTAAACCCAATATAAGCAAATGCTGGGTAACTTTCGGTGCTGGAATCCGGGCTCATTTCACCGGCAATATCACCTTCACCTCATTCAGACGCTAAATAACGTAATATGTTGATAAAGCGTCGTAAAATAACCTACCAAAAATTAAAAAACTATATTTGCCTTCAACAATTAACTTTCTTTCTTCTTTAATGTTTCAAATATCACGTTATTTTGTACATGTTTATTGTATTCAGGACCCTTGTGGTCACTAAAATTCTTTGAGCTAATGTCTTTAATGAATAATTGCTGTTAAAAATATTGCGTTTCTTCAACTTTATATTTCACATTTTAACATTCTGTATGTTAACTCTCAGTTAGGACCAGAGATTCTAACCTATAACCAAGTATTAGATTAGATTAGATTAGATTTATTTATTTAACCTGGTAGAGATAAGGCCGTCAGGCCTTCTCTGCCCCTCTACCAGGGGATTACAACTATAACATGAACAATAAGATTACAATTAATATTAAATTTACAATTACAATTACAATAAAAATTAAAGTACGACAAGAATACCTGATTAATGAAAGCTAGACATTTTATCATAGAAGTTAAGAACAAAGAATATTTTTGTATTTACTAAATTACAAATTAAACCTACAATAACAAAATTCTATAGTGATGAAATTACCGGATATTGAGATATTTTGTGGTAGATTAAAAGAACTATTTACAAGAAACCATGTCTGAACGAGTCTCAATTACTGACCAAGTGCCTAGTAAGTTTGCGTTTGAATTGAATTTTATTTCGACAGTCCCTGATGCTAGCAGGTAGCGAGTTCCAGAGTCTTGGCAGGGCTATTGTGAAAGAGGATGAGTATGAAGAGGTGCGATGGGATGGTATTGTTAGTATTGTTTCATGGCGAGAGCGTGTGTTCAGATTGTGGTGGGAAGAAAGGTAAGTGAAGCGAGACGACAGGTACGAAGGAATAGAAGAGTTCAAGATTTCGAAGAGAAAGAGAAGTGAATGTAAATTTCTTTTCTTATCTAGTTTAAGCCAACCTATTGCTTCCAGGGATGGGGTAATATGATCATATTTACGAACATTGCTTACAAAACGTACACACAAATTATGAGCACGTTGAAGTTTCATTTTGTTGTCGCTGGAAAGGTCAGTCAGTAAAATGTCAGCATAGTCAAAATAGGGAAATACAAGGGTCTGCACAAGGGACTTTTTTAAGCAAGAGGGAAGATGAACATTTATCCTTTTTAGCACATGAATAATAGAATATACTTTTCTGCAGGTTTCTGTGATTTGCATGTCCCAGTTGAGATTATTATCCATGTGAATGCCAAGATTTTTTACCGAAGAACTGAAAGGGATATGCACTGTACTTACTTTAACGGGGGAAATGTCGAGGTGCTTTACAGCGTCGGTTTGCCGTTTGTGTCCTAATATGATTGCTTGTGTCTTTCCAGGATTGATATTAAGATGGAATTTCTTTGTCCATGTCACAATCGAGTCAATGTCTTCGTTCAATTTATCTATAGCGTCATTTATTCGATCTAAGCGGGAAGAGATGTAGCATTGAAGGTCGTCAGCATACAAGTGATAGTTACAATGCCTTACATGAGATGTAATATCACTGACATATATTGTGAACAACAATGGTCCGAGTACCGAACCCTGTGGTATACCTGATGTTATGTTAAGCCAGGAAGAGCTTCGATTCCCGGATGCAACACATTGTTGTCTTTCCCGTAAGTAGGATTCGAACCAACTCACAGCAGTCTCTGACAAATGCAGATTTCTCAATTTATGGGTGAGCAGGTCGAAATTTACAGAGTTGAAAGCTTTGCTAAGGTCAAGAAGTGTTAGTATTGTTACTTTATTAGAGTCGATTGCTTCACGAATGTCTTCGGTCACTTTAAGTAGAGCAGTGCTTGTGTTGTGTCCAGCTCTGAAACCTGACTGATACTTGTCGAATAGTTTGTGTTCGTTCATGTAGTTAGTAATTTGTCTGTGTACGATTCTTTCCAGTGCTTTTGATATGGCTGGCAGGATACTGATTGGTCTATAGTCGTTCGGGTCGGTGGGAACTTTGACTTTTGGAAGAGGAAGAACGAAAGCTTGCTTCCATATTTTAGGGAAAGTTGAAGTGATTAAGGAACTATTGAATATGTGTGCAATTGTAGGTATTGCTATGTCTTGTATTTTCTGTATGAGTATATATGTATATACTAAATTCTGTTTTCTCCGTTGTTTGATTCAGGGAGGATAGAAGTCTTTCTATTCTCTCAGGTTTGATTTCTCGTTCTTTCCGTCGTCTGTATCACAGTAGCGTGGAGCGGCGTATTGGTATTGCTGTTGTGAAACGGAAAACACTGGAACAAAAAGAAATCGTGGGACTAATTTCTCTTCGTTCGAGAGAAGCCTTCTGCTAGAAGTAATTTCGCAGTATAAACCAATTATTGAGAATAACAAACAAACAGATCCTACATTGAAAGCGAAAAGTGAGGCTTGGCAGAAAATAGCCATGGAAGTATTCAGCTTCCGTTTTTAAATAAGGTCAGCTATATTGAAACGATTGCGGGGAACTCCATGAAATTAATTTTGCAATAGCCTATTTAAAAATCCCTTGACGAATAGCTATTTTAGTTTAATTCCTCCACATTAGTAAATTGTTTTCGTATATTTTTGTTTAAGAGTAGTCCACAAATAAAAGTCACATGGATTTAGATCTGGGAGTCTAGTAGACCACTGACATTTACTAATTATTATTCTGTCGTGGAACACTTCGCACAATGCACAATTTGCTCTTGTAGGATTTGTAAAAATATTTTCCTTTCTCATAAGTTTCGTAAATGAGTATTCTTTATCCTACGTTATGTGGAAATCTGGCTGCAGCCCATGAGCGCAAATTCATTTTTAAAGAGAGCCCAAAAGCGCGAAAATTTTAGGTTCAATAAAGAACCCATAAGCACTAACATATCAAATTATAATAAAAACAAAGTACTCGTACTCGCCTCTTTGTTAAATGTGGCAACCTCCGCATCTTGCTGGTTAAGCTTGAGGTCCACGATTTTTAAGAACTGCAATCTGGTTATATTTTTGTAAAATCATTCTATCTGGGCTTTCTTGACGAACTGTTCTCCTGCTCTTTGTTCTGTTTTTATGACCCGTGTTCGTTGTGACTTCATCTTCAAGTAAATTTTCCGAATGTAATTCATTTAATGCGTTTGTACAGAGGGATGCTGTACAACCCAAGAAACATTTTTAGCCACATCCCAACCTCAGAATTCTGATCTTCGTAAAGTTCGACAGCCTTTTATCTTTGGACTAGAAAGTACTTTTTAACTGAGATATGCGCAGTTGTTTCAGTCTAGTATCACTAATTTGCGTGTAAAGACAAATACAAAGGATGAAAACATTGTCTTGATCATGCTTCATATTATTTAATAACACTATTCGGTTTTAGATGTCAATAAAAAATATTAATTGTATGTACTGTTCCATATGAAACACATGAATGGTGTACAGCTAGTGAAAAAACTTAGGACACGCCCAAAAGTATCATCTCCTAAATTAACGTTAGACTTGGTGCATAAAGGGTCAGTCGGCTAATCCGATCCGGAGTTGTAGTCGGCGTGGATTCGATTCTCGCTTGGGCTGATTATCTCGTTGGTTTTTTCCAAGGTTTTCTCCAACCGTAAGGCGAAAGTCAGGTAATCTACGGGGAATCCTCGGCCTCATCCCGCCAAAATATCATCTCGCTATCACCAATCCCATAGACTCTAAATAACCTAGTAGTAGTGGATACAGCGTCGTTAAATAACCAACTAAGGAAAAAAACATTAAAAAAACTTCGTATGTAGGTATTCAAGGTTTGTCTCACAATTTGATAATCTACCTATGGCATTCTGTTTACATTTTATAACCAATTCGTCCTGTTCTGAGTGATTCGTTCGTTAAAGTTAAATATTTATTTGTAGTTTTTTTTATAATCGCGAATCTTCAGAGGAAAGACATTTCAACTGTTTGAATGTGTTGTTATTAGTGCTGTTGATCGATCAAAATATTTAATCGATTAACTATTTGAATTTAATCTATTAATCGAGTTTTGATCGAGTTGAAAAAATGTTCTAATATACTGTAACACACAATTATTGTTAAATTTAAATTGTGTTCGGTGATAAGCATAAATATTAAATATTGTGTATCTGTATATATTGTATCGTTATATTACAAAACAATTATTTCATTTACTTACCAACATATTTATTATGAGACTTATAATTTATTGTGTCAATTTCTTCGGAATTTTTTAAACAAACATAAATAACAAAAAGTATGAAGACTCACCTAGTTAATACTGCTTCATCCATGATTTTAAACATGTGATTCCATTCGCATGTTCCGAATTAAGTGTCACTCTACGTTTAGTAGCAATGTTTCCTGCATCACTAAACACAACAAAAAAACTTTTTTTCTGTCAAGCACTTCTCTACGATCGTTCAATTTAAATCCAAACGTTTCACCGAGTTTACCTCTCAAATTCTCATATGATATAATGGAGTTTACACTTTTCACAAACCACAAAAACTGATTTTGTTCTTTATCAAACTAATCACACAACCTTCATATACAAACTCAGTACAGAAACAGCAACTGCAAAACTACAGCGGTCGAAACATTGGACTGGCCCCTAATGTAATCGAATTACCAGGTCTTAAAAAAAGAAGAAGGTAGTTACGCTCTCACTTGCACACAGTGTAGACATGGCTATTTTAAAAGAGACGAGGGGGACGAATCCCAGAAAAGTATGTGTTTCATATGCTAGGAAGATGATCTGACAACAAGTTGGAAGTTTTCTTGGAAAACCATAAAACTTAATAAAGTTTTCGCATTGTTTCAACTTTCAATACAGGTAAACTAGTTCACTGTCCTCATATTTCCATCTCTTTCAGAAGTGTTTGTGCAAATATTTTCCCTACGCTACATGGTTTACAGTTAGAAAATAACAGTACTATTGTGCTTTTAAGTAAGCAATTTCCGAGAGAGAAATATTGCCGGAATTTTAGTACGAGTTTGTATTAACAAAATAATAATTAATATCAACTACAACCGATTAATTTTAATCGAATCGATTATTTGATTAAATATTTCGATCGATTAATCTTACAACAGAAATTGATCGATTAATCGATTAAATCCCACAACACTAGTTGTTATGTATCTTTGTCAATATCGAGCTCTCGCTTTCACATAAAAGTGATAGTTTTGCCATTATTTTAGCTACGTAATTTTAAAAGTGGTGACTTACTGCCTAACTTTCTTGTTATGACACTATTTATTTGTCTAACTTCAATGATTTTATTCTTTACATCTCATTCATTCATAATTATTAATCACATCACAAATAATTAAATCGTGTTCCTTGTCCTCACCTCATCTCACTACATCTCGCCAAAATATTGTAAAAAATTGCAGAAAATTACTAAAGTGTAAAACTGTAAAAATTGTAAATATTGTAAAAATTGTAATTGTAATATTGTAAAATTTTGACGTGTTCCACAACTTAAAGCTTCATTGTTCATGTAAGATCTATGGTATATAATGAATGAATGAATTAGCTTCTCATTTGAAACTATATTTGCGCCTATATTTAATTGACATTCAAAGGCCAGCGCTTTTTTTTTTTTTTGCTTCTGTTTAATTACCAGTATATTCTTTGGGCACAAAGCTATTATTCTGTATAAAATCAATTCAATTTTCCTATTTGCAAATCAGTTATGAATTGATAGATTCGTGAAACATGAATGACTTAATATATCTTCAACATAAAATATAGTCCTATTGCATAAAAATTAATGTTACAGGATTCTCAATATGAACTAAACTCATAACTTTAACAGGGTTCTTCGTTTAAAATCTGATGAGAGGGTTTTAATTAATTATGCATTTAATTTAGCTAATGTCCAGCTTCCAAAGTTGCTACCGTGTTCTTGCAGCTTCCCACTGTGTTAGAGAGATATCGTGAACAAGCCCAGTGGAATAACAGTACATACATGTAATTGAATTTCAGTGCTGCTGCTGCTGCTGCTGCACAGTACAGACAGCTTTCCTTGGCGTTATGTCCAGGGCTTTCACTGTGCAGGCGGAAGGAAATGGTTGAAAGAGATAGGCTACAGTTTTACTACATACCAGATATTACCTGCCTCTGAGTAGAGCTTGCTATAAAAATTACTTCGGTCTGAGGATGCCTTCAAGAAGAGGAATTCAAAGCCTAAAGTGAAGTTTTGGTATAAAAGTATACATTTTGATAAACTTAAAATTATATTTCTGGCATTATAACTTCTTATTTTGTATATCGTCGTTGTTCCTGCAGTAACTCCTATGTGACATATTTATCGATGTCAGATTTTTGCACTATTAAATAAATTAAATAGTGATACAGCAAATAATAAAATCTCCTATATGTAGTAGTTATATATCTTTGTTTCGAAAATGTAAGAATTCACAGTTTTCTATGTACGGCTGCCATAGGATGAATAAATGTGTTTTTCCTTCCTCCTGAAAGATTTTATATTTTGCACGCAAAGGTTATTGCAGGAACAACGACGATATGTGATTTGCAACTAATTTCTGAGTTTCACAATTTTAGAAGAATACTGAAGCGAAGATTTGAAGATTTTAAGGAAAAATTTAGCATTGTCACGAAATTTTATTAATATCTATTTTTAGAAAACATTAATGTGATGAAATTAATTACTTTTATTAATGTTTAAGTTTGCTTAATGTATAGCTACATAGTTACAGTGACATCCATGGATATTACGGCGAAATGAAGAGAAGATCGTAGAAGCATTTCAAATGTAGATATGAAGAAGGATGGAGCGTGTGAAATGGACAGACAGAGTAAGAAACGAAAGTGTGTTGAAAAGAGTATACTGTATGATGCTGAAACTGATCAGAAAGAGGAAAAGAAATTGGCTGGGTCACTGGCTGAGAAGAAACTGCCTTCTGAAGGATGCACTGGAAGGAATGGTGAACGGGAAAAGAGTTCGGGACAGAAGAAGATGTCAGATGTTAGACGACATTAAGATGTATGAATCATATGAGGAGGCAAAGAGGAAGACAGAAAATAGGAAAGACTGGAGAATTCTGGGTTTGCAGTGAAAGACCTGCCCTTGGGCAGAACACTATGATTGAAATGAGTATTTTACTGTTTAATATCTACATAAATAACTCTCGCATACAAGTAACTTTTATGAAAATCAAATTGTTGTTTTCTTTGTAGCTTGTAAGTTCATTCATATGTAGGCTATGTATAGGCTACTTTCTGCTGCTTGAGTGGAAGAGAAGGCCTTACGGCCTTAGCTCTGCCAGCTAAAATTTATTATTACTGTCATTATTATTATTATTATTATTATTATTATTATTGTTGGTATTATTATTATTATTATTATTATTATTATTATTATTATTATTATTATAAAGCATGTAAGTGGCAGAATTATAATATAGATATTATCTGTGTATTTTACTTAATGTATTATAAAAATCGAAGACCAGAGGAAGGCAGGGAGGAAGCCTTACGGCCTTAGCTCTGCCAGCTAAAATTTATTATTACTGTCATTATTATTATTATTATTATTATTATTATTATTATTATTATTGTTGGTATTATTATTATTATTATTATTATTATTATTATTATTATTATTATTATTATAAAGCATGTGAGTGGCAGAATTATAATATAGATATTATCTGTGTATTTTACTTAATGTATTATAAAAATCGAAGACCAGAGGAAGGCAGGGAGGAAGCAAAAATTTCGATTGGTTCATCAATTGAGAGAAATTGAGCTAGCCCTGTAACAGGTGTTAGGCCTACAGGCTGCCCTTGCGCTAATGGGATTTCATGGACTGTTATTATTATTATTATTATTATTATTATTATTATTATTATTATTATTATTATTATTAGTTGGTGCGAGTGTTAAAAAATTCATGTTGAGCATAGATGCCACAATAACTTACATTTAGGCGTTCATGTAACTGCAATATAGACTTACATCTGTTCTGTAGATTTAGGATTTCGCAGACATTTTCTCGTTTATACAATATTCCTTATTAAGAAAATGATACCGAATGTGCATTACATATATTAACAGACAACATCTCGGATTGAATATCCTGGAGACATGAGTATAAGCTCATTACACCTAACGCTAGTACAGTAACTTTAGATATTGCATAGGAAGATGCAGTAATCAGATACTATTCTAGGAAATGCTCAATAGCGGTGCCAACAACAGGTACTTAGAGACGCGCGAGGTGTTCGAGAGAACTCCAGATGCTATTACACAAGACATGTCCGATGCAACAGATGTTCTGTGTAAGATTCGCTCCAAAACCGTGGTGCGCAGTTCGCTTAGTTCCATCACACTAAATTCTTTCCTATAAAGGTAATTAAGAAGGAAAAAATATGTCAATGTTTCATAAATTCAATTACTAAATAGAGTATGAATTCATAGGAAAATTTTTACTCACAATAATTATCGATACTGCAACATACTGTAAATTTTATTAGTAACAACAATGTAATTTATTCGCCACAACAATAATTCCTTTCTACAATTCGCCTTAAACGCTCTCGTCAACAATTGGATTTTCACTTAACACAGTATTCGTTATAGCACTCCACCGACGACAATGACAATTTACTTGGACTAGTACGAACAACAATGAACTGTTAATCTAAACTAATATTTACAAAGCACTATTTACAAATCAGAACTATCAGTTCTCAGTTCACAGTTCTTCTAGCTCAGTCACTCGAGTTCACAGTATCTCGAACCACAGACCTCCAGAGACAGTTCACTGTACTCGAACTCAGGTCCCTCCAACTGCGGTCCACTGCACTCGAACTCAGGTCCCTCCAACTGCGGTCCACTGCACTCGAACTCAGGCCTTCGGATGCTGACGCAGATGCGGACGCACACTCGAGTCGAACTCCGGTACACAAGACTGGCTTGCTTGCTCTGGCTTTCTCACTGACTGGCTGACTAATCAACTGAAAACTGAAAAACTGCCGTCGTTCCTTCGCGACCGTAATTTATAACCACAGCGACGTAGCCTCGAAAGTTCGAATTCGTGAGTCTTCCATTTCGACGGATTTCTCGGCCTCTCTAGGCAAGCAGAAGATGCGCGCGCAAACTCTCTCCACTCTCTCGCCGCGTTGGCCCTTTCCCCTCTCAGCCGCGCGCCATTCCAAAGTGCTCCGCGTGATTTTCTCTCTTGCGGGACGCTGGTCGTGAGTTCGAATCTCACGTCGCTGTCACAATACTATAGTTATGTATTTGTATTATTTTATAATGCAAGTGTTAAAAATGGCATTCTATCTAGTGAGCAGGGATGTATCAAGTATCTATGGATGCATATTCCTTACGTATTGAGCTTCGTGACTGTATAACTTATAATAGACTGTGATATTCTAGTAACAGTTTTGTTTTTGAGGTGTAGTTTCATCACAATAAAGTAATTATTTGTATCAGACATTTGAGAAAAATTACTTGATAACGCATGTCATCAACAAAACATCATTTACAGATATTCATATTAATAATAAAATTTAGAAAAAAAACTGATTAAATTTTGCTTTACAGCTTTTCTGGAAAGCCAGGCCTAATGTTATAGTGAGTCTTTGATTTTTAAATTTGAATAAAATTGTAATGTAGGTAAATATTACACTTGGCAATAGAGATATCACGCAGAACGAATCTTTTGTCATTAAAATCTCTTGATCAGATGAGTGAAAAGGGATTAGGGGCCTGTCACAGCAGTAGTTGAACTTGTTGCGAATCAACTAAACGTTTAATGGATATACTGCAGTGATTCTCTTTTACAAGCAAACGTTCTGATGGGGGCAGATATAACAGTTATTTTTTTCTTCCACCATGTTAATAATGTCAAAAGAAGTGTTTATACAAATTTTGGCCACTCGACCGCAATTACGAGGGCCGTAAAAAATAAGTTCGCCAGGGACCGTTAACAGAAAAAAAAACACAATTTCACCTGACAAATTTATTGGAACAGACACAGCAATTGTTGAGCTATTTTTCAACATATCTTCCATCGGAGTTGAGACATTTCACATATCATGGGATCGACAGAGAGAGGTGCAGACGCAGTCAAACGCTGGTTTCGATCTGAGGCGGCTGACTTCTACGACACAAAAATTGATCCCTGGTATGATAAATCTCTCAATTCCAGTGGGGGATATGTTGACAAATAGCGAAACAATTGCTATATCTGATTCAATAAATATTTCTATGCAATTGTGCTTTGTTCTATAAACGATCCCATGGAAAATCACTTTCTGGACGGCCTCGTAATTGCGATCGAGTGGCCAAAATTTGTATAAGCACTTCTTTTGGCATTATCAACATGGTGAAAAAAAATTAACTTTTTTATCTGCCCCCATCAGAACGTTTGCTTGTTAGCGAAGAAATAGGGAATAATTCAAAAAATCAGAATTACTTAAACATGCCGATAATCTATGAGAAGTCCGGCAGAATATTATAAAACCTACCAAGCTCGACTTCTACGTAGAAGATATATAGATTGTCGCCGCTGTGCAAAGCGTGGTAGGCACAGGGAAATTGATGCCTTTGCATCATCTAGGAAAACGATTACAATGACACTCGACATTCTAGATACAGAACAACGGATTTGAGAATTCGTAGAAGCAGCAGAGAAATAGGAGGCGCATCCAGAAAGTAAGTTTCCATATTTTTTTTAAGAACACACACTTCCAGCAAAACATTTATTGGCAACAGGTACAGCAATGTTTCAGCTATTTTTCAACTTAGCCACCATCAGAATTGAGACACTTGTCGTATCGTGGGATCAACGTTTGTATCCCTCTGTCGTAGAACTCTGCCGCCTGTGAATGGAACCAGCGTGTGATAGACGTCTTCAGCTCTTCGTCGTTGCCAAAACGCTCACCGGAGGACAGGAATTTCTTGAGGTGCAAGAAAACGTGAAAATCGCTGGGAGCAAGATCAGGACTGTAGGGTGGATGATCAAACAACTCCCAGCCAAATTCCGTCAAAACAGCTGCTGTGCGCCGAGCCGTATGTGGACGAGCATTGTCATGGAGGAGCACAACACCTGCAGTAAGCATTCCACGCCTCTTGTTTTCAATGGCACGTCGCAATTTTCGCAGTGTTTCACAGTAACGGTCAGCGTTCACTGTTTCACCTCTTGGAAGGAAGTCAAAGAGCAGAATGCCCTTCCTGTCCCAGAACACCGTGCACATCACTTTCCGTACCGACAGCGTCTATTTGAATTTCGTCCTGGCCGGAGATCCACTATGCCGCCAATGCATTGACTGCTGCTTGGTTTCCGGGGTGAAGTGCGAAATCCAAGTCTCATCGCCTGTGACGATCCTATCGAGGAACTCGTCGCCGTCATCGTGATACCGTTGTAGAAATGTCAGTGCTGCTCCTAAACGTTGCATTTTGTGTTCGGGTGTCAGGTTTTTCGGCACCCACCTGGCACACACTTTTTTGAACAGCAGGTGCTTAGTGACAATCTCATGCAACAAGGATCGCGATATCTGCGGAAAGTGGCTGCTCAGCTCCGTAATCGTGAAGCGACGGTTCTCCATGATGCACTGCCGCACCAGCTCAACACGATCATCATTGATGAGGGACGGTCGTCCACTGCGCTCTTCATCATGGACACTTTGACGACCTTCGGAAAACTGCCTACACCAGCGATGCACCATCTGCTTACTCATGATGTTCGGCCCATAGACCTGACAGAGCTGCCGATGAATTTCAATTGGCGCAATGCTTTGTGTATTAAAGAACTTTATCACCGACCGAACCTCGCAGGCGGCGGGAGAAGGAACAAGAGTTTCCATTTCGGACCACTGCTGCCACGCTACTGGCACCAGGCGGGACCTGTCCGGCTGGCATATGATTGATACGTCATAGATCTGTTACGCATGCGCAATTGACACGGCTAATTACGTTTACTTTCAAGGGGAAAGAATCGGGAAACTTACTTTCTGGATGCGCCTCGTAGATAAGATGTTTGGACTTTCTCATAGGTAGTGTCAAGAACCTTAAAGAGGTACAACAATCTCCCTTCCCATGATCATATGTTCAATATCTGGATGTCAGAAATCGTGAATCGTGAACCGTGGCTTCAACATCCCGCAGTATTGTTAAATCACGTGTACCGTTGTAATGTGATGTTTGTTAAACATTTGGGATATAAATAATTTAAGTATTATTGCCTATAGACTGACAAAAAATGTAAAAATATAAAATAATCGTCCTATATTTTTTTAATACAAGGTGATTTAAAAGTGGTTTTTCCATTTTGTTGAAAACGTATATACCAAAATGAATTTTAGATATGTTACTGGGGACACTGAGTTAATATTTACAGTAAATTTATATTTGCCTCCCCTTCCATTTCAAAACAAACTAATCAATGCTATATAGTTTTGACGTGATGGAAAACACATTTACAAGCAATTAAATTCACAGTACTATATCATAAATTGGAAATAATTTCAGTGAAATCTTGATATTTTAATTATTCCAATATCATATACAACCATGAGTATCTCAAACACATTTGTTTATAATGAACAAAAATAAAGCAATTTTTAAAATAAATACATAAAAATATAAAACTAATACCTTAATCAAATTTTAGTTATCTGTTGAAATTCAGAAGTTCAAATATTCGAACATCATCTACATACTACATGATCATCTCGAAATAAGGCTTCACTAAAAATTATTTCCTACAAAATCACATTTAGAAAAACAACACATAGAGACAAAAAAATAAAAATTTGGGAACAAAAGATCATGATAATATAAATAACACAAAATAAAATAATTTGGAGGCAGAGGAACTCAGAAATGAAGAAAATCAAACTACAGACTGAATTTCATATTCTGGAATTTTCATGACACAGACTATCAACAGGGGTAACAAGATCATCCCACATGAAGAACGTAAATTACACCTTAAAGTAGATTAATTATGTATGTATCCAATACCTCACATCGATAAAAAAAGAGCACACAAAGCTTAAAAAATGAGGACGTTGTTCGAAAAAAGAAGACAGAAAATATGTACTTAGATTTAGGGTTGGGCCTATATTATATTTAAATTATGTCAATATATATTTTATTACAAAATATTTATAGTACAGATTTAGGCTTATACCCACTTCGCTTTACGTGATTCGGTTTCCGCATATTGCTGTTAGATGGCAGGACTGTGACCCATTTTCTAGTTGTACACCAATCCGGCGGGCCACACTGTACATGATGTATATCTGTGGAGAGTAATGTCGTCTACTAGGGTGAGGGTATGTGTAAGTGTTCGTGTAAATGTAGTATCTGGAATGAGTGATGATGAAGATGAGGAAGGGAGAAGGGGAACCTCGGTGCCGGCACGTAGCTTACTCCTGTCGAATAGCACCCAGGAGCCGCTAATTAATTATGTTTGTTATTCATAGTCAGAATTGTTAGTACACATATAACAGACAAGTAGGTGGAATTTCAAAAAGAAATATGGAGAGAAATGAAAATAATATTGAAAAATAGTCAGTGGGGTAATCTTATTACTAGAGCCCGGATGTTTAGGCATTTATTTTGATTAAAATTGGCAGACATATAGGAACTAAAAATAGTAAAAATAGGCGGTGAAATAGTAATTTATTATTCATAGAAACAAACAAAAAATAGACAAATACTTAATAAACTATCACATACGGTACATGTCACAACAAGACGCTTTTTTAAATTGTCAACTGTCATAGTGATTCGCCTGTCAGAGAGAACGTTTTTCATGGTGGAAAAAGATCTTTCTACTTTTACTGACGTGATTGGAATAAACTTAAAACAACTTATTTCAGAAGGACTGTCTCTACTTTATTTCAGACATCGAGAAAAATCGAGTGTGTATTGTCTCAAAAAGAGGGGCGTGAGAAGGGATTAGAGACTTCAAAGTACGCGTGACTTGTGCGTGCAAGCGACAACAATAACGGGACCTGGAGACTTGCTTTTAATACTTCCCTCATCCCCTTCCTTTCGCTGGTAAACCCCGAAGTGACCTGAGCACTGAGGGTTATACTGTTCAAACATCTTTGTTAAGTGACATAAAAGATGGAATCGGTAGGTGAGAAAAGTTTACGATTTCTTGGAAACATATGTATTACTGGAGAATAAGATTGTCAGCAAATATTTGTGTGAGGTGAATATATACTGTTGTCACGCCAGGAGAAGGCGGCTGAAGTACTTAGACGGGACTGAGGGGAAACAGTCGCAGTCGCGCATGCGCACCGCGCTGTTCACTGCAATATTCCTGTTTCACAAACATCTACTGCACGTGTCTATTAGTCTTTGCGACTTTGTGAAAATAATACTGTAGTGTTTTATTAGTTTCAATAAGACAATTGTTTTCAGTATACCACAAATCTTGTATTGCTTTAGTTATCCTTTGCTTTTCGTGTTAATAGTGTTGATAATAATATAGTTAATAGAATTTATGTTATTGCATATTGTTATTTAGGTTTATAGCAGTTTTTTGTTTATTGTAAATATTTCGACAAAGAGGAAACAAGGATTGACAATCTATAGCGAAGAAAGGAATATTATTAGAAGTGCAAAATAATTCTGTGATGAACAAAAAGAACAACAGTGTCTTTGCATTCCTCTTACGAAACCTACAGCAAAGGTAGAAAAGTACTCTAATCTATCCACAAGAACAATACAGCGTATAAGGAATGAAATGAAAGACTGCACAGAAGAAAGTGCGTTTTCAACACCTGAGGGAGAAAAAAAAATGTAAACGTCCAGACTACCGAAACGCAAATGTAGATGAATTCGACGGAGATTGACAAAAAATATATAATTGAGAATTTTTATTTGAAAAAGAAAGAAGGCCACTGGCGTAGCTCAGGAGGTAGTGCGTTTGCCTGCTGGTCTGCAGTTGTGCTCGGGAGTGAGTTCGATTCCCGTTTGCGCTGACTACCTGGTTGGGTTTTTTCCGAGGTAGTCCCAAGCGGAAGGCGAATGTCAGGTAATCTATGGCGAATCCTTGGTTTCATTTCGCCAAATACCATCTCGCCAGTCAATCGACACTGAAGAAGCTAGTAGTTATTACAGTGTCGTTAAATAACAAGTAAAAAAATAGTACCAAGCTGCAACAAACGTCTACGCTTTTACAAGAGAAAATTGATTTGAAATGAAAGACAACATTAAGACGAATACTGAAGAAAAAGGATTTCAGGTGGAAGAAGTGTGTAGCAAAAACAAATTGAGGAAAACACTGTAAAATAGAATACGTGAAGATATCTACAGCAAATAAGAAAGCTTAGGAAAGTGGAAAAACCGATTTTGTATCTGGACGAAATGCGGATAGATAGGCCTACCAATTTAACGTTTCCCAAGTTCTGACACGATAAAAATGTTACGGGAGTTTTGACTACCGTAAATGTGTCCAGAAGACTCATTGTTGTTCATCAGGATGGGGGCGGTGGGGCTAGTGGCTTTGTTGAGAGATTCGAATTAATATACACGGCTGGAACATAAACAGACGATTATCATGGACAGATCATACTCCAGAAATTTTGAAAAATGTGATAATGATAGTCATAGCGACAGCACCGAAGATGCGGAATCTTTTATGTCTGACTCCGTTCCCGTGTAGCCAAGTAAGTGGACGAAGTTTTCAGGTCAGAGTGTAGCGTAAAGTTACCCCGTCCCGCCTATCTACTCCCCGCGCCAACTCGTAGCGCGAAGACAGTATTTTTAATTTGTACAACCGTTCTTTTTTGTTTCTCGATATAATTTATGTGCGGTTTATTTTAAGTGTATTAAAAATATAGAAAATTACAACTAACGATGTAAAAAGGCTAAAAAAAAAGGCATTTAACCTTAAAATAGGCAACGGGAACTAAAATAGGCAAAAAATGCAAAATAAAAATTGAGCCTATTGTCCCCAAATGTGTGGAAACGTGTTTATCTCTAACAGGTCTTTCATATATATACACTCAGTTTAAAAAAGGCATTTTGCCTAACATCCGGGCTCTACAGTTATTACGAAGTTTAACGATGCTGTATCTAATACTGGGTTATTTAGCGTCGATAGAATTGGTCATACCGAGATGGTATTTGGCAAGATGGGGTTCAGTATTTGCAATAGACTGCCTGATATTCACTTTACAATTGGCGGAAACCTCGGAATAAATCAATCCGGTAATCAGCCTAAGCGGAATCGAACTCACGCCCGAGTGTAACTTCGATTCGTAACTTCAATGAGTCACAGTGAAGAACTCTCATTTAATATCAATTGAATAACAAAATTACGTGCTTCTTGATGCACCATTTGTTATTGTACATTTTATTAAGTTAGAGTGAGTCTATGAACATTACAGACAGATGTAACAATGCACTTGAACACTCCTCATACGTTACAAGTGGAGCGAAATTGACCGTAATAGATTAGAGTGAAAATCGTACTGCAAACAGACGCGACTTGCTTTGATACAAATGTAATTACATCACTCCAGCATCATTTAGATTCCTTTTATTTAATCAACTGCCACTTGGACGTGTGGCCAGCTCGGCGTGCTAGACTAAGTACAAGGACTCGGGCTCTCAGTTCCCATGGAAACGACCTGACTGCGAGAAGTATCAAAGGGACGTCGATCGCACTCCTGCCTGCTCCTCTTCTCTGCTAAAAAGAAAAGCGAGGGCTCGGTTAATTCTGACTTGTCATGCAAGCCTCGGATTTCTCAGTGTGAGCATGAAAAGAAATGCTTTCCCGGTAATGGTGGCTTCTAACGATGATCTCTCGCAACCGAATGCAATATAATATGTTTATACCAGACATGGGTAAACGTCGATTATTTTCAGGAATAGAACCCACATAGCATGAAACACATAATAAAAATAGAAGAAGAGAAATAATGAGCCTTTTCTACGCAGGGATGCGATGTTGAAGAATAACAGAGTGAATATTGTTATAGTACTTAAAACATAATATTTTCTTCCACGCCCTTTTGTTTATAAATAAAATGTACTATAATGTAGGCCTACAGGAAACCAAACCGCTTAGTCAGCCCATGCAGTATTCGAACCAACGTTCAAATGCAGCGTCAAAGTACGAGTCCTGATTGCTACACTTAAATTACCATACCATATTTATTTTGATGTGTAATGCCAATATTCGGCGCACATTAATAGAAACAATGAAAGGATTTGGTGGAACGGAAATTGGACTGTTTGCCATGGAAATACTAACGTCATATCCGATAAACCTAACAATGTGAAAGAGTCCATTCCTATACTGAAGACGAGTTCACATAACCTATATGCAGTACGTAACTCACCAGTAGTCTACTTGGAAGAGTTTATCATACTCCATGGAGAGGTTGCAATATATATATATATATATATATATACACGAGGCGCATCCAGAAAGTAAGTTTCCCTATTTAAAAAAAAAGAACACACACTTTCAGGAAAACATTTATTGGCAACAGGTACAGCAATGTTTCAGCTATTTTTCAACATACCCACCATCAGAATTGAGACACTTGTCGTATCGTGGGATCAACGTTTGTATCCCTCTGTCGTAGAACTCTGCCGCCTGTGAATAGAACCAGCGTGTGACAGAAGTATTCAGCTCTTCGTCGTTGCCAAAACGCTCACCGGAGGACAGGAATTTCTTGAGGTGCAAGAAAACGTGAAAATCGCTGGGAGCAAGATCAGGACTGTAGGGTGGATGATCAAACAACTCCCAGCCAAATTCCGTCAAAACAGCTGCTGTGCGCCGAGCCGTATGTGGACGAGCATTGCCATGGAGGAGCACAACATCTGCAGTAAGCATTCCACGCCTCTTGTTTTCAATGGCACGTCGCAATTTTCGCAGTGTTTCACAGTAACGGTCAGCGTTCACTGTTTCACCTCTTGGAAGGAAGTCAATGAGCAGAATGTCCTTCCTGTCCCAGAACACCGTGCACATCACTTTCCGTACCGACAGCGTCTGTTTGAATTTCGTCCTGACCGGAGAACCACTATGCCGCCGATCCATTGACTGCTGCTTGGTTTCCGGGGTGAAGTGCGAAATCCAAGTCTCATCGCCCGTAACGATCCTGTCGAGGAACTCGTCGCCGTCATCGTGATACCGTTGTAGAAATGTCAGTGCTGCTCCTAAACGTTGCATTTTGTGTTCGGGTGTCAGGTTTTTCGGCAGACACCTGGCACACAGCTTTTTGAACAGCAGGTGCTTGGTGACAATCTCATGCAACAAGGATCGCGATATTTGCGGAAAGTGGCTGCTCAGCTCCGTAATCGTGAAGCGACGGTTCTCCATGATGCACTGCCGCACCAGCTCAACACGATCATCATTGATGAGGGACGGTCGTCCACTGCGCTCTTCATCATGGACACTTTGACGACCTTCGGAAAACTGCCTACACCAGCGACGCACCATCTGCTTGCTCATGATGTTCGGCCCATAGACCTGACAGAGCTGCCGATGAATTTCAATTGGCGCAATGCTTTGTGCATTAAAGAACTTTATCACCGACCGAACCTCGCAGGCGGCGGGAGAAGGAATAAGAGCTTCCATTTCGGACCACTGCTGCCACGCTACTGGCACCAGGCGGGACTTGTCCGGCTGGCATAGGATTGATACGTCATAGATCTGTTACGCATGAGCAATTGACACGGCTAATTACGTTTACTTTCAAGGGGAAAGAATCGGGAAACTTACTTTCTGGATGCGCCTCGTATATAATTTGAACTGGTAATAGAAATTACGGGAAAACGGCTGAACGGATTTTGATAAATGACCCCTCATTTTGAAGCTTGGAACCCAAAGGTTTTCAGAAAAATAGTAGTTTTCAGTGAAATGCCAATTTTCGTACATCATCTTCCTATTTTCCAAAATCCATCTTTCGTCAGTTTTGAGAACTAATTAATTGCAATTCAGAATAAAAAAAACACACACTACATAAAATAAACTATTACACGATGGCCATGACCTACAGGATTACTGACATAGAGTTCAGATCACTCAGATTCTTTCACATCATGTCTCGATCTTCATTTGTGTAATTTTTCGATAATGTATAAAAAATAATTTACTGGTTTGATTCTCTGGTCTGTAGTTTTCCGAACAGCTGTGTATTGGATATTAGGAACTACAAAACTTAAGAATGTTTGATGACATTATTACCATTAAAAATGAAAATATTATTATAGTTAATGCAACACAATGGTATACTGATGATATGAAAGTGAAATCTTTTGGGGCTTTAAGTAAGTAGATGCAGAGAAAGATATTTTATGTTAGATCTTCATTTCTATAATTTACTGAGTAATTATGTTACTGAAAACTATAAAACTTACGGAAGGTAACAATATTGTTAGCAAAAATGAAATACTTTTATACTTATTAATCAAGTGGTGTGGGTCTTTTTCATATATTTAATGGCAATGTAATATACTGTAGATATTTATATGTCTGATTCTCTAATTTTCCTTAGTAGTAATTGAGTCATGCTTCCTATTTTAGCTGCGTCTTTGAAGTACATCAAAATTAATTTCATATTTCTTTGATTTAATCGATTAGTTTTGTGATCGCTGCCAAGCATGTTTGTTGTAGGGAAAATAGCATGCCATTTCACTTCTTGCTACTGTGATGAGTAAGTTTATTTCCCGCAACCAGGAACGAATGAAATACTGAAACTGCTAACGATTTACGATGGACAATTTTATTTAGGGCGCATATAAGATTCTACAACTCTGACATATCATTCGCCTCATTTACCGCATCTCAGCAATAGATTCCTCACAACAGCCTGTATTACAGAAAATATACGGGATAACATTCATTGTTACACAAATTAATCCAGCAGTATTTGGTAGATCAGTATTATCTGGAGGAAGCGCAAAAATTACAGTTTCTAAGAAAAGAAAAAAAGGTATTACTTACTGATAAAATAAGAGGCCTACAAGATTTTGCAGTCTTTTGATCACCTCAGCAAGATCTCTTAGTGGGGAAAAAGTGATTCTGCCCTCTACATTTCAGGGTAGTTCACGAAACGGGCAGCAGCTATACCAAGATGGTAAGTCTTTTGCTCAAAGCATGACAAACCTTACATTTTCTTAACTTTCACTTACAATCCGCAATGACCTGAAATATCTATTGCATTATTCCCACATGAAAATCTCGCTGATCGTCCTGACATTGTTACTTGCGATTTCGGATTGAAACTCAAGAACTGAAGACGGATAGGTTCAAGGAAAAGAATTTGGCATAAAAAACATTCAGAGGGAGTATGTTTCATTATTATGGAAGCAAATAACTTTCAAAATGTCTGGTATTCTTCATTGAAAATAAATCTGAACAATTTTAATTCGAACTTCTTATGGACTTAGTTTGCAGTATTTCCTGCACAAGCCACTAATATATATATACATATATATATATATATATATATATATATATATATATATATATATATATTCTTTGGCATGGACGCGAAATGGACGCGTGCACAATACATGCGTAACTATAGAAAGTTAATATAAGCTTGGTGTCACTTATATACAAATGGATAAATAACATCTGCGGGATATTTTCAAGTGTTTATGTATAGTATACCAATCAATTGTTAAATTGTCTGTGACCTAAAACAGTTTTAATACTACACTTTTTTTAAAATATATTATTATTATTATTATTATTATTATTATTATTATTATTATTATTATTATTATTATTATTATTATTATTATTGGAGAATTGACTGTTATTCATAGCTTATTTCATTCCGTTCATTAGACACAGTTATTACAGGAAGTTTTATTTACTGCATATTTTATCCTGATCATATTCCTTGTCACTATTATTTTATTGAAATAAGTGAAATAATTAAAATGTGTATTAACACATATTTGTTTAAATAAAAATTTAGTTTGAACATTATATGTTCGGGACTTCAAGTGAAGTAAGCAGTATTGGGCTAGGGTTACCATCCGTCCGGAAAAAGAAGGACATGTCCTCTTTTTTAATCATTTTATCCTGTCCGGCAGGCATTTAAAAAAATTGAAATGTCTGGCATTTCGCATCTCAACTAGAATTAATATTAATATTGAACGATGTGAGATATTATGCATAGAATACCTAAAAAAAATGGTGAAAACCTATGAAAGAATCTAACTGCTTTCAATGGTTGAAGATGGAGCACATAAAAACATAAAATATGATGACCTATTGACATGCATTAAATTCTTACACTCTAAAAATGTCACTATTCATGATTCTAAGCTATTTTATCTATTTTATTCTGCAATATACAGAGCTATGCCAATCAAGTTAATTTGGACAAAGATTTAACTTTAGGTAAACAATGGTTCAAATTCTTCAATTCCAATAGTTCTGCGAGCACTGAAACTTTCTCAGAACTCTTAAAAATATGCCAATTCTATTTATTTATCCCAAGTCACAATAGAAGTCTTGAGAGAGCATTTTCTCTAATATTTGCTCAATGGACAAAAGAACGAAATCGCATGCTAAAGGAGACAGTCACAGGTATCATCATGGTGAAATATAATTTCCTATGAACAATTCCATAGTTATTTGTTACAAGATATAAGTTTGTCTCTTCAGGCTCTTGTGCACAAAGTGGGTCCACCGATAAGTAGGGTACAGATGTAATACTGCTCCAGCAACTAGTGAGAAAACTAACGAAGGTGAGCCATTGTTTTTATCTTTAATTTTGTTCATACCAATTTTTAAGAAGTCCTCCTTTTAACAGCAATGTCCTCTTATTTTAGATTCCATGTCCTCCTATAGAATTTCTTCTCATGGTAACCCTATATAGGGCTATTTAATCTTATTGTATTAACTACAACGAACCGCATCAAGATCGAATATTTCACTACACGGGCACATTGTATAGTCGCCGAGATCCACATAAAGGCACGAATATACTGTCTACACGTTTGTTCTCGTCATGAGCATATATGAAGTAGAAGACCTTGAAAAAACACTGCAAGAAAAGCTAACCGGACTTCTACACGCTTCATAAAGCTTTTTTATACAAGCAGTGAAATCGTCTGTAAAATGAGGGTAGACGAGAACAGATCAAAGGATTTAGCCAATCTAGAGACTCAGAGAATCGTATGTCAGTTTATGAAAGAAGGTTACAGGTACATTACATTGTGGCTCTCAAAGCTATTCAAAAGAAGAAATAATGTTCTAGCAACGCATAGCTTTGTACAACACATACAGAGTGAAAGAGATATACAGTTGGTCTCAAAACTATTCGTCCGGTCACTACTTGCAATGAAAAGGAAAGTGAAAAGTATTGAAGTTAAAAAAAAGTGCATTTTGAAATTAAAATCTGCATTGATTAGCATATTAAGACATGACAACATTTTTATATGATTTAGAGTAAAGGTTGGTAATATTGTGATACGAGTAATATTGTAATAGTTCTTTTTGAGAATTTATTACAATTTTACTGAGCGAGAGAAAGACCGGTCTTGTGCGGAAACTTTTCCACGAACATTCCCTTAATACGTTGATGCAAAAAACCGATCTTCCTCTCGTTCAGTAAAATTGTAATAAAGTCTCAAAAACAACTATCACAAAAGTACTCATATCAGAATATTACCAACCTTTACTCTATACAGCTAACAGAAGTATTAGTTTTAAAACCTTTGTTTAGTTTATGGTACATTGTGACACGTATTATTTTATTCGGTGCACAAGTTCTTGACCGAATGGTATAGGTCGCGCCAGGGATTTTGGCAGATGGATTTTCTTAATGCGACCTGGAGAGCGAGTTCTCAGCGCTGCAAGATCGGTTGTTATCTCTGTCGCAGTGGAATGGGTAGGACATAAGAGTAAACATGCACGCCCGAGTATTTGTGCACTCTGGACAGACACCTCCAAAAACTAAACAAATATTACAATAGTCTATATGTGTCTTTGGTATTCCCAAGAAACTTGTTCGATTAATTAAAATGTGTCTCAATGAAACTTACAGCAGAGTCCGTATAGGCCAGTTTCTATCTGATGCTTTTCCAATTCACTGCGGGCTAAAGCAAGGAGATGCACTATCACCTTTAATTTTTAACTTCGCTCTAGAATATGCCATTAGGAAAGTTCAGGATAACAGAGAGGGTTTGGAATTGAACGGGTTACATCAGCTTTTTGTCTATGCGGATGACGTGAATATGTTAGGAAAAACTCCACAAACAATTAGGGAAAACAGGGAAATTTTACTTGAAGCAAATAAAGCGATAGGTTTGGTGGTAAATCCCGAAAAGACAAAGTATATGATTATGTCTCGTGACCAGAATATTGTACGAAATGGAAATATAATCTGTTATATATATGGAAATATGTTAATCCTTAGTCAATAGATAAGACTGAGTTTTACGAAATACGAACATTAAGGGATGGAAAATGGGAGGCAGTAATGATCAAAATAATTATACCGATTTGTTTTTTTTTAACCAGCAGACGTGCAGCCTTTAAATTTAATACAAAGATTCACTCATAAAATTGGGTTAGACTATTCATCTCATGTCTCAGAATTGTTTCTAAAATGTATAAGAAAAGTAAAAAAAAATCAATTTCATGTAGGCTACTCCCTTGAATTAACTTCAGTTTTTTTTTTTTTTTTTTTTTTTTTTTTACTTCCGAGCAGAGAGGAGAGAGAAAGAAGTCGACGATTTTAAAAATTCACTAAACTATATTTAACTAGAGACGTAAAATTTAAAGTGAAGGTTACTCTCTACAATATTGGTTAAACATTCTTAGATTTTTTAAATACCATATCCTAAGGTACTGATGAAAAGGCAGAAGGGAGTTAGAAATTTCATGTCATCCGATCTCGATGAAAGTCGATATCTGGGGATTTTTGCGATCACAGAATAAGAATAAGGTATTATTTAGTCCGACTTTGTCCCTAAAGTGATGGAGTGGGACAAAAATGGGTGAAAAATTAAATTAGATATCTTAGGGGTTTTCGAGACGAAAATTACGAATAATACAATTTGTGCGAATTCAATATGGCAGTTTCAGTACTATGAATTATATTTTAAAAAATTAAACATCGGATATCGCACAGATAACACATGTACAGTATTTAAGGGGGTATGTAACACCTTTTGATAGTAGGCCTATACATTTAGTAAAATCCAAAGTGTAATTTGTACATATTCTGAATGAATGTTGTGCTGGAATTTAATATAGTCATCAGCCAATACCTCTAGATTAATAAACTTTTTAGAATCCATAAAAGACAGTATTTATTGTGAATGGTAATTATATTTTTCAATTGGTGCAATTTGTGCAGGGAAAATTGGTTTCTCCGATATTTTGTACGATTTCGAATATTTTAAAATGCTTTCTTCTCTGTTCTATTCACAATGTGCGTGTGAAGAAATTGTTGCCATTGTAATATCCATTACAATCCTATTTATTATACTCTTATATAAATCTAACTTCCGCAGCATGCAATTTTACCCAATTAACCAAATTATATTTTGATTATTAAGAAGAATCGTAATTTTATTAACTTGAATTTTGAATTGTCGCACCACCAGTAGACGATCCCTAGATTATTACTGGACAAATCTTGTATATTGATCTGGTAAGGGTAGAATTTTCCCTTTAATTAAGAATTAATTTAATTTAGAAAATGTAGGAGACGTATTGTAAAATCATTGCGAATGGAAGTCATTTACATTTATTAAAGGTATTCTTTGAGTAGGACTGTACCATGGTGTGTTTCATAATAAGGATAATTGATATGAGCTTCTGTTATGAAAATATGAACGACTCAGAATGTTATCGCATCTCATTCTTGCAGCTTACAGAAACAATATTGGCTCGCCTACTGGAAATGTCATCGAGGTCATCTGCCAAAATCGGTGCCTCCGACTATAACTACGCTTATTTTTTTCACTGTTATGCGGTGAAAACGATGAGACTCTGGACACTTGCTACATATTTTAATATTTTATCAGCGGAATGCAATTCGGAAATTTTGAAGTTTGTACCAATTTTTATAGCAATTTTAATGTAGCGAAGTAAAAATAAAAATAACATCTTTCAACGTCAAAGCCAATATAATAGATATATTTCTTCGTAGCGAAGTAAAAATAAAAATAACATCTTTCAACTTCAAAGCCAATATAATAGATATATATCTTCGTTTTATTTTATTATTTTCCGTCCAAACCCCACAAAAAAAAAAAAAACATAAACGTGCCGTCTTGTGGACACTGCTGTCCGGTAATGCACGTGCTCGCTAAGCAGATACATAAACACTCAAAGAGAAGCTGAAAGCTCTGGAGTGCAGCTCAGTGACCACTCTACTTCCTGTTTACTTCCTTCCGTCCATTAGAGTGCAGTCCAGTACGACGGCTGAATTATCGAAGTAATAATGCACTTATTAGAAGCATGTAGTGTACATAGCAAGTACTCTCTTTACATACAGGAGGCAGGAAGTTAATACGACTTGGAGTTAAAAATGTTGTAAAACTTGAAATCTTTCATAAAATTTACCAGTCTGTTAGCCAAGTAACCAGCGAGGAACTTGCACAAACCGAAGAGATACAAAATAATATGTGGCTTGAAAAAAATTTAGTTGAAGATCTGTACAACTTACTAACTTGGTTTACAAGCATAGTATAGGAGAAAGACGAAGAAGCGGATAATAATTTTGACAGATTCTAAAACGTACGAATTACTAACGAGATCATAAAGGCAGAAAAAATTTCTACGGTGTATCAGGGATTCATCGGCACATATAGTGATGATCACGTAAGTGTAGTTCCTAAAAATCTGATTTGGCCGTCTCTTCAGTGTTGCCAACTAAAACCAGTTATCACCAAAGAGGGTAACATCTCAATTCTAAGTACTGAATTAATAATAATAATAATAATAATAATAATAATAATAATAATAATACAGTATTAACAATAACAGTGTCTTGCTTATTTACCACATTTCATCTTTATGTTGGGAGGTGTTTCCTAAATGGTTCAATAATATTTATGATATAGTATATTTTCCTCCTGGACTTCTCGCATATTATTGTTGGTAATTAGGATTAGTATGATGTAATATTAAAATATATTTTCTCTGGCAACATGAAATTCATTGCTTTGACTAAACAGTTTACGATTCATGAGACCTAACCCAAAAATATATTTACTTGCTTACATTTTCATCAGTTTCCTTTACTGCAAACCGAAATTATAGCTGCCAACATAACAGAAAATAACTGCCAGTTGTAGTATTTGTCAGTACCCGAAATTCGAAACGAAGTTGGTAAAAGAAAATTCAACCTGAGAGCTAGGAATCACTATAATCCACTAGCATAAGTACTAATAAGGGAAGAATGGTTAAGTTTCAACCTTAGGGTATTTTTTGGTAGGTTATTTTACGACGCTGTATAAACATCTTAGGTCATTTAGTGTCTGAATGAGATGAAGGTGATAATGTCGGTGAAATAAGTCCGGGTTCAGCACCGATCGTTACCCAGCATTTGTTCATATTGGGTTCAGGGAAAACCCCGGAAAAATCTCAACTAGGTAACTTGTCCCGACCGGGATTCGAATCCGAGTCACCTGGTTTCGCGGCTAGACGCACTAACCGTTACTCCACAGGTGTGGACTCACCCTTACGGTATTAAGTAAGGTGATCCGGATTAGTAGATTACGTCATCCAGTTTGAAGAATGTATCAACAATTGTATTGGGTTGAATGTTTCATTTTCGTTTTGGTTTGCAAATGGAGAGTATGGGTTTATGATAAGAGATGTGATTAATGAAGAATATATAATTAATATACTTTTTATTCAGATGAAGCAACATTCCGAAATTAGTTATAATTCACTAAAAATATATCGTATGTGTCTATTATCATTTTAATGTAGCAGAACTTGCGATTACAAAGCGAACGAATGGTAGCACAGGTGTAGAGCTACTCTCGAAGCCGAGATATTACTGAAAGACTTCTCACGCACAACTAATTTTATATGTAAATTCGGCGTCATGTCCGTTGCAAGGGAAGGTAGTGTTACTCCGTATTGTACGTGGTCACACAAGTTACAATATTGTTCATGACCTAACTACTTATAACAATAGCATTCGGCTGTGTTGTTACAGAAAGCATTTGAAATTCTACCATACCTTATTTCACTACGAATCCCGGAACGGGTGCTCATACTCGGTGAGGGGTAAAACGTATTCTACCCTACGTCGAAACACAATTTAATTAAGGCAACAGCTGAATTTCAAATGGACATGAGACGTGAATAATAAAAGATACAAAAGTTACGAACTAAAATATGAAATTAGATGAAGAGATGTACTACAACACATACCTACATTGAGATTGTTTTCCTCGTAAATACAGTGGGTCGCGAGAGACTTCCATCGGTCTCTTAAGGAGATTTTCTCGCTCGATAGTGTTGCCAGTCCCTTTCTAACACTTGTAACTACCTAAATCTCACTTAAATCTTAGGACAACACAAATATCCAGCCCACACATATCAAGGAATAATTTCTAACCTAAGGGAAAGTTCCCTTAGTAGTAGATGAAGAATCAAACTACAGACCTTGTGGCTAGTTACCAGCGTTGCTGAACACTACGCAGAATGGTTGACCTGAAATATTGTAGTTGTCGTTAAAGCCACAATACTGGAATGGTTGAGAATGCAATGAAATATGCCTTTCCAAAAAAGTTACTCTTAATACTAGACCTCGGTCAGCACTTCTGGCCGCGAAACCAGGTGGCCCGGGTTCGAATCCCGGTCGGGGCAAGTTACCTGGTTGAGGTTTTTTCCGGGGTTCTCCCTCAACCCAATACGAGCAAATGCCGGGTTACTTTCGGTGGTGGACCCCGGACTCATTTCACCGGCATTATCACCTTCATTTCATTCAGACGCTAAATAACCTAGATGTTGATTCAGCGTCGTAAAATAACCCAATAAAATAAGAAATATAAAAAAAAACTAGACCATAAATAGACGCATAGCTAATATAGGCCTAATCAATTTTAGATGGTCAGTTGATATGAAGAATCATGTTGTCCGTTGGATTAGAAGTCCGTGGGTGATGTTTTACGAAAGACAGTAAATTCCTTACAATGGCTTTCTCTGGGACGAAAAAAAGAACTGGAATGCTAGTGGAAAAACGAAGTCCCTAATACAGTGCGCTCGTAGCTCGGGCGGACCGTTCCGCGGCGGCCTTGGATATAGGGAATGTGTTAGAGTTGAAAGTCATCACTTTCAACGTTTGTTGTGATGCAGGTAAGCCTAATGTTAGTAGAGTAGTTAGTGTTCCGTACCCATGACTTGCCGGTCGTTTACGTGTAACTCTGGGCGGAGGCGCGCCAATCTTCACCCAGTACGGCCGAGCTACGAACGCACTGTAGAAGGCTCTAGACCAGAGTTCGACATTTCTTGACTTGTTAGTCAACCCCTTAATTCACAAGCAGGGCGGAGGGGTAAGGCATTATCTTCCTCTCCTTAGCCATCACTTGTTCACTGAACGTTAAGCAGTTTGGGTATCCTCCCCTCCAACCTCCCCATTTGCTATGTTTTGCGGGCTGCATTTCATATGACGTAATCTTTGCCAACCACTTCTCTAGACAAAATTCATCCATCATTTCTCGCTCGCATTGAATTTCAACGTTAAATACCCTGCAGTTGATAGCGTCATTAAATAAAATACTAAAATTGTCTCCATTGTTTCAAACCCAATCAGATGTTGAACGAAATGGTTTGAAATTATTATAGATTTATCGACGTGAACAAATCTGCTGTTAACAAGAGGTCATATCGCTGACCTTTAAACCTTAAAGGATGCAGTGAACCGTTTTTCCCAGGCATTGAGCCAATGCAGACGTTGTGCCAAGGACAGGGAGGAATGCCAAGCAATTATTGACGAAATACCAAACGATGCGCGACCCCCATGAGCTCTCGTTTCTTTTGTCGTGAAGCCTCTTTTTAACTCTCTATGTCGCTATCAATCGCTCGTACGAGAATTTGGAAATAATCTACTACCTGAACTGACGGAAAGATCGGGGAACACAATTTATTTTGAAAAACTAAATCACTAAACATGGATAAGCATAAGTAATGCCACGAGAGATTCTACAGACAAATTTACAAGCAACTTCACTTATGAATAAATTTATTAAGGTAGTCACCGGCGTTGTTCAAGCGGTACCGCGTTTGCCCGTTGATGATGAGCTGCGCTTGGGCGTGGGTTCGATTTCCGCATGGGCTGATTACCTGGCTAGGTTCTTTCCGAGGTTTTACTCAACTTTAAGGCGAATGTCAGGTAATCCCTGAATGAACCCTCGGTTTCATGTAGCCAAATACCCTCTCATTATCACCACCAGCGACGCTAAATAACTTAGTATTTGTTAAAATATCGTTATACAAACAAATAAAAATATATTACAGTAAAATCAAAAACCTGAAATTGCATTTAATGGGATTATTTCGCAAATGGAACAATAAACAAATCAATGAAAGAGGATAACACATACTATTATTAAAAATATATTTAATTCATCTGTGTATTATATTTCACTGGCTGCTATGGCCTACTATACACTATTCTTAAGAGAAGAATGAAAATATTTATTTACAGAAATTGATTCGGGTTTTGTTTGTGTTAAGTGGTAGGACATATCCCTAAACAAATCCTGTAATAAGTTTTTTTTATGGAAGATGATCTGTTAGTCGTCCGGCGAAAATATAGACTGGTGTGTGATTGTAATATAGGCCTACCGCTTACCGCTCAGTCTAACACATGTTTGGAAAAAGAAGAAAACGATGATGATGTTAATGATGATGATGATGATGATGATGTATTCATGTATTATTTTCCGAGGGTATATCCACTTGTCGATTTTTGTAGATTCTCAATTAAAATATACACAATTATAGATTCTCAATTAAAATATACATAATTATGAGTAAATCAAAACTGTAATAGAATTAGAGATGAAGTTATTTGAAATAAGATAAGAAAAGTCATATTTTGAAGAAATAAATTATATAAATCGCAGTTTAAAAAATGTAGACATACATATAGCCTACACACAAAGTGAACACATTACTGTTTAACCACGAAACGGCAACTTGACTCTTGGGTGTAATGTTTCACGCTCCTGTTATGGAGATAGCGTTTTATCGGGAGTGAAGACTATTATCTGCGTTTTTGTCTCAGAGTACCTTAGAAGAACGCGTATTGTCCCTTCATAGGAAAATTTGGATGAAATTGGATATCTCTTGGAAAATTCCCTAAAATCGCTTCGTCATCTTTTCTAAGAAATTATATTTTTGTGAGAAATACTATAAAACTATCTGAAGCTAAACATTATAAATGAACAGAACAAATGTAAGAACTTCTCCTACGACTTCGTGATCCTGTAATCAGTTCTGAATTTTGTGAGTGGAGTTTAATGAAGTGTATGACTGTGATATGAACTCTAATATCTTATTGTTTTGGCCGAGGCTTGTCCTCATAGTAGGATTTCTTAGTACAAGAAACATCTTCTTGCTAAATGTGGGAGGGTAAATGACATTTTAATTAATTATTAATTTTAATTCATTCATTCGTAGTTTTCTGCCCAAAGGTTGATCTTTTACTGCAAAGCCAGCTTTTCTAATTTCTGTCTTCCTTTTAGTCTTCGCATACGATCTACATATCTCAATGTCGTCTATCTTCAATAATATTTTTTTAATAGTTTAAGCATTGTCGAATCATCGATAATACTCTCTCTCCGTAATCGACGAGATGGAGTCAATATGCCGATTTGTGAACTACTAATATGTTCATCTGATAGGAGACTATATTAATAATAGATATTGAAAGTTTGCCATTGAAAGTCTGCTATTCTAAGCCTGCGTAAGTTAAAAAAAATATAATAAGATCGAAGCGAAGATTATCAGATCTGTTTTAAGTTTTTATCGGCCATCTAATGACGCTGTATATCAATTTCAGTTATCTAGCTTCTGTGAAATTATTGATAGGGGGATGGTATTTGGCAAGATAAGTCCCGTGTTTGCCATGATGTTACTTGACATTTGTCATACAAATGAGAAAATCTTAAAAAAGGAACGGACCAGGTAAGAAGTCGAAGTGGGATTCGAAACCAGTTTCAAGTAACATGAAATTTCAGACTGTGAACGAGAGATGTCTGAAATCTTTATTGTCATACACATATATGATGCTGAGAAATCAGCGATATTGTAATAAAAATCTTTAGACTGGGAACGAGATCGTTAGTCATACATAGGTGTACAGAGAGAGGCAGCGAAAAGTTACCGCACTATGCAGGGGACGTCGGGGAACAGATTGCCAGCAATCCATTGCTCGACTCACCGATAAGCTGTAGCAGAGCGTGCGGGCGTTCAGTTTCATTACGGTAGGCCTAAATTATTAGTTAAGAGTTACCTAATGAATGAATGTATTATGATACTGAGAAACCAGAGATGATGAAATGGCGTAAATTGTCATAGTTAACACGACAAGAGATTTTCATTCTGTCGTTGAATTTACAAGCGCGAGCGCTGATGAATTATTCGAAAAAAACGGGAAATCTGATGTGATATTTAATAAGAATATTTAGCGAACATAATAAGCGATTAATTAACTAATTAATTAAACTGAGATAATGCATGCTATTACATCGTATCACATCTCATTCCAGTTCATAAAAAAATAATGAAATATTTATTTACAAATACAACTAGAGCCATCTAGTGCTGACTGCTCTAACTGAAAAATGAAAATATTGATTGTTATTATAAACACATTGACATTCTAGAAGATTTAAAATTAATTTATTAAATATAGCTATAATTATGAAAGTGACATTCCTCAAAATCTTTTAGTAAACTTGATACTTAATGCTGAAAAAATTGATCTGAATTATTCTTGGTTTATTCATATTTAGGTTACAATATTCCTAATTCATTTCTAGAAACAATTGCGAATCATCAGTGACAGGACAAAGTAACAACATAAAATCGATAGTACTGCAGTGGTAGGTGCTGTCATATGTTGAAATTCAACGGATTCTAAACGTAGATGTCCATTTACCGGAAAAAAATCGTTTGGAACTTTCGGATTGTTATTATAATAGTCTAGTATCGCTCACTTGTCCGCATTACCGAATTGATCATCAAATAGTGCCGTTATATACAGCTAGAGCGCATTATTTCATTGTAGCATTCAAGGTCCTTGGTAGCGTTGTGCTGTGAATCTGGAAATGAAACGAATAGCTCTGTAACTTATATAAGCTATGAAAAACATACCTGGTTGATTCATTATTTTCCCAATTTCATCCCACATGTTCTTTTTGCACGTTATATTGATATAATTTCAATTTTATTAATTGTAAAGCTCTTCATACTGTTGGACTAACAAAATAAATTTCACGTCATCCATTTCATTTATGCCTTCAATATCACCGCGATTGGAGGATTGCAATCAATATAATTGGCATGATCTTATTTATTTTCATCATGGCCCATACAGAAATCCGTTTAGAATTCTCTGCTCAGTCGACCTGCGTGTTGCAGTCGGTATAGTGCTGGTCTTCTGTGCCTGAGGTTGCGCGTTAGATCTCGGCCCAGGTCGATGGCATTTAAGTGTGCTTAAATACGACAGGCTCATGTCAGTAGACTTACTGACATCTAAAAGGACTCCTGCGGGACAAAATTCCGGGACACCGGCGACGCTGATATAACCTCGGCAGTTGCGGACGTCGTTAATAAAACAATTTTTTTTCTCTCTCTGGCCAGAATTCTGGACGGAATCCGGTCATGCTGACAGAGGCGATACGGCCAAGTGGGCTGTGCTGCATTTAAAATAGTGCAAAGAATAATAATCCGAACGCGCCGAACGAATCCGTTACGGTAATTGAGCGTCTACCTTTATATTTCACTCACTCACTCTCTCACTCACTCACTCACTCACTCACTCACTCACTCATTTATTCATGTCTACTGGCAGAGTTAAGGCCATACGGCCTTTTCCTCCACTCAATCAGTGATAGAACACATTGCAAATATAAAATATAGTCTACATTTCACTGGAGAATTTGAATTGAACATGAGCGAAATATTCGCTCTAACAGCCTTCTTGTTATGATATCGTTATTACATAAAGCGAATCCTGAGTTACTGGAAAAAAGGATGAAAGAGAAGTTTACACTAGTGCATTGTAATATCTTGAAATGTACTCGGTTGCCACGTATCAGATGACATTTCGTTACCTCAGAACAACAGTGGGATATCTTGAAAAAATCATATTTTAAATAATGAGGATTAAAATTGCTATTGAACATAGAGTGCAATGTGTAAACAAAGTTTCTTGTTGTTTTACCTTCATATTAAATCAAAAGTTTGTCTACACATTGCACTCGATGTTCAATAGCAATTTTTATCCTCATTATTTAAAAAATGATTTTTGCAAGATATCCCACTGTTGTTCTGAGGTAACGACGTTAGAATTTAGATTACATCTTGACATAGTATTTCTTCAAATAAAGTATAAAACGTAACAAGAACAAGTGGAAAGAGCATGTTCTCAAAATGTACGAAAATGGACTGATTAAACGAATCTACTCGTAGAAAATGTCCTTCGGAAAGAAGGTTTATACAAAATCAATACAACGTCAGGATACGAACAGATTATAAACTTGTTTAAGGATTGGATGATGGTGGTGGTAATGATTTTGGAACTTACTGTATCAGTTCATTATTAGGGTAAGTGGTAACCTTTGTGCTGTCAAGTAGTTGATTAATCACCACATCATAAAGCCCTTTGTCAGTCTCTTGAGTTTCCATACCGATTCATATTAAAGGCTCGTACAAAGAAAAAGTTAATTAAAATTTGAAGTTCAGTAGCCTGTCAAACAAAAGGGAAGCCACATCCCCTCTAAGATGGAAGAAACAGTTATTGCTGCACCATTTTCATTGTAGAGTACACAGACGAGTCTAGTCTGTCTTCCAAACGAGGACTATGATAGCACATAGGCTAGTGAAGTTGCCAGTTTTATTCGGAATTGGAGATAATCGTTTGAAAAATTAAGTTGTAGTCATTTTTTCATATTTCCTTTCTGTACTATATAAGGTGTAAAGAGTGTAGGTGCAAATAATTTTAGAGGTAATTAGAGATAATATGAACCACATTGTGTTAAAAGTCACTCAATCTTCAAAGTTACTTTTATACATGAAAAATATAATGTTTCACGATAAATCAAGGAGAGGAAGGACTCTTAACAATGGACAAAAGCGACACAAAAATAATGTAATAAAACCTTAAAAACAAACTTATTTCATTCCATCTAATCAACAAAAATATTAGTAAGTATTTAAGATTTATGCCGTGCAAGTCGCTAAATTTGTTGCTAGATTCCAAAATTAAAATAAATTCTTATCAATAGCAATTAAAAGTTGCTAGATATAAGGACGAAGTCGCCAATTTGGCATCACTGAATGTAACGCGGTATCCTTCTAATAATTACTATGTAGCGGATTCTGCGCAAACGGGTGGACTTTAATCCATATCGACTACAGTACAATTATTATTTATTGCTGCAAGAAACCGAACAATGTGCTCCGACGTTCTTTCTGTGCGAGTATTCAAACTCTAACGAAAACATATTATAGTTTAGCTGTGACGAAGGTACCTTCCAGGTATTGTTAACATTATGTCAGAACCTGAGAGACGGGAAACCAATATAGACACGTAGAGCACATGCGTAACATCCTTAAAGTGAATGTGTTCCGCGCAATAATCCATTATAATGTGGTGTAGTTTATGCTGCGGGGATTTTTATGGTATAGTGGTGGCTACATTGTTCTTTTTTATTTTGTGAACGCACCCCCATTTTCTCCTCCTCTGACTGGAGGAAGAAGAAGAGAGTGGTGCGCTGTCTGCTGGAGGAGCTAGGAGCGGCCTCGAGGGACGGAACTTTTGTTCGCAGCGAGACAGAGAGAGGACGACCAGTCTCCAACCTTCACTGGAGGATTCGTCGCTTGTTTGCACTTCGCCATCGTCGGGGTTGAGTCTACCCGCCTGGTTGAAAGGGAACGACTCTGATTATGCGTGGGACGCATCACCGATAGAACATCGCTTTCATATTGCAGTTTCATAGACCCGGTGACGGTCTGCTTCATCTCTAACAGAGCATTGGCCAGCTCTGTTAATTACTATATTCTAGACAGTGTGGGATGGTTAACATCCTTTATACGACAGTGAAGTTTCTTCGAGTCTATGGTGGTATTAATGGTAATAGTTTGTGAGTCGGCGACGGCGTATTCTACACGGACCAGCACCGGCATTCAGCTAAAGGTTGGAGTGTTGAACTTTATTGGATTTATCAGAGCCCGTGTGCCACGGGGAATTGTACTTTTCTTGTGGGTGTTTGATCACTCCTATTTGTATATTACCATCTTTTCACTTCTTATTCCATGTTAGTTATTAGTTCTCTCTCTTTCGGCAATTTATGCCGTTATTATACTTTAGTATTTAATATCTTTCTATTACCCCACCCCCTTGCTTGGGGTTATTCTTATGTATTCACAGTTCTTAACTTGTATAATATTTGTAACTTCTTTTCTCTCTACTTTGTTTGTGGTTCATTAAATTGTTATGTTCATGATGACTTTTCTTATAAGTACTATTGTTATAGGCACCAAGAAACCTTGAACGATACGATCCTTTTTTTTCCTTCCTGGGTTTTTAACAGGCACGCCAACACGACAATAAGGTGTACGCCACATTATTTTCAATGAGATGATGATTACGGGAATTCCGTACTTAGATGTGTTACACTACAGCAATGGCTACTGCCGCAGCAGGGTTTCATCTTCCAACAGGACGGCGCATCTCCATATTTTCACAGGGGAGTAAGAAATCACCTCTGTGACCGACTACCAAACAGATTAGTCGTGCTGATCCTGATGAAAGATTGTAGTAAGTAATGCGCACCTGAAGATTTAGGTATCTACGTTTAGCAAAGTGGAAAAACAGGTTATCAGTTAGGGCCTTTCTTTGCACTTGAATAAGAAACTAAATAGTTGTCTTTTATACCACTGAATATAGAACGGTTTATTGTACAACCATAGAAATGTTTATTCCACTCTGATTAATAAAAGCCGAGAAATAGGGAACTGACGTTTTGTAGGTCTACTGAAATTCTTTGATCGCACATGCATCACTACCCACTCCCCTTAAATAACTCACTGAAGTAGATAAGTTAAATGTCCCGTTACCTAGTTAGGGTATTAGAATCGCGATGTTTCATTTAAGCAGGTTGTGTCTTTTTCGAATAATAGTTCCATGAAATAAACCACGAACAGTAATATATTTCTCAAAATAACAAAGGCACTGAATTGTTACAAAACATGTAAAATCCGTGAAAAAGTACGTGTCATATTGTTGACATTAAGTTTTCACTTTGTTTAAGATATTTCCAAGAGAAAGACTAAAAGTTTCAGATTAAGTTGTTCATGTAATTGTTACAAATATTTTAATGTAATAATCATTTACAAAGTCATCGACTTTTTCAAATATCGGGGAAATGCATTCTAATTTTACAGTTTTCATCCAAAACTTTGCTAATGAATGTATTATTAATTAAATCAGTTCTTTTATAATATTAAAAGTGCAGATTAAAGAAGGGGAATATACTGCAAGTTCGCCGAATTTCATTTCACCAGGACTGAAAGATACTGAGTTATGTATAATAATGTTTTAAGTACACTTGATTTATTGTCATTTATACAACTGAAAGGGCCTACCTTACTTCTCAAATAAATCCATAGCTTTTATTTTAAAAAATTCGTCACTAAAACGGAAAAAAATAATTACATAAAGAAGTGAATGCTCTCAAGTGTCACAGAAGAAGAGGCATGAAACCGTAACGGCCCACTTGGTCTGATACCTGGCCGGAGTATGACGACGATATACCCTAGATTCGAGTGTCTCCATTTCTGGTAATGGAAAAGGAAATCATAATGTTTCGAAGATTTGGTCTATTTCCGTACTGAGGTGATGAAAGTGGGGTGAGAAGGACTTTCTACTCCTTGGTGTTATTAAAAACAGCTAAATGTACTTGACTGACAGATTTACATACATACATAAGTGTTCTGCCCACGGGCATGTCTTTCACTGCAAACCCAGAATTCTCAAATATTTCCTATTTTCTGCTTTCCTCTAAGTCTCCGTATATGATCCACATATCTTAATGTCGTCTATCATCTGATATCTTCTGCCCCGAACTCTTCTCCCGTTCATCATTCCTTCCAGTGCATCCTTCAGTAGGCAGTTTTTAACTGTTTATAAGAATCCTAAACAGTAGGAACCCTTTTGACATTTTTTTCTACAATAATCTCTTTAGAGATTTTGACTTATCTAGAACAAATTAAAACTCTAGTGGGATTTAATTGACTATTACATGATTAGAAGAAAGTATATAAAGATTAGAAGAAATAAAGTACTTTCTTTCTTTACCTTAGTTTAACATCTCCCTTTTAGGTTCATTTATACGACGCACGCCACACGGGCAAATAAAGTATTCTAATGGAATCAAATATTAATTGACTTACTAAAATACTAAACTCTTGAAAATTTATTATTGTACCGTCTCATCATTACAAATATTCCGCTAGATGCCAGTAGTGTATTATGATGAACTGTTCTCTTGCTACCAGTTATGCCAACTATACAATCTTCATTGAACTCTATGGATGATTACTAGTCAAGAAGGCTTTGTTGATTCAGTTTCATTTTCATTAAAACAGTTACATTCCACTTCAATTATCAATATATATTAAACAATCTCTGATACGTGACTATCCATAATCTCACACAGCAGAAGCCATAATATAACCTAAATAATGCAAACAAGATAAATGATAGAAAAATTTTAATTAAGGATGATGAAATAAACATGAATCATTAGAAAGATACAATTATTGAAGGTACAATGTTGGCAAACAAAGAACAAATGCTAGGGAGGTGATAAAAACAAATGCTAGAGACGTGATAAAAATTGTAGGAAAAGCAGACATAGTTGGTTGAAACACATCGTTCCATACCGTTTTATTGGTCAAAAGTAGTATGACATAGTAAAGTCACCTTAAAACAGGGATAGAGCAAATCTTCGAAACGTCATTTCCTTTCTCTCATCAGCAATGGGAAAATTCAAATTTACACCTATCCTAAACATTATTGCTTTTCCTCTAATTTACTAGATGTTATTAAGAATCTCATTTATCTCTCGCAAGCATTTTACTTCTAAGAATATCAACACCTTAATTGAATCCCACTGTAGATGTGTTTACAATTTCGAATTATCCTTAAATAATTTCCGGTGAACTGTTAATTACGATAAAAGTACTCTCCATGTTTTGTGTGTGTGTGTGTGTGTGTGTGTGTGTGTGTGTGTGTGTGTGTGTGTGTGCGTGCCAGTATGCATGTGTGTATGCGGATTGGGCGGGGCTACGGAGGTCCTTTCGCATTAGGTAACTCCTTTATGCATGCAACCCCAGGAGATAAGAGAAGATGAACTTGAAGCCTTATGGGTGCCTTTCCAGCCACGAAGGTGCCGCAGAGATGACGCAGGCAGCCTCCACGTCCGCTTTGTACTTATTTTCAGACATGGCATTCCGAATAACTGTCGTACAAGCTCACTGTAACCAGTTTCTTTCCTTCTCTGGTTGCACCGCCAATTCATGATTTAGCTTAGCCGCTACTCGTCTGACGTTATCTAACCATGTCAAAACAGTGAAGTTGCTTATCAACTATATAATCTTGGAAGTTCCTTTCTTAGGATTTCGTAACTGTCTTGTTCTAGATTCTGTCTGGACGGATACACAGTATAACATTTCTGCCAAAGTTCATAGTTATAATGGTGCCAGTAACTTTTTGTTCATAAGACTCTCCAGTCGACCATACTTCACGTCATATGTGATTGTGACTACATTTTTTTAAGGGGTTATTTTATTAACTCTTGATTCGTTACAGTTTTCCTACAAAAATACCGTAAGATTAACGTGCATGTCTACTAATTAATTTTTCCCTGCTCTCAATACAATGCACATATTTTGTAGCAATATTTTTCATTCAGGACTGCAGTTGTTTTTTTCTCTGAATTCTCCCGTTTCCCATGTTACGCATCTTCATTATTCCGCCAACATTTCTCCATTCCGTCATAATTCCATAGTATTCGTTGAACGCCAGCTGACGACGCACGGAGAGGGCTGACCAGTTATGAAGTCTCTTATGGGCTCAGACAAGTAAATGTTTTACTCTATATTAATTTAAGTACCATAAATTTTAGATCCATGTGGTGAAATTTCTCTTTATCCCACGTGATAGCCACTTGGTTACCGGCAAAATGAATGTTTACAACCCAAAATTATTACGGTCTTCCGTATAAAATGCTGAAGAACGTACAGAAACGTTACCTCCTACATTGTATGTCGTACGGTTTGAAGCTCAAGGGCGTTTGTCGGACGTTGCATTCGTATAATTCACTTCAGTCTGTAGTGAGCTACTGAAGGGAATACTCATTCGTTTGTAATGTAGTTCAAGCTATTGTGCTTTCCTAATTGAGAACATTGAAGGACTTCGTGAATGTGTATTCCAAGCTATTGCGCCTTTTATCTTCCTCTCCCCTTCTTCAGTCGGACCAAAAATGTTCTGTCTTTAATTCTTCAATCTGTCGAACACTCATTTACCCTTTCCAAACAATCCCGTTAGAACGGATTCCCCTCAAATTCTTAGAAGACTCAGATAAGATGATTCGGAGTATACTTAAAGATATTCTACAACTCCCTTAGACCTCCCAGATAGAATGATCTATAGTCACAGGGAGTTTAAAGGTCTCGGACTCTTCCGATCTCGATGGAAATCTGTACTACAACACCTCAATTCCCTACGCACTCTCCACAAGTACGCCAATTCGAACAGTGTGCAGATGCCTGAGTAGACTCCACCTTCTACCGAACGACACCTTATTTAATATTAAAAAAGGTTTTCTTGATGTACGGAAAGTTAGATCAAGATTACGGTATCTCGAATTGAAGAAATGGTGTAACTATTCCACAAAGGAACGGGTGTTGAACTCTTCGCGGAACACCCCCCTGCTAATCGCTGGATAACTCATCATAAAGGTCTAACACGAACGGCGTGACGTTTTGAAGGTGGTTGGTAATATAGCAGCAGTTCGTGCCATACCTGGAAGGACAATGGACAACAACCGCTACCGTCATTACGGCAGAGAGATAGAAACTCTCCCACACGTCCTCGGTTCTTGTCCGTATGGCGAGGCTTTGCGTAATGCCAAATACCACAAAGTAAGAAGCGCCATTGCTCAAGCACTGCGTAATACTGGATTTACTGCTTTCGATGAGATTCATGGTCTATCAACCACCGGTAGTAGGCCTACTCGTAAGATAGATATGATCGCTTTCCAGGACCATCAGAGAGGTTTTACAATTGACTCTGCAGTTCGTTTCGAGACTTGCAAGATCCAAACGCAAGATATCCATAAGGAAAAACAATTCATCTATAAACCAACAATTCCGTCTTATCAAGAGAATCAATTACAACAGATAGAATTAATAGGCTTGATGGTCGGAGCAAGAGGATCCATCCCGAAACAGTTTGTTGATTTTTGCAAGGCTTTTCATTTACCATAATCTATAATTACCAATGTGTGTTTATTTGCGTTGGAAGGTTCGATTACATTGTTAAGACATCACTTCAGATAAGACATGGCACTGTAATTTCTTTCTCTCTCTCTTGCATTGGTTTTGTATTCATAACAAATTATCCATGTAATATGTACTAGTCAAAATTTTGCTTCTTTGTCTTCTAGGCAATCCTTGTTTAGGAAAAGTGTTCGATGATAATAATAATGTCTCGTCTCATACAATTTGCTCATTGTATCTAATACTCTGATAGGTCGACGGTTGTGAGAATATGGAGCCTTTATCCTGTTATTGAAAAAAATATAATACATACATGTTTTGGTCCATATTAGATGTTCACGCTCATGGATCAATAGTATTAATATATTTCTCACCAGATGTTACCGCAATATAGTTCATTTGCACAAATTCACTCGCAGATGCCAGTTTAAGCAAATTGTACGAGTGTGTCAACTACTCTTAACATGAAATAAAATCAACATGAGGTCTTACTTTGAATTTGAAACTTTGAAGTAAATCAAGAAAACTTCCATGATAGAATTGGAAGAATTTTAAAGTGACTATTACACTCTTACTACGTCATACTACTTTTGACCAATAAAACGGTACGAAAGGACGTATTTCAACCAATCATGGCTGCTTATCGCACAATTTTATCGCGTCCCTAGCATTTGTTTCTTTGTTTGCCAACATTTGAAACTGCGCTGGTCTGGACGTCAAAAAAATATATATAGGCCTATATATATAATTACAAACCTCTCCAGTCGATGCAGAGCAGTTTCAAATATGACTCGCATTGGCATTCAAGAACAAGAATTAATCAAAATCACTGATCATACCTATGCATCTTCTGAAATCCGATTTACAAATAAATGAAGAGCACCATTCGGAAATCCTGAATAAGTTGAATACACCATGTAGGCCTAAATCAACGAGTTCCACTTCTATTACGCACACGTCCAATATAACATCAATTGAACCACCAACCACATTCAAATTTGAAAATTGTACATTCAATAATTATTCCTTTCAAAATTATTCATTCGGAAATCCTGAATAAGTTGAATACACCATGTAGGCCTAAATCAACGAGTTCCACTTCTATTATGCACACGTCCAATATAACATCAATTGAACTACCAACCACATTCAAATTTTAAAATTGTACATTCAATAATTATTCCTTTTAAAATTATTCATTCGGAAATCCTGAATAAGCTGAATACACCATGTAGGCCTAAATCAACGAGTTCCACTTCTATTATGCACACGTCCAATATAACATCAATTGAACCACCAACCACATTCAAATTTGAAAATTGTGCATTCAATAATTATTCCTTTTAAAATTATTCATGTTTATTTTTTTATGTCATCGTCGTTAAATAAAACTTTTCTAACACTTGTGTATATTAGTTAGGTTATGTTATAGCTTCTGCTATATGATATTATGGATAGTCACGTATCAGAGATTATTTAATATTAAGATTTATTGAAAATCATCTATCAAGTGACGTTGATTACTGGGATTCGGATAATTGAAGTGGAATGCAACTGTCTTAATAAAAATGAAACTGAATCAACAAAGCCTTCTTGACTAGTAACAGGCCACAGAGTTCAATGATGATTCCATAGTTGGCACAACTGATACCGGTAACAAGAAAACATCATCATAAAACACTGCTGCCATCTAGCGTAATGCTGAGATGGTACAATAATACATTTGAAGACAGTTGTATTTTCGTAAGCCAATTAATATTTTATTGTACACTTTGTTACTTCTAGTTCTAATCTTTATATAGCCTACTTTCTTCTAATCGTGTAATAGTCAATTAAATCCCACTCGAGTTTTGATTTTCTCTAGATAAATCTGCTCGTGTTCCACTCGCAGATTTATCGATAAAATCAAAACCTCTAGTGAGATTACTGTTGATAAAAGTGGCTGTCAGTTTTACTCGTATATGTATTACCATGCGGTTCTTGTATCTAGCTAACTCTCTGCTATACACAGATGTCTATCGCCTACGAGTAGATCTTTGTGTGTTTACGTGTGGTTGGTTCTTAAATCAAGTACAAACAAGTCACAATAATTAGGCTGTCTCAATGTTCATGGACATACCAAGGTACGTAGGCGTTACGTAAACTCCAGTTAATCAACAATCAATGAACCTGCACAATTCCAATTCGCAAGCAAACCACTGGATTAGAGTCTTAGAATTTCATGCATATGAATTGGCTGCGTGGGTTGTTTCAGCCCTTTGATCTTATGTTGCAGCAATTCCGATAGACTGAGTCGACATCAAACGAACAGGACCCTTCAACTCCTAGGAACAAGAATTTCCGCACATAACATTCCATATCCTACACACTGTCACGCTCAGAATAATTTCACCTCTCATTAAGAACAGAAAATGGAAATTGTTACCGGTATTCAAATTATTGTATGTAAATGTTATGATAAAAATATACACTTTGGAATCATATAATGTATGCAAACTGGCATATGCGACAAAGACACGCTTACTCGTTTTTAAGTGTTGCGTCGTATGAGAATGTTATATGATGGCCCATTATCATGCTATTTTTACATTATGAAATTAAATCTTGTATTTCTCTCTTAAAAAGCGGAAAATAAACTGTACGAGAAACCCACATACATTTTCATTAGCCTATATATTTTTCGCGGTAATTTAAATGTGGTTCATCGTTGTGACTATCCGAACCAATCAGTCTGAAGTTCGATTCCCGAAGTGGACAATGGAAGAAATTTATCTTCCGTCCATGGGACTGGGGATTTGTCCGTTGTGATTGTCCTGTGATGTCTCAGCGATGGCCCTACGTCACGCCGATCCCACGCTCAGGAAGACCCGCATTTGTGAGATGTCTAGCGTCCGATCAAATAAAACTCCCTCCCCTACCACAGTGGTGTATAAGTCGGATGAAAAAGGATAGATTAAGCAGAATAATATAGGCTAGAAAGAACTTAAGTCTAAGTAAAGTTGTTACAAGTGATTATTACGTGTCAGTATCTCGTGGATCTGAGAGTAAACTATAAACATTAAAATGAAATGTGTAACAGTAGAAAGTTAATACAAGCTTGGCATCGCTCACATAGAGATGGATGTAACAATAACAATATTTGCGAGATTTTCGTATGGTATTATACTATACAGAATACCAATTTTATTGTTAAATATCATTATTATTATTACTATTCTTATTATTATTGTTATTATTATTATTATTATTATTATTATTATTATTTCAACTGTCATAAGACAGGTTTCAACTTAATAAATGACACCAAGAGGTATCACTCATAAGCAGGGAACGGATTTATATGGACTAAAAATATATGAAATATGTAAATATATATGTAGTTATTTTTACCAAAATATGGAATTAAATATGGATTTTTACCAAAATATGGAATTAAATATGGACTTAAAATTATAAAAAAATGACTATGTACGTTAAATATTGGTACATTTTAATCAAACTAAACAAAAAATATAATGGACGTACCTTATCTTCCAATGTAGTTTCAACAAAACACAATTTTTATTGTCTGTTACCATAACAATAGGTTACAAACATTTCTTTCAAGTGCTGAAAAATGAATCTTCTTCTATTGTCTCTGAGGATAGATTTATACTGACTAAAAGAGCGTTCGACGTCACAAGAAGTAACTGGTACATAATTCAATTTCACAATGTCTGCTGGGGATAAGTCCAAGTTAATCTTCACTGTTGATTCACCACTCATCACAGCAACAACCTTTTGTAGTTCTTCATATCCAGGGTTTTTTGAAAGTACAGTGTCCACCTTAGCTCTTACTGCATCTGCAACTTTACCTCTACCACGATTCAGTTGTTCCACAGTACTATTTATAATTTCAAAACTTTCAGATAGTGAAAGGTGCCTATTTTGGAGACTTTTGAGCGTTTTTATGATGCATGAAAATGTATGCTGAATGTGAGCTAAGTCATTCTTCACACTTATGTCACAGGTAACTGTTTTCGCAGTATCAATTGAGACTGCATCTTCAGAGTCCAATGCAAGGAGAACATTGTTAATAGAGTCTATATGTTCGGCATATTATTCAACTGCTTCTAGCCATGTACCCCATCTAGTTAAAATTGGCTTTGGTGGCAATGGAATTTCAGGGTACATTTCTTTCAACACGTTAACTCTACTGGGAGCTTTGAGAAATACTTTTTTCACTGATGAAATCAACAAATCTACTTTAGGGAAATTGTCTCTGACCACTTCTGCCACACGATGAAATGCATGCGCCACACAAGTAAAATGAGTCAATTTAGGATATACAACAGATAATGCTTGTCCAGCTTTGACCATATAAGGGGCAGCATCGCTAATAAAGAATAACACATTATCGTACATAATACCCTTTGGCCACAGGATACCCATAGCTTCGTTGAACAGTTTAACTATAGTTTTGTTATTGCACTTTTCTAGAACATCACAATGTAAAAGAATTCGTTCAGAATATTGTTCACTTAACAAACCGATAACTACATTACCAACAAGTCTACCTTCTTTGTCGGGAGTCTCATCAATGGAAACCCAAATTGAACTATCTTTAATTTCATCTCTTATCTTCTGTATTGTCTCATCGTAGATGGATGGAGCATACGTCTTCCTGAGTGTTGACTCATCCGGGATTGTATGTTGAGTATATTTTTCAAGGAATTCCCTGAAGACCTTATTCTTTAGTTTGTAGAGAGGAATATCAGCAGAGATGAGAGAACGGCACAGGTCGATGTTAAACTCAGATCTTACATTCGATGTTGTTGGTTGTGTTAAAAACAATTGTCTCTGCTTGGAATTTAGTTGTTTGTTGGCCTGATGTTTACTAGTTGTAATGTGTTGTTGCACCAGGAACTTTTGTGTAGATGATACTGCACACTGACACAAATTACAAAATAATATTTTATTGTCAGTTGATAAACCATCTTCTTTAAATTCTGAAATGTAACTTGTTAGTTTTGATTTTAAATTGACTGAATGACGTACTTTTGGCATATTTACCGTCTTTATAGTATGATTTACAAAACTGAACCTATGTGTACTCTGACTGGCATTTAACTGTTGAGCTGCACAACTGAAGTCTGTTAAAAATTTTAAATTAAATTAATACAGTTTTGTAACTTACTTTCCCATTGTTGATAGGACTGCTAATTTTCAAATAACTCTGATGTTAAAGGGATTACTGAACATGTGTTTAAATCTCTATTGTTGAAATGTATTTTTAAAAGTTAATGGAATTTTGTTTTGTTTTATTGTTAAACCTAATATAATATGGACTGTTTTATATGAAATATGGAAAATATATGGAAATTAACGAAAATATGTACTAAACTCTAAAATATGGAAAAATATGGAAAATAAAAGTAGGATTTTTCAACCCTACACATTGTGAAACATAAAGATAATGCAAAATATAAATTATATTAGCTTTATAAGTAAATATGTATTTACATATAAATCCTTTCCCTGCTCATAAGGAAACTAAGCCAGGAATATTATTATTATTATTATTATTATTATTATTATTATTATTATTATTATTATTATTATTATTATTATTTAGTCAACTGTCCGAAGACAGGTTTGAATCTCATAAGTGACACCAAGGAGGATCACCCATGGGGCAACTAATACCGTATTATTATTATTGTTATTATTATTATTATTATTATTACTACTACTACTATTGTTTAATCAACTGTCCCAAGACGGGTTTGAACCTCATAAGTGACACCAAAGGGGATCACTGATGAAACACCTAAACCAGGATTATTATTATTATTATTATTATTATTATTATTATTATTATTATTATTATTATTATTATTGTTATTACAGCAAATTGTATAATTATTTACGACCCACTATAGAAACAGGAGAAATCCTGAAAAAAAGTATTCATTATTTTATCCTAATTCTATTACCTATCCTAATACCTGTATAGAAATTGCACGTAAATGTAGGTAGTTCCTCAAATCTCCTGTCATTTTATATATTTTATATTAGACTATAAAGAGTTTCAAATAAATACATGTGTATTATGAAGCAAATTGATTAGTTTACATAAATGTAGTGTATAATAGGCATACGTATAATAGGATGAAATCAAGTGTGTTTTACAGACTAAACTCTCTTTTGAGAGGACTGATAATGCATTATTACTTGTACGTAATACGATACTTGAATAAAACTCATAAAATGCAGAAGTTTCGTAAACAACCGATACTACTTCAGGAAAACATTCGTGTTCTACACACAGACCCAGGATTTCGCACGCTTTGAACGTGTAAAATTTGCCTCTGAATTGGTTCACAGGACAGAATTTACCCTGCCAAGAATCGGAATGGAGGGGGAGATCTGTTAAACTAATCCACAGGCCACTGAGATTCAGTTCCGTTTTATTTCGTAACTACATAAACCAACGCCTTCGCTTTGATCCTCTGTAATGCACGCAGTCTACTAAATCCCCGTGGTGAATCAACCTTACTTCCCTGTAATGAACAGAACGTAACTTAGCGGAGAAAGAGGCTTCCCGTGTTTTCTCTCCGCATGCGGCCATTATTGTCTGGACCAGGAGGGGATTAAATTGTCCTCTGTAATTATTACGTGTGCCGTAATGACTACGTCGCAGAGGTGCTGCATGAGCCTCCTCTTGTTCATGGTTGCCTGATATATGTATATGCCACAGTAGTGTGCTCATGTTGAAGGATTGTCGGATTGTCATAGATGGAACAGAGGAGCGAAGTTTTGTCACTTTTCAGATTCTAGAGATGGTTGTAATTTTCTGCCTCTTGCCATTAATATCCTCAATGATCAAGTGATAACTTTTTGAGTTGATATTAGGTTACTGTCTTACTTACTTACTACTTACTTACTTACTTGCTTGCTTTTAAGGAACCCGCAGGTTCATTGCCCCCTTCACATAAGCCCGCCATTGGTCCCTATCGTGAGCAAGATTAATCCAGTCTCTATCATCATATCCAACCTCCCTCAAATCCATTTTAATATCTTCCCATCTACGTCTCGGCCTACCCAAAGGTTTGATCTTAGGTTAGTGGATTCAAATCCGCAAAAGAGCGATAAAGGGCGATAAGTTTGGTTTCCCTGAGAAGGGAAGCGTCCCAGTTCGTGTAGCTTTAATTTAATGTAAATGCATAATTAGAAGTAACAATTGAAGAAAGTTACTATGTGTAATTTAAAAAATGTAATTGCTTGATATAGGTCTACAATTGATTGGACACTTTATTACACTAATATGAAGGGTTCAGAGCCATAGTGGGCCAAGCGCCATTTATTAAAAACGGAGAAAGCAAGGGTTCAAGTTAAGTGAATGCCGTAGCTTAATGAAGATTGACATATAATTTAGTTTTAATGTGTCTACCTTATATTACTTGCTATATGTTTCCATTGAATTATGGTAATAACTTCATTTTAACCCTTGTTTTCTACGGTTTTAGTAAATGGCACTTGGCCCACTATGGTTCTGAACCCTTCACATATAGATGAACAAATGGACACCGGTAACAACAAAGGAAATAAGTGTAATGCATAATATAAAATCTGGTATGTAAAGAAATAAAAGTATAGAATAAATTACAATTAATTACTAAATACAAGAACAAATAAGTACATACATTCCATTGTAACGTTTGCACTTTAAACTCAAAATGCATACCTCTAAAACAGTAGTTGTTAATGCGTTTCAATTACTCTAAGTAGATGCATTATTATTTCATTAATAATCTTTTTTTTTAGGCGATATAAAGAAAAGTACTCTGAAGCTCTAAAGCTTGTATTTTCACGATACATATTTTGTTTTTGATGATAACAACTGTAATACTTACTTACTTACTTACGGCTTTTAAGGAAACCGGAGGTTCATTGCCGCCCTCACATAAGCCCGCCATCGGTCCCTATCCTGAGCAAGATTAATCCAGTCCCTACCATCATATCTCACCTCCCTCAAATCCATTTGAATATTAATCCTCCCATCTATGTCTCGGCCTGCCCAAAGGTCTTATTCCCTCTGGCCTCCCAACTAACATTCTATATGCATTTCTGGATTCGCCCATATGCTACATGACCTGCCCATCTCAAACGTCTGGATTTAATGTTCCTAATTATGTCAGGTGAAGAATACAATGCGTGCAGTTCTCCGTTGTCTAACTTTCTCCATTCTCCTGTAACTTCATCCCTCTTAGCCCCAAATATTTTCCTAAGAATCTTATTTTCAAACACCTTTAATCTCTATTCCTTTCTCAAAGTGAGAGTCCAAGTTTCACAACCATACAGAACAACCGATAATGTAACTGTTTTATAAATTCTAACTTTCAGATTTTTTTACAGCAGACTAGATGACAAAAGCTTCTCAGCCGAATAATAACATGCATTTCCCATATTTATTCTGCGTTTAATTTCCTCCCGAGTGTCATTTAATACCAACTGTAATACCCGAACGAATTAGCTAATTAATCAATTAATGAGTGAATCAATCAGTGAATCAATAAGTCAATCAATGAATCCATGAGTCGATAGATGGACGGATCGATATATGATTGATTGCATGCAGTGAGAGAGGAAGAATTATCAATTAAACAGTAGATCTACACGATGATATTCGCGTCCTTGCAAGTGCATTGCCCAATGTGGTCTTCCTTTGCCGTCTATCCACAAAGCGAGAGAAGCAACTCTATTATATCCGTTAAATCGAACACTTAGACACTTCGCAAAACGGAAGAGCTTTGCAAACTGACTACAGCGCCAGGCGTTCAATAGCAATACATAATTTCTACTTTCCCGTAATCGAATTCTACTTGTAATGCCATTCGCTGGTGACGACCTTCTTTACCTCAGATCTCTTGAGTCGTGGATACTCCCAAGAGATAGTCTTCTGTTCCACAAGATTTCCGAGTCATCTAGAACTGTTGTAATAGAAGAAAACAAGGTAGTACCAGCCAACACACAAGGGAATGTCCTATTTTCAATCTGGAGATGACGATAAATGGGAGTTGTGAACAGTGTATGTGAAATGATGAGGTTAAAACGGGAAAACCCCAATAATATCAGTCGCAAATTTGTCTTCGTCTATGTCATGAATGTCATATTCACTGGAGCTGGAGATTGAATTCGAGCTCACTTGCGTGATAGTCTCAGGCTCCAGCCGTTTGCCACCAAAGTGACTTTAGAGATGTCATCATCCCATATCACGAGTCACTACCGTAATATTTTCCAATTTTGTGAGGTATAAAAATATCCGATCCACGAGATTCATGCTCTATCACACATCTAGGATATTACAGGCTAATTTTCATAGCGTTTCTTCCTCAGTATTATGGACAGACTCTGATACCAGCTCATATGCGTTCATAATACATGCCAGGATAGATATTACGCTGAAATAATCAAATTATCTTTGTTCTATATGGACAGTAGTTGTTTATGCAGCGCTCTGACTATTGCAATCGATGGTACTTTGCTAATGTAAATATTGTTTCTGTTCAGTTTTATTGTTTTCATGGTAACTGGAATAATAACAGACTGATAAAAAATTGACTGTTTTTGTCGGATTTAAATTATTTGGAAATCGTACCTGAAGAATTCATGAGAATTAATAACAGCGGTATGAAATTTAATCAAATACCATTTATCATTATTATATTAGTTCAGTGTTGTGAACAAATAAAAATAATTATCAATTAAAGAATCGGAAACAGAATATGAATTGCAGTGTTATAGAACAAATAAACAAGTAAACATGCCTCTGTTCTAATACAGGGTGATTCATGAATAAAGTAATAAATTTAGGATTTGACTTTTGAAGTAGTTTTGAATGGAAATGTTCATACGAATATGGGTCTGAATTCGAGCGGTTATAGACCTATGGCTATTTTAATCTACAATAATAGCTGTACTATTTCCCAGCCTAAATCAGGCCTGATGGCCTTATTTCTACCAGGTTAAATAAATAAATAATAAAGGAAGTGAAACAGGGATGCCCATTGTCACCAGCAATTTTTAATATATTTATAGACGCAGTCATTGACGAATGGCAAAGTATTTTAACAGAACATTTTATAGTCGGCAAAGAGAGCATAGATACTCTTTTGTTTGCCGATGATCAAGTGATTTTCAGTCATTCAGAGGACGGTTTTCAAATAGCAACAAACAAGTTATTAAGAGTTATTAAAGATTATATTTTTAAAATATCCTTAACAAAAACTAAAGCAATGGGCTTTCTGGGGACTAGGCATCTAAGGACCAAAATAGTAATAGAGGATAAAATAATTGAGCAGGTGAGTAGTTTTAATTATTTGGGTTGCAACGTATCCTATTGCGAAAATAACGATGTTAACAACAAAATAAACAGATTCCAGAGAATGTGCGGCACAATAAAAATAACTTTATCCCGGAAAACACTAAAAGAGACCCAACTAAAATTCTATAAAGTAATGGCAGTCCCTATTCTTATGTATGGCAGTGAAGTTGGGCATTGAATCGATCAGAAAGAAGAAGGATAGAGGCTGTAGAGATGAGGTTTCTGAGATCATTGGCAGGATACACTTTATTGGACCAGAAAAGAAGCACAGACTGGGAATTTTCAACTTAAACGACAGATTAGCAAGACAAAAGAAAAACTGGAAAGAACATATATTAAGGATGAATGAAGACAGATTCCCCCAAAAAATACTGAACTACAGACCGGAAGGAAGGAGGAATGTCGGAAGACCCCGCAATAGTTGGGAGGACACTTTCCAAGAGGAAGGAACAGGCCACCAGGCCTAAATCTTAAAGATGGTGGTGATGATGATGATGATGATGATGATGATGATGATGATGATGATGATGATGATGATAAATAAATCACGTGTATAGACTGATAGCCATAAAATATGAACTTTATGTTCGTAGATAGATATTTACCTAGAAAATACAGGGACATCATTTTATTTTTACTTGCATTTTTATTGTACCTGCATTTCTGAATGTACTTCACTCCTACCCCTTCACTAATGTCCTTGCTCCCGTCAGACACACAAACTTACGGCCGCTGTTGCATTCGAAGTCTTCAAGCACTGAAGTAAACACTGCAGTGTATAGTGTATTTCAGAAATATGGTTGCGTTTTCTATAGAAAAAAGAACCTACATTAATAATGTCGTACTAAAAATTATATTCAAGAAACGATAAATTCAATTTCAGAGAATATGCTTCAAAATGTTTTTAATAATATGCATTAAAGAATTGAAGCCTGCATTGTAATGAACGGCAACCATTTTCAGCAATTTATTTAAAAATTCAGATTAGCTTATTTTGAATTGAGGTGGCTAGAAGCAAAGAAATGCTAGTGACATTTGTAATAACATGAGTTAAGTGCATCCAGTGTAAGCAAAAGTATCTAAAATTTTAGTGGCAAAGGGATATTTTAATCGCATCACACATTAAAATTTAAATAAAAATTTCACCGATTTTACGAAAGCTTAAATATTTAAACCCCATTTTCTCAAAAGTAACTTAAGTGCACTTACAGCCCTTTACTTATGACCCCCTCAATTTAAATGCGCTCCTATATTGTATGTTAACACCAATAATTAATATGCTAAGTAAAGTAGACATTGCATAACGAACATAGCTGCCTGAAAAGTTGAGTTTTTGAAAAAAAAATGTTACTACTCTACTGTATTTTGATAAATTCCGTAAAAGTGATAATCAAACTGAAAATCGTAATATCGTATTTTCCTACAACATAAATGGATACACTACTTTTCTCTCCTCCTATACCTAGTAAACTGATTTGTTTACATATTGCACTAGTAACATCAAACTCCTGTAATGGAAGGGGGCAACTGAGTTTCCGAGTATAGCCAGGTTAATGTTAAAAATGTTGGTAAAAATAAAGTGATGTCCCTGTATTATTGTAGTCGAAGCCCATGCTTACAGTAGATTTTCAAATATTACCGCCCTCTGCATCAATACACTTCCGCTCTCGGGTGTGAATCGCTCATCAGTAGCGTCACCAATGTTGACATTAATTTGTTCTTGACTTTATAGTAGTGTCTAAATTATATACCTCCGAATTTTGGCCTGCAACGGACTGTACAAAAAAAATTGAAATAATTGTAATGATGTTTTTGAAATATATTACGGAATACACAATTCTACATAAATGGACTTCTGTGAGTTGGCATTGACTAGACTTGCCACTGAATGCCAAGTTCGCGGATTGAAACTTCACACTTCACAGAGGACGATGAATTTCAAGGGCGATAAAAATTTTAGCACCGCTTCCTTCGAAATGGAAGTAAAGATGAGAGATTCATATCTTAGATTTACGGTACGAAAAAAATTTGTCTCTCATTGAGAGAGCTGAAGAAAAATTTATATTGTTCACTTCTCGCCCACTTGAAAATTAAACTATTGTAGTGGTAAAGTGGACCTTGTGGATAGTATATTAAAAAAGTATATTTTTTAAACAATTTTATAATGCATTAGCTACCCGTCAAAAGTTGCCTATTTATGTAAGTAAGTATGCCAAATCTCGTTCAATTTGCAAAGTTTTTTTTTGTCTCTAATGTCCATCTAAACACTTTTCCCGGCTTAGCATGTAATACTGATAGTTCACCCTAGTGTAGACTCACGTGAATAAGAAGAAATATATTTTTTTTAATACATTCCAAAATTTTAGATTTCTGTGTAGGGCTCGCAGGTGTGAGTACATTTATTTATTGGAATTATTTTGATGCATTCTATTTACAGTTCCTTAGATTAACTGTTCAAAATGTTGACCTCCTGCCTGAATACAGGCCGTTGCTCGTCGTATTATCGAGATTCTAACGTGGGCGACCCACGTTTCTGATTGAATGGAACACAATTTATTATTCAGGAAATAAAACATATATACAGTTTTTAAAGGAACTTACTTAATACCGCTGATAGATAATATAGCACATGTAATGCAGTCATATCTGTTCTTTGTAACATGTATAAATCAGAGAAGTGTGAACTGTAGATTCTTGCCAATCCAATCTGAGCGATGCGATGTTTTAAAGTTGATACGCTACTTTGGAAATAGACTTCCTGACAACCGGATATTACGAGCTGTGAGATCCAGGAGTCAGCAGACGAGGGCATAAACAGATCGATTACTACTAGCTTTCACTAACGACGTAACTCTACACATCCAATAGAATTAAACATTCATCAGATGTCGTAATCTTAGTTACACCGAAAGATGTTTCAGGTTTCCATGACGATTGGGTTGCTAAGATAACAGGTTTTAGAAACTGTATGAGATTCAATTTGTTCAACGTTTCAGAACTGCTTACAGGTTTTATGTAGTCTTGAAACGTTGGTCTACTCTTTTGGCTTCCCAATATGTGTCGCCAATATGACGTTAAAAACATTCGAAGAGGAACTTAAAATTATGAAGCGCGGCTTAAGATCTACTGTCTTTAATATTCCGAATTACCTACATTTTACATCATTCCTGCCGTATTGCACAAGACTTAAATTCGTCTATCTCTATGTATGTCTGTCCATCCGTTCTACTTGCTTATATGTCTGTCTGTCTGTGTTTGTGTCTGTGTCTGTCCCTGGCTAGCATTATGTCTAATGTAACCTAACCTTACCTAACGCAACACAATCTTACATAAAGTAACGTAACTTAACCTGATCTTACCCTAAAAATTTAAATCGGTGGCGCAACAGTCTATTAAGGGCCAGGGCGTATAGGTCGCGCCAGGGATTTTGGCAGATGGATTTTCTTAATGTGAACTGGAGAGCGAGTTCTCACAGCTGCAAGATCGGCTCTTATCTCTGTCGCAGTGGAATGGGTAGGACATAATAGTAAACATGCACGCCCGAGTATTTGTGCACTCTGGACAGACACCTTCAAAAACTAAACAAATATTACAGTAGTCTATATGTGTCTTTGGTATTCCCAAGAAACTTGTTCGATTAATTAAAATGTGTCTCATTGTAACTTACAGCAGAGTCCGTATAGGTCAGTTTCTATCTGATGCTTTTCCAATTCACTGCGGGCTAAAGCAGGGAGATGCACCATCACCTTTTCTTTCTTAACTTCGCTCTAGAATATGCCATTAGGAAAGTTCAGGATAACAGAGAGGGTTTGGAATTGAACGGGTTACATCAGCTTCTTGTCTATGCGGATGATGTGAATATGTTAGGAAAAACTCCACAAACGATTAGGGAAAACACGGGAATTTTACTTGAAGCAAATAAAGCGATAGGTTTGGTAGTAAATCCCGAAAAGACAAAGTATATGATTATGTCTCGTGACCAGAATATTGTATGAAATGGAAATATAATATATATAATATATATATATGGAAATATGTTAATCCTTAGTCAATAGATGAGACTAAATACGAACATTAAGGGATGGAAAATGGGAGGCAGTAATGATCAAAATAATTATACCGATTTTTTTTTTTAACCAGCAGACGTGCAGCCTTTAAATTTAAAACAAAGATTCACTCATAAAATTGGGTTAGACTATTCATCTCATCTTTCAGAATTGTTTCTAAAATGTATAAGGAAAGTAAAAAAATTCAATTTCATGTAGGCTACTCTCTTGAAATAACTTCAGTTTTTTTTTTTTTTTTTACTTCCGAGTAGAGAAGAGAGAGAAAGAAGTCGACGATTTTAAAAATTCACTAAACTATATTTAACTAGAGACATAAAATTTAAAATGAAGGTTACTCTCTACAAAATTGGTTAAACATTCTTAGATTTTTTAAGTACCATATCCTAAGGTACTGATGAAAAGGCAGAAGGGAGTGAGAAATCTCATGTCATCCGATCTCGATGAAAGTCGATATCTGGGGATCTTTGCGATCACAGAATACGAATAAGGTATTATTTAGTCCGACTTTGTCCCTAAAGTGGTGGAATGGGACAAAAATGGGTGAAAAATTAAATTAGATATCTTAGAGGGTTTTCGAGACGAAAATTACGAATAATACAATTTGTGCGAATTCAATATGGCAGTTTCAGTACTATGAATTACTGTATATTTTAAAAAATTAAACATCGGATATCGCACAGGTAACACATGTACAGTATTTAAGGGGGTATGTAACACCTTTTGATAGGAGGCCTATACATTTAGTAAAATCCAAAGTGTGATTTCTACATATTCTGGATGAATGTTGTGTTGGAATTTAATATAGTCATCAGCCAATACCTCTAGGGTAATAAACAACTTTTTAGAATCCATAAAATACAGTATTTATTGTGAATGGTAATTATATTTTTCAATTGGTGCAATTTGTGCAGGGAAAATTGGTTTCTCCGATATTTTGTACGATTTCGAATATTTTAAAATACTTTCTTCTCTGTTCTATTCACAATGTGCGTGTGAAGAAATTATTGCCCTTGTAATATCCATTACAATCCTATTTATTATACTCTTATATAAATCTAACTTCCGCAGCATGCAATTTTATCCAATTAACCAAATTATATTTTGATTCTTAAGAAGAATCGTAATTTTATTAACTTGAATTGTCGCACCACCAGTAGACGATCCCTAGATTATTACTGGACAGATCTTGTATATTGATCTGGTAAGGGTAGGATTATATATACGCAATGCAATGCTTTTTCCTTTTAATTAAGAATTGATTTAATTTAGAAAATGTAGGAGACGTATTGTAAAATCATTGCGAACGGAAGTCATTTACATTTATTAAAGGTATTTTTTGAGTAGGACTGTACCGTGGTGTGTTTCATAATAAGTATAATTGATATGAGCTGCTGTTATGAAAATATGAACGACTCAGAATGTTATCGCATCTCATTCTCGCAGCTTACACAAACAATATTGGCTCTCCTACTGGAAATGTCATCGAGGTCATCTGCCAAAATCGGGGCCTCCGACTATACCAGCCGACTGCTGACCTCACGGCCACATGCCTCCGAGAGGTGAACGATCATCCAACCAGAACGTACGTATCGTGTGGTTAGCACGATGATCCTCCTAGCCGTTATAGCTGCTGTGAATGAATGAATGAATGAATAAATGGATACCGGTAACCAAGTAAATAAGCAAGTAAATACATGATAAATAAATAGGTCTAAATAAATCAAGAAAGAAAGAAGTACAGTAATTTAATAAATAAATCCTGTATTATCCATTGTGTTATCTCTTACGTGAGCTACTCTATTCCACTCCAATCTTATACAGGGACATCATTTTATTTTTATTTCAATTTTTATTGTACCTGAGTTTTTTAATGTACTTCACTCCCACCCCTTCTACTAATGAAGTACCAACTGTCCTTCACACAGAATGAAGGTCGCATATAGTAAACAGCACTGTGTTAGTAAGTATAGAAGGTTCCAGAAATATGTTCGCGTTTTCCAGTGACGAAAGAGCTTTCAATATTGAATCATATTTTCTCACAGGTACTGTCCATTTGCCTACGTCGCATCCCGATTTCCCCCACCTGCTTCTGCTCGCCCCTCTGCAAAAGCTGGGCTGTCTTAGCTCTTTTCTGAAAACATTAATTTCTGTTAGGAATTGGACGTTTACGGAATATTATACAACTGTTTAAAATTACTTAAATAAAAGGGCCTCATTAAGTAATTAACTGTTTCGTGATTTACCCCCTTTCTACGATCCTGCGCCATAACCACTTGGACGGACAGTAGATAGCATGTCTGAGTAATTTTATCTGTGCGAGTCGGGCAGAAGTGAAGATTGAATTTACAGTACGTAAGCTACTCTTTTATAGAGTAGGTACAGAATTATTTCAACATGAGTTACTAGTACGAAGGACGAAACTGGTAATTGGAATTAGAGGCAGTAGTCTATAGTGCGATAATATGCACAAAAGAACTGAAGCCTGTATCCATATTATGATTATTTTTCAATTTAACTTCATTCTCTATATTGTACGCTAATATGCTGTAGACAGTATAATACACACTGCATAATGAATACGTTCGCGTGGATAACTCAGTTCGTGAGTAAAAACACTTATTCTTAATACAGTACTGCATTTTGATTAAACAAAAACCTAATGAAAATTATCGAACTCCAAATCCCGATATTTCCTAGTTTACGAAAATGGATTAACTACTTTTCTTCCCTCCTATACCTAGTAAAGTGAATTGTTTGTGTTTTACGTCAGTATCATCGAACTACAGTCGTGGAAGGGGGTAGCAAGCGGTGTTTCCGGTTCTCTAAAGGTATAGTCAGCGTAATATTAAAAATGTTAGTAAAAATAAAATGATGTCCCTGTATAAACTGTTACGGTCGGAGGATATACAGAGTGTTAAAAAAAAGTATCCAATATTTTAGGAGGTGATAGTATGCATCAACAGAAGAAAATAATGTCTAATAAACGTGGGTCCTACAACACGTACTTTCTGAGATCTGAACACTTGATCATAGGAAGTGCTCAATGCGACGTCCATTCATGGCAATGCATTCCTCTGTCCTTCGGGGTAAGGAATCACACACTCTTTGACATTGACCTGGTTGTTCTTGTATATTCTGGCATGCTTTGAAGACGCGCTCCTGTAGTGTCTGCACATTGTTGATTAGAGTGGCGTAGACCAATTTCTTCATGTGTCCCCATAAACAAAATTCTAGAGGATTTAGGTTTGGGGAACGAGCAAGCCAAGGTGTGGGGCTTCCCCGACCAATCCAGCGGTAATATGTTAATAAGAAATTCCTGATAACGAACCCCAGTTAATCTCTGTGATAGCATGTATGGCCCTATTAATCTAGTACCAAGGACATCTGCCCATACGGTGATTGAGAATAGGTGCTGATGCCTTGTTTCTTCAACTGCATGGGGATTTTCATCAGCCCCCACATGCTAATTACGAAAATTCAAAACACCATCTCTGCTTAACGCCCGCTCATATCTGCAATCAGACTTTTTTTCAGTATTAATTGCGACGTATCATTATTCCATACCAAGGGTGTCAACCACGGTATGATTATCTGGTACAGTAGTCTCCTGTATTCTAGGGCAGAGAAATGCATTGCCATAAGTGGACGTCACATTGAGCACCTCCTACGAACAAGTGTTCAGATCTCAGAAAGTATGTATTGTAGGACCCATGTATATTAGGCATTATTTTCTTGTTTTGATGCATACTATCACCTCCTAAAATATTGGATACTTTTTAACACCCTGTAGATGGGCTGATGGATAAATAGATGAATTGATACACATATAGACGAGTATATTCAGATGGATGGGTGGTCAGACAGAGACGGGCAGATCACGTCTTTGTAACAGGGAATATGGCATAAATTCTCCCTTCCTTGGAGAAGGGGGTTTGTGTCCGTGTATTTTGTTTGTCCTGTGTTGTCTTGAGTTGTAGTTTTGCCCCTTGTTGACTGCCTGAAAAATGAGTGCTGCTACTCGTGAATGTCCAACTAACCATTGAGTTTAATCCATGAGAGTTGTTTGTGTTATATTTGGTTTAAAACTAACGGTACTCAGTACTAATGTGTCAAGGGACGAAAGTGTGTATCCATACTTAGGAGATATCAACTATTTATACTGAAGGCTGTAAATTGTTTTTCAGGAGCACTCCTTCGTTCACTGCTTAAACCTGTTAAACCCCGTGATCCACCACAACAATTTTGTTGCTTTTAAGCAACCTGTACATAATGCAACTAATCCGGAAAGAGGAAATCCCCAGCATCCCGCAGGTGCGATGTAGTGAATGAACTAAAAATAGAACCGAGTGTAATCTTGTCTGCCTGCTAGTCCTTTGTGCGAAATAGGCAGAACGGAAAATTAATAGCATTTTTTCTCCTCTTTGTATTAGAATCCGTACCACTTCCTAGATTTATCCCTCTATTGTTTTCCCACTGTCTTCAGAATCCAGTACCAGTTCTAACTTAGCTGTATTATGATTGATTGCCTAAAGGTTTATGGTAAATTTTTATATAACTTTCTACCCCGCAATTCTATAGAAATCATATTTAACTTCATCATCATACAAGTTATATAATGTCTACTGTGTAAAGCATATTTTGAGATGCCAGAAATCGTGGCTCCTGGTATTTCGGCTGACCCCGAGTTGATTCCAAAACGTACGTGTTGATTCCCATTAGCTGACACCGTATTTATCCGATAGAGTACGTGTTGATTCCCATTAGCTGTCACCTTATTTCTCCCATAGCGTACGTGTTATTTCCTGTCAGTTAACAACAGTACCATTACATTTGTCATCCCATTTTACATAGACTTAGGACTGTCTTCTAGTCTACTTGCAGTAAGTGTGGTTAAAAATGTTTGACTTTTTGTTATTCTCATAATGTATATGCAAAGTTGCACTTGCCAAGCATAAGTAAAAAACTTATGTAGGCCTAGATGGGAGGAACTTGTAGCAGATTTTTTGAAGATACTCATGCCATGTAATGGTACAGGCTAATCAAATAGCTTTTCCATTTGTTCTTTTAAGTAGTTTTGTTTGTCCCGCTTTTTTGGGAGTAGTTTTCTCCTCGCTTCTCATTTTAACGTAAGTTTCAGTTTGAACACCCTTTAATGTCTCTAACAGGTGAAATATGTTGAGATAGGAAGAGTAAAATTGAGCGTTCAGTTTAGAGTGGAATGCCCCTCAACAGTTAGTAGCCTGTTCAGAACTACCAACAGTATTAATGTCAGCCCGAAAGTGAGCGGAATCAACACGGATGTTATTGTTCGGCGAACTTATCGAAAGCGGGAATCAAGTCGTTCACTGTTCGATCGCAGGGGGACGCAAAACGGTAGCAGCGGGTATTCCGTCTTTGTATTAAAACCATTTGTGTACAGACATTTTTATCCAAAATGTTGAACAGATATTTTCCACTTTAATTATGTATGATTCAATTTATCTTGAAATTATGCACATGAAGCATAATATTTTTATATTAAAAATAGCATTTCATTTAATCGTAATAAAACGGCCATTTATATGGAAATATTTATAATAATTTTCTTACTATTTCACATAAGAGAGAGGGGGAAGGGAGAAATTGTGCCAAAATGGAACAATAACTTGGTATAAATGTAGGCCTCAGGAATACATTATTCCAAAGAAAAGTATTATTATGTACAGAATTGTGTCCCATTCGTAAACCTTTACGAAAAACTCTTAAAAGCTCAAGAAATATTAATTGATAATTAAGAAAATATTAATAAATATACCTACCTAACTATAGCCATTTAGAAATAACATAGTACAGTAATGTTGGGTAAGTATAAAGTCCACCTTGTGAGTACATTCTTCTCCTGATGATGTTCTATGTTAAAAACTGGGATGTCTACCGCTGTGGAGAAATGCTTAGCATGTTTGACTGTGAAACGAGCGGGCCCGCGTTGAAATCCTGGTTGGGATTTTCTGAGATTTACCTTCAACAAACTAATGCAGAATTGCTGGACAAAATTCGACGTTTGACTTCGAACTCATTGGACTATCATATCTTCACATGCCATTATTGTTACCATATCCTGGTTAAGTTCACGGTGCAACATGTTTCATGCGCACAAGAGCGCGACCGTTAGGAAACAAAACAAAATCATTCACAAAGCAAGAGTAGTAAGCACAATAAGCCTCGAGCTGTTATACAAGCCTTCTGGCTCCTGCTCCGTAAAACATAGATAGGAAACCAAGATACAGTTAGTAACTAATCAAAACATTCATAATTTTATTATGTATATTATTTTTGTTATTTATTTGTTCTACATCTCAAAGCTACAACGCTGATAAAAGATCTACGGTAGCCTATACAATAAATTAAATTACAAATTATTGTTATTACTACTACTACTACTACTACTTTCCTGTCCAAGCCCCTTACATATTTAAGCGTCGGAGTTCAATGACATTTGTCTGGTGTTGCATACGTTCATTTATCTCAGTCTATTATGACTCATCCGCTACTGAAGGGATTACTAATTCGTACGTAATGTGTTGCAATGTATAGCAATTTATTGTGGTTTTTTTATATTTTTAGAACACTGAAGGGATTACTCATTCGTGTATAGTGAAGTGAAGGCTATTGTGTTTTATTTTTTCTAATTGTTTGGGAATGGTCTATGGCAGTAGTGTCAGAGTTGTAAGCTCCAATACCGGTTGTGGAGCTAGATCGGAGCTTGAACTTGCTTATGTCTGTGGAAACATCGGAGCACGCAACCAGTCTAGTGGAGCGCTCCGCTCCGTTTAGTCCCTGTCTGACATCGCTGGTCTATGGCATATTGCAGCGTGGTTTTGTAGTTTTAAGTTATGAAAAAGTAGAAGAAAATATCCGACAATACATTTCGAACATTTTTTCAAAACGAGATTGGTCGAGTATTTCAGAACAATTTTCGGAGATATATATCAACATTAATATAGCCTATATGTATCGTATGCGAAGACTAAGAGGAAGGCGAAAAATAGGGAAGATTGGAGAATGCTGAGTTGGCGGTGAAAGACCTGTCCTTCGGCAGAAAATTGTGATTGAATCCAAATATTCCCTCCGTTAAACAAGTCGTATACTCTAAAGTTAACTGCCGTGTAAATGACGGCGATTTCACTGTAACTGCATGGCGTGTAACATAAAATGCCGCTGAGTTTCAGGTTATAGATGGAGGATCCTGTATTTTATATGTTAGTTATCTCTGAAATAGAGGAACTTATACAGTTGCACTCAAATCCCTTTCCTAAGCAATACACTTGTGAAAATTTCAACTCATAAATAATTAAATGCTGTTATGTGTTCATTTTGATGACCGTAAATAACTCGTTTGCGACCTACGGTCCTTCGATGCAATGTTCATTTCCGCACGCATGTGATTAATTTCCCTTTACCCTCAGTGCACCTGTTGACATTGCCAAGGGGGCGAACTAACAAAATGTAGTTGCTCTACAAAAACTCCTAATGTTACACACAATGTGTAAACAAAACATGTACCACATTATTGCGGTGAATTTCCAATCAGGAGACCTACAGTACTAGTTCAACAAAAGATACGGTATAGCACGGGTGTCCAAATGCCTATAAAACCAGGAGATATTGCACGTCAAGCATGCTCTGCTAAGGTCAATAACTTTCCATATAAAATAGGAAAAACGACCTTACAGAATATGCGCTGCGGGTTGCTTACGCCAGGAGTTACCTCGTACGAGTTAGGCCTACAATTGGATATCTATGCGGTAAGCAGTAGGGGTCATTATGAGAGGAGTAAAAATTAGTAAATTCCACTTATTACCTTGTTTATGTTTCTCAAAAGAAAATCTTAGGAAATAAGCTTAGATAGTTTGGGTTAGATACTACTAGTGTTTGTCATGAATGACGTCAGCTATTGCATCGAAGATTGTAAAAATAATCGCCCCTAACTCATATTTCACGCTACTACTTCACTTCTTTTCATGTCATCTTACTTTTTCTTGACTTATGTTATTAATTCCTTATTTATTTAGTTTATTTATAAATTACACTTAGGCTATATTTTGAAATTTTCTTATCGTAAGTGGTATTCGATGTAGGTCCACATGTCCTGCATTTTTGTTCATCATTGTTTGTTGTTGTTGTTTAGCCAACTGTCCGAAGACAAGTCTGAACCTCACAAGTGATACCAAGAAGGCACCACCTATGAGGCAACTAGGTCAGGAGATAATGGGGTAGGGTTGACCTTCAAAGCATGCCTCCGCTGCCATCTTTTGAAGTTTTTAGGAACTAATACCACCGTAATCAACCCAAAATGAAAATGAAAGTTTGGACGCTTCAATATGGCGAAAATGTCCAAAGAAAAATTTTGTTTCCAAAAAAGAGGCTGAACATACCAACCTGCAATGCTGATTGAGAGTACAATATGGGATGCAGTGCCTGCAATACCGCAAGACAGCTGTCAGATAGGAGGATCTTCCAAGAGTAGTGAGAGTAAGTCAAATACTGATTCCAAGACGATGGCCAGGATGTCAAAAATGAGGAAGGAGGAAGTCAAGAGGAAGAAAAATGAAGTAAAAAGCTACGGTACTGGAGCATTCTGAAACAGTCAATGTGAAAAAAAAAAATAAATAAATAAATACTTTTTCTTAAAACGACATTTTTCATCATATAGGCCTAATTGGTCCCTTGCAGTTTACATTTACTCCAATTTCCATGAAATTTTGCATGAATACTCTCTATATATCAATACACAAAACTGTGAGTGCGATTGGCTATTGATTAAATACTTTTCGTGTAATGAATTTTTAACTTAAAAAATACGGAAATTAAACGAAAAAAAATATGTTCCAAATAAAAATTTTTATGTTTTTCATCAGTGTTCAGATTTAAAAATCAGTGCGTGGTTTTATTATGAAATGTAAATTCTTCACAAAAAGTTTAAGACAGAATTTCAATTATAGTCACGCGAGGGGCATTTTGAATTTGCGCATGATTTAATTTGATAAAATAAGAAAAAAATAATATTGAAGGAACTAATGTATGAAATTTGGTACAAATATTTATATAGCTATATACATAGAATCAATCCACAAAATTTTAAAACAATTGAACCACAACTATAAAAAAATATCAAATTTAGTGCCAGCGTCCCTTAAAATAATTTGAAAGACTAGGCAAAGAATATCATATTCGAATGTAGGCTACTTATAAATACTGCAGTAACCATTACATAGCGGTATTTGTATTGGTTTGAGTTTTTTAACAGGAAGCCTTAATGAATTGAACTTTTTTCTGTAAATAATCCGATATTTTAATTAATAACGAAGTAGACTTTGTGTCTAAAAATAGTAATTGTTGTGGCATCTTTATCGGAATCTGCGACTATTGGTAGTGAAGGATTAGGCATTTATATGTTCTTACTGAGAGTGATATTCTCGAAGTGAGAAATAGCTACTTAGTTTGCACAAGATCATAAATTAATTTCCATCGAAAAACATTTACGTTTCATATTTTGGTAGAATTAAATTATTTTCATTAATGATGTAAGTTATGGATAATGAAAAGCCTGTACTTACTTACGGGTTTTAAGGAACCCACACGTTCATTGCCGCCTTCACATAAGCCCGCCGTCCAATCTCTATCATCATGTCCCACCTCCCTCAAATCCATATTAATATTAATATTGACACTTCTTATCTTAGGATATGTTTATGAAGACACTGTTGAAAAGTATTTATGCAAATCAAATCCTGAATAAAATAAATTACCACTAGTTGTGTGGGTTAAAATCAACGACAAGTACGTAAGATTGATATCCCTATGCTAGCCTTTTAGCCTTAATGATATGTAGGCTAGGGATTACTTTATAGTAGGCCTAACTTCGGTATTAAGAAAATTGAACAAACACGAAGAAAACTGATATTTGCATTTACAAAGAATGTAATTAGAATACCTACCACAAAAGTATATACTTTATAGTCTGTATAAAGTTATGCAGTGTATGCAAATGTTATGTATAGTCTATCTATTTTATCAACCAGATAAAGATTTATCACTATGTGGTTATGTAATGACATAATACAGTAGGCCTACATGGCGATATTGATGACTATTATAATAAAACATTTCGTATTACTCTCCCTAGATCATATATACCCAGATAACTCTGCCTTTAGGCTTTGACGGCAACAATTTTTGTCAGGTTTGCTATGCTGCCATCTAGTTGTTACATAAGGAGTCACGTCATAATTCCCATTTGAATTGCATTAGCGACTGTATTGCCATCTCGTGTTCGCTTACGGTGGACGAGTGGCGATCCTGGCGGTTCTCTTCTAAGTGCTACCGATTTTAACATAGGGATGAGCAATCTGTTACATATATGATGTAGGCTCTCCGTTGTCAGATCCTATATTGCTATCCCCTGCCACTAACCGCAGCAAACGCTTCTAATGATGACTGGACTGTGTAAAAACACAGAGGAAAATTTCATTGTTGATCTGTTTGAAGTTGTAAACACTTGCACTTCCAATCTACATAGGTTTATTGTTCACGATCAATAAACCCTACCAGGAAGTCATTGACTTCGTCATTGGGTAAACTCATTCAGTGATGATAGCTGGTTTGACTGACGCTTTATCAAGTTGTACGATAGCACAGCTGATGGGGACAATGAGTACACGAAGTGCTTTGATAATATCTGCTCCAAGCGCATGTGACATGTCAGCTGTCGATAACAACGCCCCTTTGCATATGTGTCAGTGCAGTCTGTTTCTTCTTCTTTTCATCACCATCACCATCATCATCATCATCATTATCACCACACTGAACCATTCAATTCATACCATTGACTACTTATCATCATCATCATCATCATCATCCTTATCCTTCCCCTTCTTAGGTCACGAGGCCTGTTACTGTCTTGTAGGTTATTTTCCAATCATCTCTTCTGAGGTCAGCGGAAGGATCTTATCCCAACAGTGCGGTATTTTGAAATTGCCTTTGAGTCTACTGTTGGTCATTCTATCCACATGATTTTATGTAATTTTGTTGATACTCCCAAATATAGCTCATTACAGGTTCCATGTGAAGTTCCATCAAAATGTTGTCATTTCTCCTGTGATCTCGTTTGACGTGCAGTTCTTCTTATGAATCTCATTTTGCAAGCTATTATTCTGCTTATATAGTGTTTTTCTTTTGAAGTCCAAGCTTCTCTTCGATATGTGAGGACAGGTCTCGCGAGAATGATTAGAAGCATAAGCGGGTATGTTTTTGAACATGTGAAGGCTTGAATATATTATTAATAAATCGTCGTTGTTCCTGCAATAACTCCTATGTACAAAATGTAAAGTTTTTCAGTAGGAACAAAAAACATTTTTATTCATCCTATGGCAGCCGTACATAGCAGACTGTGAATTCTTACATTTTCGAAACAAAGAAATATAATTACATATAGGAGATTTTATTATTTGCTGTATCACTATTTAAGTTATTTAATAGAGCAAAAATCTGAAAATCGATAAATATGTCATATAGGAGTTATTGCAGGAGCAATGACGAAATAATTAATCATAAATTAATAATGCTATTATCTGTGCATTTCTAACTGGAGGATCAAGGTCCACGTACAAAAGTACAAAACATGCAGCAGTCACTGAACTGAAAACTGTGAACTTAAGAACTGGTAATTTCGGCTGTTCCAGCTGACTTTAGTTGAGGAGAATGGTCCAGGATTGGGGTAAGTACACGTGGCAAATGCAATCCATTACTTGACCGTGAGCCGCCAGTTCGAAATGCTAAGATGATAGTTGTTCAATTAATGAATATTGCAGATGTCCTATTCTGAAGGAATCTATTTAAGTGTGGTACTGGTATTAGAAATTATTATTGACCAGCATTTAAGGTGGGATAAACATGTTTCTTCTTCATGTGACAGACTTCGTAAAACAATTCACAAGATCTTCTTCCATCTGGTAATTCTTTCCAAGTAACTTTTTTTGTGAATTACTATTCTCTTCTTATCTCAATATTTATGGAAAAATAAATCGTTAATTTTGTTGAAGTTTCGAATTGGAGGCATAATTAATATCTGTATATGAATTTAATCTATTTTCTAATGAAATTATGTTTTTACTATTAAATCCTTAATGACTAGAATTATGTTAATTTTGCAAAACACTTCGTATAGATATTTTTAAGTCTTATCTTTTAATTGAAGAGCTACTCGAGATGTAATCATAATTACAAAAATAATTTATTTTAAAACTATTTTGGGTAGATTTTCTATAGACCAAACTAGTTCATTTGTTAGTTTAACTTGTTAAAAATAATAAAAAAATGAAAGAGACGTTATTTAACAAATAATCGTTGTGTTTTTTTGATTTCAGATATGTACCAAATAACTTTTAATAAAGAACATATTTCACGTGCAGCATTCCCAGTAAAACTTATTCGTAGATGTTTAGTAGAAATAGTTGTAAACTGGCTCACAAACAGCATGCAGGAAATATGAAGGGTCAGAAGCAAAGGGGTAAAAGTCACATTTCTTCAAACATGAATTAAGTGCATCCAGAACCAAGCTAAAAGATTTAAAATTTTAGTAGCAAAGGGATATATCTTTTAACTACACTACAGACTAAAATTGAAATAAAAAATTCACGGAATTTACGAAATCTGAAGTACTTTCAACTATATTTTCTCACAAATAACTTAAGTGCATTTATATCCCTCTGATTTTGACCCCTTCATATTTTTCCGTTATCAGGGGTGATGAAAACGTCTATTTCCGAGGCATCTAAATCATTTCTACAGTATCACAGTCCTTCCCTTCAGTGAAAGAGTAAAAGCGGATTCGTGCAGAAATCTAAAAGTATCAAAAGAGTTTTGATATTGGTATAAGTTGTCAACATGTTTACTGATATAACACAAATATATATTTCTGTACATTTATAGAGTCTCTGGCAATACTTTACTAGAAAGAGATATGGGAACCAATTCTCGAACACACATGAGGTACATTGACTGCGAAATGAGATCTCTGCTCTTTAGATAGGTGATATCTGCTTGCAGGAACCTGCGATCTTCTCCAGCCTATGTCAACTCAATATCAATTGAAGTTCTCATGGGATCGAAGGGAGTGTTTGTGCTTCACTCACACTCTTTCGTCTACTTTCAAGCCTTTATACCGAGCCGCGTACTGCTAGGAGGATTGTGAACGGAAATTATGGTAGCCATCATGTCGACTTTATATTGTGCAGTCCACATTTTGTACTATAATCTGAGTTTTTAAGGTTGCTCTCTCTAAAGAAAACTTCATCATTGCAAGACGCTACCATCTCCACAGCATCCACCTCTACCGTCAACATCATCATCATCATCATCATATACTAGGCGATTGCCTTTGAATGATACTCAGGTACCACTCACTCCGCGGATAGTATCTGGTAAGGGTCGTTCCCACTAGTTACAACAGGATAGGTAGAGACGGATTACATTAATTTATTTTTATTATTTAGATTGAATTGTCTGAGTCACCGGTTTAGAAGAAACTGTCTACTGAAGGTTGCACTGGAAGGAATGGTGAATGGGAGAAAATTTCAGGGCAGAAAAAGATACAAGATGATAGAAAACATAACCTAAGATATTTAAAGATAAAACACATATGTTAGGTCAATTATACAGTGTTCATAGATTTGATAAGATACATTAAAGGTGATATATTACAGTTATATGAACACTAATAAATACAATAAAATTATTAAAGAAATTAGTTATAGTCAGACATGTTTCGGAGATGCTTCTCCATCTTCAGTGACTATTTACCGCGACGGATGGTTCAGGTGATCGAACCGCGTTGTTATATATCTTATATAACCTAAGATGTTGATAAAGCGTCGTAAAATAACCTACTAAAAATGATAGACATTAGACAACATTACGATATATGGATCGTATGAGCAAACTAAGAGGAAGGAGGAAAACAGGGACGATTTGAGAATGCTGGGTTTGCAGTAAAACCCTGTCCTTGTGCAGGAAACTATGAATGAATGAATTTGGATTGGTTTTGAAGTTTGAATGTGAAAGTGGATTTAATTTTAAGTTTTGTAGAGAAGGAAACCTGGAATTGAGAGGATTTAATTCTTGTTCATGGTTTTTCTTTTTCGAAAGAAGGTGATCAATAAATAGTCTACATTGATATCGAACCTTTAAGACAGAGGTCTTAAAAAATATACGATGCGATATTAATAAGTTGACTTTGCTCTATAATATTAAGATCGCAGAATCTTGCACATTGTAGAAGATTATCGTGTCAAAAATGTAATATTTGGTATTTGATGTACAATTATTACATCTTCCAATAATCCATATTATTTTGATCCTCTTTTACTAAAGGGACGTTTGAAGATTCTTTATAGAACTTAGTTTCATGATTAGAATTCACAGCCTAAGTTTCATAAGATAGTAGCAATGATCACTTTCTTACGAGGGGCGTTGATAAGTTTTCAATCTCTACAGATGACAATGGATTCACATCTAGTATTCTTTGTCTTTTATATTACCTTTTTCCTATTCTTCACAGAAACTTGCAAGTTTGTATCTGTGGTAGTCTGTACTAGATAGTTTACTGAAGTCGTGAATGCTAGACAGAAGCGAGAAAGAGTGAAGTAGTGCCTTGAGATAGCAACGTTTTCAGAGAGATAAAGCGAAGTTTTCTGGAAGGAATTTACTAGAGACCAAATAGTTCAGAACTTCTGCTCTGAAATAAAAAATCGATCAAAACAATGGAATAATCTTATATATCCAATCCTGATACAGTTTTGAGAGCAGAAATGAGGTACAAGTGTTATGACTTCGTTTTTTGGACGTGCAGAAGGGAATATCGTGTTTGATTGTCTGTAACATGGCACAATAAATTTATGCTGAATATTATCATCTTAATCTTGTAAGACGACTGTAAGAAAAAACTAATCTCAAAAGGCAAGAAAATTTGGACAAATAAGTCATTATTCAACAAAACGTTTAGAAAAAATTAAAATTACAAAACAACAGCAGATTTGAACTATTGTGCCATCTGTCATAGTCACCATATTTGGATCGGACTATTCTGTTTCTAAACCTCATACACAACATGAAAAGAAGGAAATTCAAGAACGAGGATTATATTGCTATAGAAGTAGTGAATAACTGATTTCAGTCAAAAAGTTTTAATTTTGGCGGTGGTAAAACTTCTTGTTCGTAATAATAAGTGTGTTAAAGTTGAAGAGGGTTTTTGTTGAAAACAGGTAACGTTAAAATTGTATCATTTTTGGATAGTTCTGTTATATTTGAAGGGTTTAGAGCAGGCCTGCACAAACAGCGCTCACTGAGCGCGACCGCTCCCCCGGAGCGGGAGAGCCGTCCAAACAGCTCGCCGGAAAGGTACATAGGAATGACAAGCCTGCTATAGGTAGACGATAGTCCACGCAGCTATCTGGTGTAGTGTGTATTATCAGTAGCTATTTCACTTTGCCTATCTACGGCTACATAATGGAGGAATCTAATAGACGGAAAAATGATCATCAGGCAAATTCTTTCAATATTGCATGGGAAAATGGTTATTTTTTCACAGCAGCTGAAATCACTACTTATTGCCACAAAAGTTTGAAAGAAAGATGAAAACATAATATAATACGTCATTACTAGTCCACACATAGAGATACGATGGTTTTGTTGGTGAAGATCGCAGTAAAAATGTTGAAGAGTTGAAAGTTGTTTTATTACATGAGGTAGGGTACGTTAGAATTTATTAATCTTCAACAATTTAAATATCTCTCCTCAGGGAAAAGGCCAGCTCATTGTTGGTATTTTGGATAAATTACGGGATTTCAGTCGTAAACTTACACTTTTCGTAAGTCAGTTTCGGGAAGGTAAGTAATATGGCTCACTTTCGAACGATAGAAACTGCTCGTGGTGAAGCCATCTTAAACGATTATGTGCAAATATTAATTGAAATTCAAAATGAATTTAATGCTAGGTTCCAAGATCTTGTCTTAATTGGAAAGAAGTTTAAAGTTATCATAATAAATTCCTTCAACACCAGATGAAATAGTGCCATACATAACATTTAAGTGTGCTTAAATGCGACAGGCTCAAAATTCCGGCACACGGGTGTCGCTGATATAACCTCGGCAGTTGCGAGCGTCGTTAAATAAAACATAACATTTAACAGCTTGAACTTATTGATCTTCAATGTGACCTAAGGGCTAAAGACCGTTTGAATAATACTACTGGTTCAGTTTTACAAGACTAAATCTTAGCAATAATATCCATGACTACACAGGCTGGCTGTGAAAATGATTGCTATGTTTGGCTCAACATATATATTTGTGAGCAACTGTTTTCTATAATAAACTTTAATAAAGGCAGGCATCGAACATCTGTAAGTGATGTTTCATTGCGATCAGTAGGCTACTGTTCCTTTCAGCTGCCAACAGCATAAAACTCCGTTTTCATGTGCTGATAAATAAAAATATAACAAAATGATACTGTGCATTTAAGTAGCTATGGAATTTCTATTATTTCTGTAAAATAAATTTTTTTTTTATTAATTAATAATTATTGTCCAAGATAATTTTGTAAACACTGAACGGGAATTCATTTCATGAACACCTTTTGTGTACATTTTGTACGAGATCAGCCCTTCTTTCAGTCCACCCTTATACAGAGCGCAACCAATATCTGCATTCCGCTCATGAGCTGTGAGCCGGCTCGGAGAGCGCAAACCTTGTGCAGGCCTGGTTTAGAATCATAGTGAGCCAAGCGTAATTTATTAGAAACAATGGTTAAAGTTAAGTGAATACCATGAAGATTAACATATCATTAGTTTTAATGTGCGCACTTCATATTACTTGTTATATGTTTCATTGAATTATGGTACTCAATTTTAACTCTTGTTTTTTTCCGTTTTTAATATTTGATGCTTGACCCACTATAGCTCTGAATCCTTCAGCTTTGTCCATTGCTATTCCTTTGGTTACGGAGATATTAAGGTGTAGGTTTTGCTGTTATTAACGTAGTTAAATGTTGCTTGCTGCATGTCATTCTCTATTTTTATCGCCACTTGACCATCTGAAAATAATAATATCTATGTTAATAGTAGTATTTTATCGTTCTTTAAAATCCATCGCTTTCGGTCGTTTTTGAACCCGCTAACGTCTGGTTAAACAGCTAGTACAGTGATGTCAAAGCAAGCGCATTTTTCTGACTTTGACGTCGTGCACGGGCAGCAAGCGCTAAGTATGGAAAGAGGAAGGGTTGCGTATGTGAATAGGCAACCTGTTGAATTAAAAAAACAGTGGTGCACAAACTTCAAACGGAACGTGAAATTTTATGTCGTTATTTTTATATGGCTTCCTTCTGTTTAATATCATCTATATTGTCTGTAAAACAAAAGTACTAACACTGATTTCTTAATATTGCACTTGTGTTTTAAATCTTAATAACATAATAGAGAGTTAAGAAGGAATATTCACTTATATTCCAAAGTAGTATAATATTATACTGTATTAAGTGGATGAAACACATCATTCATAAAGAAAGTGATATTCCAAAAAAAGAGACTGAGTATGACATGATAAGTTGGGATTGATATTGACGGTATATTTAGCCTTACAAAAGTAATCAGTAAACTAATCAAAACAATATTACAGTACAGTACGAAGCAAAGTTACCTAGGTACTGTATCTGTTTTAAGTGTAACTAATATTACATAACAAAACTCTTATCGCATTATGCTTTTAATGTGATATTAATTGTGAGCAACTTCCTATCATCAGAATATTAATAGTTATATACAATAAAAGTAATTTGATACAGTTGTATGAACACAGTGTTCATACAACTGTATCAAATTACTTTTATTGTATATAACTATTCTACTTATGAACACTGTTGCATCTGACCTAACTTATGTAATTTAATCATGGTTACTAGTGAAGAAGAACACTTGGTCAACGAGTACCACGACATGCGTCTCCAAATTGAACTGCTAAACAAAAAAATTTGGTTTAACAAAACATGCCTTAAGGAAGATCTAAAACCCAAATACATCAACATTAAACCAAACATACATTCCCGAGGTGCTAAATACATAGACAAATTTTGCACAAGAACTTCGTTAGTTAATGAAATCAAATCAATTTTCATACAGAAAGATGAAATCAATTTGAAATTATATGTGTCACCTTAGTATACTCAGTGCTATACATCCCATAAAATGGGAACTAGTTCAAAAAGAAATTTTTCTACGTAGCCTATTAGTAACAAAGTCAGATTTCAATTTCTCAAACTACGTAAGAAACTTCAAAACCTACGCGCCTCAAAAAAAAAAAAATAATAAATAAATAAATAAAAAGTGTTCATATAACTGTATCAAATTACTTTCATTGTATATAACTATTCTACTTATGAACACTGTTGCATCTGACCTAACTTATGTAATTTAATCAGAATATTAAATTATTTTCTCGAAATCTGCTGAAGCTATAGAGCTGGCATTTTTACAACACATGGGCACGTATCTTTTCCTTATGATGTAACAGTAGTTGCTTTGTTAATTAATTTCCTTACAAACAATTTCCATGCGAATATTTTCAAAATGTTCAATACACTATCTTCAGTAATACGTATATACGGTGTATTAGATTTACGAAAACATTCTGTAAGGCTACTAAATAAATAGGCCCATACCTGAAAATTTCACTTTTCTGTACGAATAGTTGAGAAAATATTTATTTTGAATAAAAAAATCAAACTTGTGAAAAATGAGCATTAAAATTAAAACTTACATTCTTATAATGCACTTATACTTCTCAGGCAAATCTAAAAATTAACATGGATACAGTTTTAATAAGTTCTCTTCCCTTTATCTATTGGATCAGTGCTCGCCATCCCTGAATATAGCTCGACCAAGCGGCATATACCACCTCTTTCATCTGTCACTTTCCTTTCCGCTGTAAAGCGCTCAGGCTCTCCTGGGCTCTAAAGCGCGCGCTTGCTCCTGTGGGCATCAATTGACATGCCTGAGCTAGTATGACAACTACGAGATCACTGAGGACGATTAAGTATGTTGATTGTTGTGTGACAGCTAGTATTGTACATTTTTATAAATTAATGTAATTGAATGCGATGTAACGCGTGTGTAAGGGAAGAATGGGATAGGATAATAAGAACATAAAAGTAAGATAAAAATGTACAAAAAAACACTGTCGGCCTTTATAATAATCGCTCTGTACCCATATTATTTTATGGAATTAAGAAAACAAGATAGCGGCAATGGCGTAGCTCAGGCTGTAGCAGTTGCGCTGGGGCGTGGGTTCGATTCTCCTTTTGACTCATTACCTGATTGAATTTTTCCAATGTTTTTCCCAACCGTAAGGCGAATGTCAAGTAATCTATGGCGAGTTTCTAGACTTCATCTCGTCAGAAAACCGTCTCGCTATCTCGCTATTCCATTGACGCTAAATAACCCAGTAATTGATACAGCGCCATTGAATAACCAACTAAAAAGAAACAAGATATAATTTCACTAGTTAGAACTTTTATTCTATTTTGAGAGGCGCACACGGTTATACCGTTCATATAAAGTTATAATTGAGGCAGATATGAGGGATTATTATTATTGTTATTATTATTATTATTATTATTATTATTATTATTATTGTTATTATTATTATTATTATTATTACTATTATTATTATTATTATTATTATAAACATATTAATTCGGACAGAATGTGAGAGAACAGGAATCCTACAATATCAAGGAACAGGCAGAGGACTTATCGATTCAGAAAAATAAATTTAACGCTGTAGCAAGCGAGAAAAAGATGATGAAGTAGAAAAAAATAAGATAAAAATGTTCAAGTTTATGCTGGAAGTAAAAACTTTGAACTTTGTATCTGTAATTATAAAGTATAGGAATTAATGTGATGTCGTTTGAATGATACGCCACTGAGTGAGACGTCATATTTCCTCCCACCTCGGATGTTATGATATCTTGGATTGCGCGGAGTGATGGGAAATGAGGGCCAGAAAACCGATTTCCTCGTCTCATCATCGGAAGATCAGCTTCTAAAGTACAGTCTGCGTCATAATAGTGACAACATACAAACTCAGGTTTAGTATGGAGAACTAAAATGAATCGCAATGGCGACGATTCTACCTATTCGAAATGTGTGCTACTACTGTTAATAATCTCATGATTAATTTAACATATTTCGATATCATTTATATAAACCTGCTTTGTTGAACCTGCTTTGCTTATTACATTAACTTTCCAATGTCAAGATATATTCAAATAATCATAAAAGTATTGAAATATCTACAAAGAGCGTGAAAAAACGGGTAAGTACACTTTTGGTAAAATATGAGTTTTTATTTATTTATTTATTTATTTATTTATTTATTTATTTATTTATTTATTTATTTATTTATTTATTTATTTATTTATTTATTATTTTGCTAACAATTGTAACATAAAATATAATATATACAGAAAAACTTTAGCTCGCCCCTAAAAGAGTAGACCTCGTGCTCAGGGGCGGATTCCTGAATTGAAATTAATAATGATACAATACAATTTGTCTTATGTCTACTATGCAATTATAGTATATAAATTTAAATTTACAATTTTTCAATTTTTATAAAATCCATACATAACTTTTTAAATTTAATACTAGAACTATTAGAATTGACAAGATTAGAATATTTAAATATAAATTTGTTATATATTCTTGGGCCTAAATTACTTCTATGATTAAATAATGTAACAGTGTTGCATTTTGGTTCAAACGATCTTAAAGAATTCATGCCTTTTGTTTCATAACTATGAGAATGCAATTCAAAATTATTTCGATTTTATGTATGAATTTTACTAATACAATATAATAAATTTGTTTTACATTAAGTACATTAAAGTCTAAAAACAAATTTTGAGATGGAAAATCAATAGGTTTATGAAGACATATTTTAGTTATTTTCTTCTGTAATAAATAAAGTGGATTAAAATTGGATTTAAATGAGCTACTCCATCCTACAATTCCATGCATAATTACCGATTGAAATAAAGTTAAATATATTCTGTGTAATAAACTTATTGACAAGTAATTCCTCAATGAAACAAAATAATATACTATTTTACGTAATTTATTACAAAGGTAATTAATGTGTTGGTTCCATTTTAAATTATTATCGAAAATTATGCCTAAATACCTAACTTCAGAGGACTCTTTAATAATCGGACATTTACATTGTATAAGATAACAATCAGAATTATAGCATTAGCATGTATCGATTCCTAGTACCGAGTTTTATGACGTAAAAAAACCGGGGAAATCCAATACTATTAGTGTAGGCTCTATAGCATGGTGAAATAACATGTAGAATAAAAATTGATATAAAATTGTTGGTAAGTCGACTATTGACCTGCACAGGGCCGGATTTAGGTACAGTGCCGCCCCTAGGCAGTGCTAAGATTTTCCGCCCCCCACTCCCAAAAACAGTTTATGAGCATCTATTTATACAGATCATGTTTAGTTTAAATGAAATGTTACAATTCAGAAAACAATAAAATTATTAGAATCAAAATACATGCTTTTTTTTTTTTGTACAGAGGAGGGACCTGAAGATTTACTGCAGCTGAGGCTTGTTGTGCTTACCATTCCTATTCTGTGAAGCATCTTACTTGTGAATTATAAAGATTTCCTTCGCACTTTTTTCACAGAGAAACATGCCATCAAAGTCGATCTGACGAAGCACATCAGACTCGATGCAAAGAAACATATTCGAACGTATTCATTGTTGAAACAAAATTGATTTGTGAAAGGCAGACTGAGGCTTATTTTTAAGCATTGGTTTGTTGGTGGTATAATTATTATCAATATTTCTTACTTCGATAGGGAGTATAAAGTAATTTGAAAAATAAACTTCAACTCTCTGCGGAATAAACCTTTCATATGGAATTATAGTTCACATGCTGGAAAGTGATTAAATAGTATTGTTGACGATATTATTATGTTGGAAATATAACTGAGAATTCTGGTTGCTATTCATAGTGATAAATAATAAAGACACATCCAATTTGATTTTCAACAATGCTTTCTTGTTTATACAAGCAGTTAAATTTAAGCAGTTTCATAGTATAATAACGTGATACCAGCATAACTATGCAGCTGCACACTTTCCTTTTACTCTTGCCACATCGATCCTTCATCTGTTGGTCGCCGTTTATTTCATAGAAATATGTTGTATACATATCCAGATTTCAGGTATAACTCCCTGTAAAGTTGATTTGAATAATTTCGAGGGAAAAATTGTTCCGGAGCCGGGTATCGAACCCGGGACCTTTGCTTTAACGTACCAACGCTCTATCACTGAGCTACCCGGGAACTCTAACCGACACCGATCCAATTTTTCCCTCTATATCCACAGACCTCAAAGTGGGCTGACAACCTTCAAGCAACCAACTTCGAGTGCACACTAACTCCGTGTGACTTAAATTGTAGGTTTCTGTTAACGAACAGTGACGTGTATTATGCAAATCAAGATTTCAGGTATAACTCCCTGTAAAGTTGATTTGAATAATTTCGAGGGAAAAATTGTTCCGGAGCCGGGTATCGAACCCGGAACCTTGTATAGTTGTATAGTCTATAAATTATAGGCGCGACAAAACTGGCCTCGATAATGTGCTCGTCGACTTTTGGGATGGCACACTACTACTGTACCGAACTTACAGACATATTCACGTCAGACCAATCACCTAACCCCACCTGCAGTTTACTTTGACATTTTCTGTGGTCACAGTTTTACACTTCCATGTATATGATATGCCGCTGCTGCTGCTGCTGCTGCTGCTGCTGCTTGTTTCTGCGATCTATAAAGTAGCAAATCTAATGTAGTTCAGATATGGACTTACATGAAGAGGAATAATTATCTGAATGTAATATCATAGGAAAATATGAATTTGATACAGTGGGTTAATGATGAAACACATGCGACAGACAATTCAGCTCTGCTTGACATGCAGGAAAAGAGGGAAGAGAATTCACCTAACCGACACCCCACGCAGGAAAAGCGGGTGAGGACTCTCTCTGCATCCCGATCTCTACAAGCATTATTCCTGGCAACTCTGACGGACATTCCGCTAGTAATCAAGTAATTAATTCTCCTGTGCTTGCTTTATTACAAAGTTTTTGCTTATTTTACGTAAAATCGATATTGCCTCATTTATTGATACATCAATCACCATAAAGTTTACATTAGTGACAGCTACCGTGGTATATAATAATGAGGGAAAATTAATATTTCACAAGGTAAATTAATTGCAGGATTTATGTACTTATACGCTTCTTGTAATAAAGAGGTCAAATTTTAATGATTAAAATAATAATACAAACATTACAAGGCTCTTCCACATAGGCCTAATTTGTTGGAAAAGACGCCTGATCGAAAGTCACCATAATTTATACCTAAATAATACTAGGGCTTTCGGAACGTAATTGCAACATAGCTAGTGTTTCACACTAAATTTATTTAAATTACTTTTGACATTACATACTTCTCATGCCTTGTCAACAATATACGTTGTCAAATTCTTGAAAGACAGCGGACTCCATCTGCAGCAGCATTTCTGGATATCTCTCTCACTGATCAATCTAAAGCTCTTCGGATGTCAACTCTTAATTGAAAGCAAATGCCTCGCTTCCATCCAACTTGTAATAGTTCAGTATCATAGGATTTTTTTCCCCACAGGCTTCTTATAATACCCTAAAGCACTGAGTTGCATGTTTTTCTCTTGCAACTTGCATTTTTATGAAGCAGATTTGTTCGTACCTTTAGGGCTGTATTGTTTACTACAAATCAGAAATAGCCACTGTATTTACAAAATAAGGCTACTTCGAGACTTCAATATTGTAAATTTATGAAATAATTGCTGCTCTAGTTACGTAGTACAAGATTTCAATGGTCACCGCTAGAAGCACTCATTTACAGCATTGTTGCCATTACTTATGGAATGCACTAGTATTATAGTGTCTTTTCCCGTCATATGTCGTTAACTCCAAGGTTTAAGAGGAAATATGTATTCCATGTTTCTACTTTTATTTTCTTATTTATTAGACAATGGCCTTTGTGATGTCATTAGATATCCTTTTGACATGTATGCATCAAGACGTTGGCATACAGACACGTTCACAAAAAGAAACGTTGGTGAGACGAGCAATATTTAGCTGGTAAGCTGAACTGATCCAAAGGTTTTTCACATACAAATGACCACGACATGACATCTCTGGTTTATTATGAACTCCCCGAAGAAATACATTTAAAAGTTTTTTTTTTTTTTTTTGTTAGTTATTCGGAAGTCTTGTAGCGTCATTTCTTGTTTTAAGAGCAAATATAATGTAACTTTTACTTACCAACAATTACGTGAAGTTCGATAAACATCATGTATCTATAGACCACAAACCTCCACAAGACAATTAACAGGGAGAAGTTGTCGCATTAATGTTACAGATTTGTTTTTTGAAAATTTTCGTGGCACATCGATAATAAGAGGACAAATGTTCTTTCTTTCTATATCATACTCCTTCCATTCTAGTAACAATAAATTATATAAGATTTTTTTTCCCTGCAGAATGCAGCAGCAGCTGTTGCCGGCTTTGTTTTTGTAGCTATGATAAACCAAAGAGGTTTTATTGCTTTGGGGGTGATACTGACAGATACCAGAATTATTACTCGACCAAGGCCAGTGGAGTCCTGCAGCCCGGAGCCGTGGCGCTACTGCTCCTGCGTTCGTAATATCGCATCGCTAAAGTTCACATTACGCCCGCGGCTCCACTCGCCTTGGTCGAGTAATACTCATTATTTTTTACAGTTGTGTAGGAGCAATCCAATGATTCAGGATTCGAGTTTGCTTTCAATACATTACGTATTTATTTGTAAGGACAATTCTTCTTCTTATATTTATTAAAATAATGGTAAGTGACGAGAGCGATGCTAGTTTGTCACTAGACTTTCCGACAACAGCAATATCTTCATTAAGATTTATTTTATTGGAAGTGTGCGAATTTTCAAAGTGAGAAGAAATGATCATCTTTAAACGGCCATTCATAATAATAAGTAAACGTAAAAGTGATGTGAACGTCATAGCTTCCGATTAGGTTATTTAATGTAACCATTGAAAATCTCTTTTTTGGAAACTTTAACATTAGAAGTGAATTAAAGCATGAAGCAGAAGCTCGCAAACTCTAATCTTTTTTTCTTTTGAGGTAACGTCAGTGATTGTTTGCAATAATTTATGTTTAAGGATATATTTTATGGTCTTACCGTAACTTCAACTGCTTACTATTACAGTAACGTTTATATCCTCTCGTTAATGTTGAAGTTTTCATTGTGAATGTTCTTTACTCTTGAAAATTAAGTTACACTTATAATGACTTTTGTATCATAAGAATGTAGCATTATATTAATTTTGCTGGTAGTGGAACTACTATACGCTGATCTGCGAAACAGCGTAACACTTCCTGAAATATCTCTATAACTCTTTATTAAAATACTTTCTGCTAAGAACAGTATTCTCTTCATCCTTCTGAAGAATTTCCCCTGTAAAAGAATTTTTATGGCCCATCCTATCCATCAGTATTCATCCAAAATGTGTAAAATAAATTTGTTTTTCTAGTAACTAAAGTTATGGTCTGCTGATTGTTTCTTTCTTAACATGAATATAGTTTTATTCTAATTCGTACCATAACAAGAGAAAAAGGTCCTTTCCAGACATAATTGTCACGCGAAATAACACAAACTTATTGATTACTAGGGTCAGAAAATTCATGCATAAAATCCTACTAAATATGCATGCAAGTATGCCTTTAAAAATCTTAAAATATGCCAATAAATATGCACTAATAAAATTGTGTATTTCTTGATATCACTGATAAATAAGTAATAATAATAATAATAATAATACTAATAATAATAATAATCATAATCATAATAACATAGGTCAAATTGGATGAGATTAAACTTACATTTATTGTTGAGAGCGACACAATACTGTGCTGTGAGATTCTCTAGGTGTGCCATGAAACTTTTAATACTTTTCTGGTAAAAATAATTATCATAGTTCCACTCAATACCAGTTTTAAAAAATACAATATGATATTTTTATTTTAAAAATCCAAATTATGCAATTTTATGCAATATAAAATAAGCTTTAATGATCTTGAACGCGACAGTATGCCACAATAATATAAATATCATGAAATATTATGCATTTATAAAATGCTTTTTTTTCAAACTGAGTGTATGTATGAAAGACCTATTAGAGATAAACACGTTTCCACAAATTTGGTAGACGATAGGCCCAATTTTTATTTTGCCTTTTTTGCCTATTTTAGCTTCCGTTGCCTATTTTAAGGTTAAATGCCTTTTTTTTAGCCTTTTTACGTCGTTATTGTACATTTTCTATATTTTAATGCATTTAAAATAAACCGCATATAAATTATATCAAAAAACAAAAAAAAAACGATTCTACAAATTAAAAATATGTATATATTCCCCTCACAAAAATATTTGTTGAGAATCTTATTTTCCAGAAATACATATGTTTCCAAGAAGTCGTAAACTTTTCTCCCCTACCGATTCCATCTTTTACGTCAATTAACAGAGATGTTTGAACAGTATAACCCTCAGTGCTCAGGTCACTTCGGGGTTTACCAGCGAAAGAAAGGGGATGAGAGACGTATTAAAAGCAAGTCTCCAGATCCCGTTGCTGTTGTCGCTTGCACGCACAAGTCACGCGTACTTTGAAGTCTCTAATCCCTTCTCGCGCCCCTCTTTTTGAGACAATACACAGTCGGTTTTTCCCGATCTCTGAAAGAAAATAGAGACAGTCCTTCTCAAATAAGTTGTTTTAAGTTTGTTTCAATCACTTCAGTAGAAGTAGAAAGATCTTTTTCCACCATGAAAAACGTTCTCTCTGACAGGCGGCTCACTATGACAGTTGACAACTTATGGGATAGTTTATTAAGTATTTGTCTATTTTTTGTCTGCTTCCATGAATAATAAATGCCTTTTTCACTGCCTATTTTTACTATTTTAGTGCCTGTATGCCTGCTTATTTTAAACAAAATAAATGCCTGAACATGCGGGCTCTAGTGATAAATATATACTCTTTCACGGGTAAGTGACTATCTAAAGTACTCATGTGTGAAACAGTGCTTTCTTTTGTTATGGTACAATGTTTCTAGCATTGGTTTCAATAGATATTTTTGAAATTACATCATCTTTTCCAGAAGAAAACGTAATATGATTTTTAACAAAATAGAGAATGCCGATTCGAGCCAGCTCGTAAAGGGCCTGGCGCGCAGTCTCAACGCATAGTGGTGTGGAGCCCTCTCTATGGGGTGGATTTTGTCCCCTGTTGATATTTCGCTGAAGATCCCGTTAATGAACGATGACAGACAGAGACGAATGAGTATGTGGAAGATGAATGCGTGGAACAACCATTACTGGCGAGACCAGATAGCTTGCGAGTTCACAGAGGAAGTTTTAAGCCCAATGAATTTTCTAGAGTTAGTTAAGAAATGATTACGCGCTCTAAATTTTGTAGATACCGTACGAATCTGACGAAAGAACACGAATTGGCCATAGATCTATACATAAATGACATCGAGACACGAAGACGGATCTGTAATGTATCATTTCGATCAGAGTCTGACCATGAAACGAGCGGGCCCGGGTTCAAATCCAGGTTCATTCACACAAATGGCTTTTAGAGAACCCGGAGGTTCATTGCGCCCTCTCATAAGCCCGCCATTGGTCCCTATCCTGAGCAAGATTAATCCAGTCCCTACCATCATATCTCACCTCCCTCAAATCCATTTTAATATTATCCTCCCATTTACGTCTCGGTCTCCCCAAAGGTATTTTTCTCTCTGACCTTCAAACTAACACCCTATATGCATTTCTGGCGTGCTACATACCCTGATCATCATAAACGTCTGGATTTAATGTTCCTAATTATGTCAGATGAAGAATACAATGCTTGCAGTTCTGCGTTGTGTAACTTTCTCCATTCTCCTGTAACTTCATCCCTCTTAGCACCAATTGCATTCGTGTGCATTTGTTTTGCGTTTACTGTTTGTAAACAATCGTGTTGGCTATTCTAAAAATTGCCTAATATCTAGGCGTTGTTGAGATTCTTGTCTCGTAAAGTAGAACTACATCTACAGCCACGGAAAGTGATACTTTCGTAGTTACGTAGAATGTTGTTTCATAAAATGTCGTATTCACTTAGTTCTTAATTTATTATTAGAAGTGAAATAATCCTGCAGATTGAAAGGGACGATAGAGTACACATAAATGAATAGAAAACCTATATTACGCTTTGTGATTAAATGCGTGGTTAATTAAAAAGTTGAGTTGGCAGTTTCAGCAGTCTGGTAACATCACCGCTAACACACTGCTCTTTCTTCTCGTAATATAGATGTAAGAGATCAACGAACTCACGTCTGTCTGCCTTAGTGATGTTGCAAGTTGTCGCATCGGTCAGTGGCTTCAAATTAGTAGTTTTTAAATTAAATTTGTCGAAAACTGTCAACGCTATTGAAATACGCAAGAGGGATAAATAATTCTTTATTAGATTTTTCTATCGATATGACAAAAATCAGGATCTACTCTTAATTGTTGCCGAATTGGAGGGTGTTAAACATTTGGGGGGGGAGAAATTTTTTTTCTGAGTAAACTATGAAATTTATACTAATATGATATTGCACTTTTTTGTTACATACAACGTGAGCTGTTCGATCTGAAAATCTTCAGTGTTATTTCACTTTCACCCTGTGTAATTTTGGAAGTACTGTAGTTTTCACAAACATCTCGTATCTGCTTTACCGGAAAATGAAAATGTTAAAGATATCTTAATGCAATAAAATTTTGTCGAAAAAAAAACGGAGTTTTAATGGTTACGTTTTCACTTACTACAATCCGAACCTCACATTTTTTCTTTTATACTAATTCCAGTACTTCTTGTTTGTATAATTCACTTCGTAATAATTACAAACCCAAAGAAATAAATTTCACTTTCTGCAGTAAGCGTTATAATTCTGAATACCCGCAAGAGTTTGAAATTATTATCCGTTTACCAACTTAAATCTGATACGTCAGCAGAAAAAAATGCTTCCAGTTTAAGTCATGCCGCAATAAGTTTCTATTTTTGTTTAGACGGTACTTCTTTCATACGCGTAATCAATATGGGTGTGTTCATTTTACTTTTACTGCGCTGTGAAATAAACTGATTTTACGTATCGAATATTTTCGCTGTAAGGCATTCATCCACGATTTTGTGCTCGCTTTGTTAAGCTATTGCCTATTATGAAAGGAAACATTATATGAGATTTGAAAAAGAAGTCAAAGACCAGAATAATATATTGAAGAGGTAGGTTTACATGATTTTTATAGAGCAGTATGTAAATTATAAATACCGTCGGATAGAAGTCTCTATTTTGTGAAGTTAGGTACTACTACCACAGTCTAGTATATACAGTAACGAAGCTTGAGTTGTGAGAGTGCTAGGAACAATAGACTGTGCCGGTACTATTTCGCATTGTTTGTAATGAGTGGATGATGGCGATCCTAGTGGTTAGCAACTATCTATGGATGCATATTTACTACGTATTGAGCTACGTGACTGTATATACTAGACTGTTCTGCTGCTGCTACTGCTACTACTACTACTACTACTACTACTACTACTACTACTACTACTACTACTACTACTATTTTACTACTGCTGTTGCTGCCGCCGCCGCATTATGGTCTTAACTGCCAGTAAAAATAACAAAAACCGTGCCCAATTATTTTTTGGTAGTGTATAAACCTAAAGGAACTTAATTCGATTGGTTTCGAGCCTCCGTTTTAAGAAGACAATTTAAAGAAATTTCATTCTCTAAACTTGAATTTTGTTTTATATTTCATTGCATGATAGGAACTTAATCTAAAATATGTTGTTCTTCCTATTAATTTTCCTGTGAAGGTGCATTAGTTTTATCAGTTTTGGTATCTAAATTCTTTAATACGAAAATTGAGGAGCAAACTTTCAAAACCTGATATGTCCATTTTCAGAAAATGCTACAGATATGTCTCTCTGTAATAAATAATTTTTTTGGGGGGAAAGGGAAGAGCTCGTGAAATGTGCTTTGAAATTTATTGTTAGATCTGTTTTTGATAACAATGTCGCCAAAATAATTGTAAATTCAACCAACATTTATATTGAAAAATTCATAAGAATTTCAATGGAGACAGGAACCTACTGTTGAAACTGAAATAGGGGTATATTTCGTATTTTATATATAATTGGTAGCATGACAAGCTCTAGGGAAAATTAGGTAAATTCCAAAGAAAATGGACTTATTTTATACTACACTAAGTCAAAAGAGGTTCAGATTTCTGATCCTCTACATGTGTTTTGGTGGCCTAAGGGATAGAAATTCCAAATGAGAAACACACATATTTGCCCTATAAAGGAATTGTTTGAGATCGCGGTGAATAATTTTCAGAAATACCGACATCCGAGAGAAATTAAAAATAGATAATATAATAAAGTGACATAAAATTTCATCACAGAAAATGAAAGAATGAAGATAACTGCATCCCAAAATTAACTCTAGAATACAAACTTAGAGGCAAGAGAGAATTGGGTCGACCACGACAAAGGTAACGAGATCAGAAACATCTTCAAGAGCTATAACGGAACAGGTCTTACATGACCTAAACTGAACCAAGTTAATGAAGAAGAAGAAGAAGAAGAAGAAGAAGAAGAAAGATGATGATGATGATGTCTATAGAGTTTCAAATAATATTTCAGTGTTAATTTCAGTCTGAGTTTATCCACATACTAAGAACAGTATTCATGATGTAGTCATCAGGGAGACTAAATCCTATAGTCAATTAAAAATGAAAATTAACTCTCGAATGTGTTCTCTTCTTTTTGTTGTTTTTTTTTTTTTTGCTGTCAATCATTTACATGTTTACAATTTTTGTTTTGTAGAAACAGTTTGAATTAAGCTGACACGTAATTTTTACCGAGTGTTAGAATGAATGAAATAGTAGAAACATGTACAAAACGTCTGCAGTCGTGGACTACTTACTGTAAGTAACAGGGAATTTATCGAAATAGGACTCTTGTAGCCACAGAAACGCACTTGGGAGACTTCTGTAAACGAAGTCGGAAATGGAATTGGAAGTCTTTTAACTTGCGAGTCAAATGGACTGATTTCTAAATGTTTTGATCCTTCAACTGCTTCCTTTCTTTACCCTCATTTTGTGTTTTCCTCTTAAAACCTTTTTATTTCTTCCTTGAGCTCCTCGTTAATGTCTTCATTTTTCACTTCCTATTTTCATTATCTCTTCCCTCTATTTTACTCTCATTGTTATCTTTTTCTCTAAGTTTCTTGTTAGTTTCCCCAAAAGTTTAGATATTTGTACAATCTCTTTTCCGATCTTCCTTATTTTTCCGTGATTATCATCATACTTTTTCATCATTACCATTTTTCTCCTTATAATCATAATAGCTTAATGTAATTGATCTTCATTGCCATTTTATTCTCGTTTTTCTCTTCATACTTCCATTTCTTGCTTTATTTTCCGACGTAAATATTTTCAGTAATGGTATTCCTATAAAAGAGCTGCAGAATAGGGCTTACAACCGGTTTATATTCGACCGGTCAGAGAAGATCTGACAAGGTAGACCAAATGTTCGACCTTCAGGCTAGACAGAACACTAATATTTTCTGAGTACACAAACGGAGTAACATTTGAAGGAAATTTACCGTGCGTAATTAAAAAAAAAAATGCATTTGCTTGATATAGGCCAACAAATTGATAGGACACTTCAATACACTTTTCTTCATAACTAATATACAAATGGACACCGGTAACGACAAAGGAAGTAAGTGTAATGCATAATATCAAATCTGGTGTGTAAAGAAATGCTAGAATAGAATAAATTACAATAATTACTTACTAAGTAGAAGTGCAAATAATGTACATGCATATTATTGTAACATTTATGCTTTAAACTCAAAATTCATACCTGTAAAATAGTAGTAGTTACTATATAGTCGGAGTGTCGGAGTTAAAGGCCGCACTCGACAGAAACAGTGCTCTTATCGAGAAATTGGAAACGGCCTTAAAAGAAAAGGACGAGAAAATTTCTGTTCTAGAAGCGAAGTTGGTAGAAAAGCACGACTGCTTGGAGCAGTATCAACGCCGTCAGTGTCTGCGTATCTTCGGGGTGCCAGAGTCTGAAGGTGAGGATACTGACGCGATAGCAGTTGATGTCGCAGCCCAAATCGGTGTGGAATTGGAGGTGCACGACATCGACAGGAGCCATCGTGTGGGGAGGAGAGGAGAACGCCCACGACCGGTGATCGTTAAGTTCGTGAGTTACAGGAAAAGAAGGGAAGTCTTCCTGAACAAGAAAAAACTTAAAGGTAAACCAATTACGATTAGAGAAGACTTGACTCAAGCCAGGCACAAACTGTTAAGACAATGTATTGACAAGTATGGCGTCACTAGTGTCTGGACAATTGATGGCAACATCTTTGTCAAAACTGGAGAGGTCAAGAGGCAGATTTCTCGTGCGTCTGACATTCACTAGTTCTGTTATGCGACTCGCCTGCACTCACAGATTATTTCTGATTTTATTTACTGTATTTCCTTTGATTTAGTGTTATAATTACTTTAGTATTGTTCTAATTGATTTAGTCTAGTGTTATACTTATACTAACTTATTTACTATAACTTTTACTATATTATTAACTTTATTAATTTAATAATTAACTTTTTTTTCTTCTTATTTCTTTAGCATTTAGCACTGTAATCTTAAGTTATTATTGCTAGGAAATAGTTTAAAAACTTCAACTGCATTTAGGTTGGTACCATTGAGAACCAAAAGCAGCATGTTCACCCGACAGTCCCTCAGGTCAGTGTACAGAGACCGGTGCCCTCTATTAACACGAACAATAGCAACCCTACCTGCCCACTGCCCTGTACCGCAGACATACTCAAGGCTGCGCTTTCTTTCTCTCCTTTGTCACTTAAAGTTGTTCACGTGAATGCACAAAGTCTGTTGTGTCATTTTGACGAATTTTCTTCTATCTTCTCACCTTTAGACATTCACGTTATTCTTATCACCGAATCTTGGTTACATCCTAATCTTCCTTCCACTCTCGTAAACCTTCCTGGCTATACGCTTTGCCGTAATGACAGAGAGGGCAAGAGAGGCTGAGGGGTGGCTGGTTATATTAGATCCGATTTGCGACCTAAAATTATTCATAATTCTCCAAGCCAGTACTCTGCCAAACCCGAGTTCATGTTCATTGAAATTTGCACCTTATTCACAAAATGTCTAGTGTGTGTCGTATATAAACCCCCACATATATATGACGTAGATGATTTCGAAACCGCCTTAATAAACGTAACGCCGCAATATGAGAACGTTATAATCATGGGTGACTTCAATTCAAACTTACTTGACTCACATTCTAGTACGACTAAAAGTCTTCAATCATTCTTTCAGTGTCTTGATATGGTAATCCTACCCCTAGCTCCCACACATCATATGGAAGGTACACACACATTACTGGACTTGATAATTACTAACAATGCCGACAAAATACTGACGCATGGACAGTTGCCTGCACCAGGACTATCAGGGCATGATATCATTTATCTATCATTTAATCTGCAGTGTCCTAAATCGGCTCCCAGAGTAATTACTTACAGGGATATTAAAAGAATAGTGATATTGCACTGAAAGAAGACGCTGCACAACTTCCATGGCACATGATCTGGACATTACGAACTGTAGACGAGAAAGTAGACTTATTCAATACGTTAATACTTCAACTTTATGACAAACACGCACCATTAAAGACCAAACGTACCGGAAGAAACCCAGCCCCTTGGATGACGACTGAAATACGTAGCCTGATGTCCGAACGCGACTTAGCTTATAGAAAATACACCCGCAACAAAAACGACGAATATTTTAACTCCTATAAACACCTAAGAAATAGAACGACTCAACTAATAAGAAACGCTTAACTGAAATACTCCTACAAACTTTTGGAACCCAACACAACCCCTTCCGAATTATGGAAAAATCTGAAGGTTATTGGACTTGGAAGGGCTAGTGAACAAGCAGACATTCCCATCCCACTTGACCGCTTGAACGAACACTTTGTAAAGGACCCGAGCTTGAACGACACAACGAAACAAGACACAGTTTTGCCTGACTCAGTTCCCCCAACTCGAGACAAATTCTATTTTACCGACGTCACTCCCATTGACGTAATGAAAGCCATCCGACGCATCAAGACAAAAGCCCAAGGGCCGGACAACATTAGCATAATACTTATACAGAAAATACAAGAGATAGTAATACCTACGATTGCACATATATTCAATAGTTCCTTAATCACTTCAACTTTCCCTAAAATATGGAAGCAAGCTTTCGTTCTTCCTCTTCCAAAAGTCAAAGTTCCCACCGACCCTAACGACTATAGACCAATCAGTATCCTGCCAGCCATTTCAAAAGCACTGGAAAGAATCGTACACAGACAAATTACTAACTACATGAACGAACACAAACTATTCGACGAGTATCAGTCAGGTTTCAGAGCTGGATACAACACAAGCACTGCTCTACTTAAAGTGACCGAAGACATTCGTGAAGCAATCGACTCTAATAAAGTAACAATACTAACACTTCTTGACCTTAGCAAAGCTTTCAACTCTGTAAATTTTGACCTGCTCACCCATAAATTGAGAAATATGTATTTGTCAGAGACTGCTGTGAGTTGGTTCGAATCCTACTTACGGGAAAGACAACAATGTGTTGTATCCGGGAATCGAAGCTCCTCCTGGCTTGACATAACATCAGGTATACCACAGGGGTCGGTACTCGGACCATTGTTGTTCACAATATATGTCAATGATATTACATCTCTTGTAAGGCATTGTAACTATCACTTGTATGCTGACGACCTTCAGTGCTACATCTCTTCCCGCTTAGACCGAGTAAATGACGCTATAGATAAATTGAACGAAGACATTGACTCGATTGTGACATGGACAAAGAAACTCCGTCTTAAAATAAATCCTGGAAAGACACAAGCAATCATATTAGGACACAAACGGCAAACCGACGCTGTAAAACACCTCGACATTTCCCCTGTTAAAGTAAGTACAGTGCATATCCCTTTCAGTTCTTCAGTAAAAAATCTTGGCATTCACATGGATAATAATCTCAACTGGGACATGCAAATCACAGAAACCTGCAGAAAAGTATATTCTATTATCCATGTGCTAAAAAGGATAAATGTTCATCTCCCCTCTTGCTTAAAAAAGTCCCTTGTGCAGACACTTGCATTTCCCTATTTCGACTATGCGGACATTTTACTGACTGACCTCTCCAGCGACAACAAAATGAAACTTCAACGTGCTCATAATTTGTGTGTACGTTTTGTAAGCAATGTTCGTAAATATGATCATATTACCCTATCCCTGGAAGCAATAGGTTGGCTTAAACTAGATAAGAAAAGTAATTTACATTCACTTCTCTTTCTCTTCGAAATCTTGAACTCTTCTATTCCTTCGTACCTGTCGTCTCGCTTCACTTACCTTTCTTCCCACCATAATCTGAACACACGCTCTCGTCATGAAACAATACTAACAATACCATCCCATCGCACCTCCTCATACTCATCTTCTTTCACAATAGCCCTGCCAAGACTCTGGAATTCGCTACCTGCTAGCATCAGGGACTGTCGAAATAAAATTGAATTCAAACGAAAACTTACTAGGCTCTTGGTCAGTAATTGATTACTTGTAAATAGTTTCTTTAATCTATCACAAAATATTTCAATATTCAGTAATTTCATCACTATACAATTTTGTTATTCTAGATTTAATTTGTAATTCAGTAAATATAAAATATTCTTTGTTTCTCTATGATAAATTATCTAGCTTTAATTATTCAGGTAATCTTTTCGTACTTTGATTTTATTGTAATTGTAAATTTAATACTAATTGTAATATTATTTGTAATTGTAATTGTAAATTTAATACTAACTTAATTGTAATTTTATTGTTGATATTGTAGTTGGAATCTCCTGGTAGAGGGGCAGAGAAGGCCTGACGGCCTTATCTCTACCAGGTTAAATAAATAAATAAATACTACTACTACTAATACTACTACTATATAATGCCTTTTAATTATTCTAAGCAGATGCATTATTATTTCTTTAATAAATCTTTTTTTAAGATAAGAGTGTTATTAAAAAACAAAAAAAGTTCTCTCAAGCTCTAACGCTTGTACATGAAGATTAAATTCTGGTCCTACATAATTTATCTGTTATGGTAACAATGGTTATTAGAGGAGAAAATTTCGCTCCGGCGCTGGGGATCGAACCCGAGTCCTTCGTTCTACGTACCAAGCGCTCTAACCATTGAACTACGCCGAAGTTCAATCCACCGCACCGGATCGAATTCCCCTCCTCTAGTGTTTTCCCTTTGTAGTCTGACTCCATGTACGGCGTATATGTTGACATATGTAATAAGTCAACTGCCATTATACAAGGAGCGCACTCAATTGAGTGACTTTGATGACCGGGATTCCACAGTATTATGCACTGTTGGACGAAGAATCTACGTAAAGATTAATTTCTGGTCCTACAGAATTTATCTGTTACGGTAACAATGGTTATTAGACGAGAAAATTTCGCTCCTGCGACGGGGATCGAACCCGGGTCCTTAGTTCTTCGTACCAAGCGCTCTAACCATTGAGCTACGCCGAAGTTTAATCCACGTCACCGGTTCGAATAATGGCTCAGTGGAATTTTAAATTTGTTTAACCGTTTGTAATTATACATAAAGGTATGTTATATTATATATATATATATATATATATATATATATATATATTTATGTATATATATGCGCTACTTTTTCTCTACTTGTATCTTTTATAACTTCTGAGAAAAGTGCACCCAAAATTGAGGAATTTAACATTGTAAGATATGGAAGTACAGACTCCCCTTAAGTAGGCTCAAGCGACATCAGAATAGTGTGACGTAGCTAATTATTCTTGCTAAACAATTGATTCAAATTGTTGAAACTTCCGTAACATTTTATCCATTTGGTACTTGAGCATAACCGCTTCACATTAGTATAATAAATGAGCTGTTAAGTATGCAGATTGTACAGATTTTACTCGTGGATAGTTGGTATTGCATGGAAACATACCTCACCTGAAATGACAAGGAATTCTTTGAAACACGAACACAGGTAAACTACCGTTAATCAGAGTGAGTTGCACGGTTGTATGTTTGTGCACGCAAGGGGAAGAATTGAGCTGGGAATATAAAGAAATGTCAACAGAATGTCAACAAACAAATTCCGTCCTCCTCACACTTCGCGGCTCGTAATGAAGCTTCAAACGCAAGCAGTGCTAGCTTTTCAACGGAGTGAGCTGTTGCGTCGAATTTTCTGCGGGGACAAGATCCGGGAGATATTACGTTTAGGAATTCTAAGCACCTTTTCACTCTTTCTGTGTAGTTTTCTAACAGAAAAATAAGTTTTACCACTGGAAAACTTTCAAAGTATTCAAATATACTTACAATGTCCCTCTGAAAGCGTGAAATTTAAATGATGTTCTTATTAATTCATAATGATGTGTTCCTGTGTGTATGTATTTATTTACACTGCAAGTGGACAAACACCCGGTGGCAGTGGTAACTTAATTACACTCAATAAAAATAATACACAATACAATTAAAATACACAATACAAATAATACACAAAAATTACATTAATATTAATACATAAAATGACCTAATTAATAAGTGAATCTAATTTTCTATTACAACCCACATATGTATAGGCCCTACATAAGTTTCACATTGATAACATTCCACTTCACTCTTAGGCTATCTCAGTCACTGCACTGGCACTATGACACATTTCACTGACACTATAGAACACACTATAAATTATCACTGATCGATACTATTCACTGCCATTGTAAACCATAACTTCACTGACTCGCTACTCTTCACTGATACAACAGTTCAATTACACCCTTTTATTTTATTTTCTATATTCCTCTTATATTAATATATTATATTATATAATTTCACTGTTTCTGGAATTTTAATTTTAGTTCCTATTTTATTTTATTTTACTTTGTATATTCTCTTATAGGCCTATTAATAATATATCTGAACTGCGACCGAACACGAGCGCTGCTCATTTGGTCCTCAAATTTTGTTAATATTACTGTATCCTCTTTTTTATATTGATTGTATTACTTTATTTCTATTTCTATTGTTGTAATTATATTCCTTATTCATACTTATAAACAGAATTACATTAAACTGAATATTTGTAGTCTAAGACCCTCTTACAAGCTGTTTTAAAATAAGTTACAAGTCAAACCAAGGCTCGTCAGGCTAAGTAATTACATGTCACCTTAAGTAATGTAACGTCTCTTTTTTTCAATTTAAACTTTATACACAACTGATGCTATTAAAGAAGTATTAGATTATTCGTATAAACATTGCAATACAATGTTCTCATAGAGTCTGACGTGATGGCCATCGCTCAATAATGAAAATTTGGATCTGTACTCGCATATTTTGTCCCGCGCCGTGGCATCCTGCATAAGACTCGTGTTTCGGAATACGCTCTGGTTCGAGAACTCATGGAAGAAATTTTCTCATGAAATTTCGGCTGGTGTATGGGACCGGTGCCCACCCAGCATCGTGATACACTTGATACGTTTACGAAAACCAACTATAACGGCTGGGGAGATCATTGTGCCAACTACATGATACCTCCATTCTTGTTGGTCTTTCTTTATCATGTTATACCTCTCCCTTGATATCGACTTGCAATTCAGTGCCGACATACGGAACACTAACACTAGACACGAGCATATTGCGGGCCTCTTTGGTCGCGTAGTCAGCACGGCACAGGGCTACCGCTGAGACAATACATGAAAAGTGACAAGAATCCAGTCCCGTGGATGGAAAATTAAACTTTTCCATTGCCCAAGACAGGAATTGAAATATAGACCACTTGGATGGGAAGCGGGTATGTTATCGATGGAGTCAAGGCGCCAAGCAATTTAAGTTATTTAGATTTAAATTTAGGGTCAATTTTCGATTGCTGGTAAAATTCATGTTCTGGAAATAATAAGTTAATTAAGTAGTAAAATATCGCTGCAATCGAAAAGTATTGGAATAAATTTGAATAAGGAACAAAAAAAAGTTTCCTTCCCAGGCAGGATTCGAACCACGAAAGTCTTAGTTAACAGTCTATCGTGCTCTGGAGTGAACAAGGCTCTGAAATCAGCTACAAGGGTCGGTCCGGTTTTTTTTTTTTGCCAGTACTGTACACGTTGTAAAATAAAAACCGTCATTTCCGCTACTTAGCTTGTTTGTTCTTCTTTCCTTTCGAATTCTAAGTTAATGTTTCTTTTTCAAAATTAAACTTCTTTGTAAAGTTTCTTTCTAACAAGTAGTGAGTTAATTTTTCATTAAATTCTTTTAAATTTCCCCTTTAAGTAGATCTAGCCATGTTTAATAACCGTATTTCAATATTAAACGGTTCCGAGAATGTAACGTTTCAAACAAAACTCTACGAGCACCTATAAACAACACGAAGTATAAGCATAAAACACCACACTCGCCCAAGTATTATAGAAATTCGAATTGAAAATGAACGTTTGTGTTCGATACGAAGCTGCAATTTTCCGTACAAAAAATGTCATTGATATGATGATAATCTCCCACTTTAATTTTATCATTGATAACACCCAACAAACAATATCATCAAGCAAAATATTATATCGACTTCATAGAGCTTGAGGCGCTCATTCTGAATATGTGTTGTTGATTTTCATTTATCACATACACGTTTTTAGACCAGAGCCATTTTGTGATTTCATTTAAGAACTGGAGTGAAAACTGTTTCTTTACACTACATAAAGCCTATTAATTGGACGTTATTCCATTATTTTCAGAGCACAAAATTTCAAAGAAAGCCATTTTATAGCATTTTGGCAGAGTGCGTGAAACAAACCCCGATATATTAATGAAATTTTTATTGTAAATGATTTCCTACGTTTTCTTATCTTAATGTTTTTTCTTTTTCTTTCCAAGTGTCACAAAATTGTTTTGTTTACTTATTATTGTTTATGAATTGATTAGTAGGCCGATCTATCGAACCCTTATTTAGGGCGGCTTTTGTTTAAACAGATTATCTTCTCCGCTCAGATTGAAATCCTGTCAGTTGAACAGATATAACCTATGTATGGCAAGCTATAGCGACGTCTGCAAAATTATTTATATACTCGTAGGTCTACACCAACCGTGGGGAAAAATGGCTCCGATGGGCCACTGCACTCAAAGCCGCCTTACCTCACTCCACTGACCCTCTCCTCCGCCTGGTGTTTCTCTAGACACGCTTCATTCAGTGGCGGGTATGACTTCGATCTCGGGACGTCAGTTTCAGGAAGAGTGGGAGAAAGAATTTTTTGTTACTTACAAAAAGAAGAAACTCTGTTGCTTAATATGTAGGTTTAAAATTGCGCATATAAAACGCTTCAATATTAAACGCCACTTTGATCGGAAGCATAAAGCGGACTTCGGTGATCTTACAAGTATTTATTTACAATTTTAAAAGCTATTTTCGTAATATTTGTGAAAAAATACAAAACAAGATATGTTTATGGTATTTTCATGATTTAGATAGTTATTATTTTATTAAGTATCTGGAACTGAACTTATTTAAAACTTTGATTGCATATTAGGCCTATTTGTTGCGTTCTTTTTCCAAGAAAGATTTTCAGAAGTAACTGCAATGGACCTGGAGATGTGTCTGTTCAATAATCCATTTGTATTTGATGTTATCCAAGCATCAGAGCCACTATAGAGATGCAAAAGAGCACGCCACTAAATTGTTTAGGAAAAAATGGATTAGATCTCTTTAAATACCTACCAGAGGAGCAATTCCCTAATCTGCGCACATTTGCAATGCCTATGGTATCTATGTTTGGCTCAACTTACTGTTGTGAGCTGTTTTTCTTTTCAAAATGAATATGGCCAAAAGTATCTCCAGGTCTAGGATCACAGACATGCATTTAGTTTCAGTATTACGGTTGAGTTGTTCTATTTTAGAGCCAAATATATGAGTTGTATAGTTCCAAAAGTCGACATCTGATATTTTTATGAAAAATGAGTTACGATCATTTCTTATATTTTTGGTTTGAAATACATTGGAAAAACACTTTTCCGTCCTCAATAACTCGATATTTCTAACATAAATCAATCTTTAATATATGGAATTTTTTCCAAAACCCGACTTATTTTGTTAAGGTATTGTTCCAAAACTCGACATATGCAGTTTATTCCAAAGTCCGACATTTACACTTCCATTGTGTGAACTATGAAGGCAGTAAAGTTCCAGAAGTCGACATCTTTGCTCAAGACAAAGAAAGTGTGTGATTTCTTTATGCCATTACTGTTTTCTTTTAGAATATCATAATTCTTCAGTGCACGGAACTTATTGGGAAAATCGACAATGGAACTTTAGCTGAATAAGAATATGCTTCATTATATTGGTAGGCCTACTTCAAAGCTGTGCAGATTTTTACAACGTGTTAACGTGTTGTGTGACCTTCTTATAGAAGTAAAATTTTCATAGAATCTAACATACAAATTTCGGCTTCAGAGCCTGGGCGTGGAAGAAAGAGAATCGGTGATGCAAAGTACAGGACAAAACACAGAAAAGGGATAGGAAGTTAAGTTTTATGCTAACTGTAATGTTTGTCTTTACAGTGATTGTTCGATGCTTGCCAGTATTTGATAATTTTTTGTATTGATTATTGGTAGCTACTCTCTCAGAACTCAAAACTTTACCCATAAACTAAAGAAATTTCCTAACTCAGCGTGATATCATCCACTTTTACAAAGTGTTTTACAGCGTCCCTAATAAGTTGGTTCAAGATGAATTCATACTGAATACAGAACAGCTGATTATCCTAAAACATATTTTGTTAACAGAACAATAACACATCAGGAGATGGGAGTAGGTCGTGTTCTAACAGTTTACCGACAAACTTTCTTAAAAAATCTTGCAAGTGTCAAAGAATTGGGTGGACGTCTATTTAAGTGGCATTTAAAAATTGGAATTCCGCCAGTAAAAAAAGAAGAGAAGAGGATACATGTAGCAAGAAATGTGAAATAGAGTGATATGCTTTGAAAGACTTCAACGAAAAATTAGGTAAAATTAGGTAGCTCCATTTCCTCCATACCAACGGATAGAATTTTTTATGAAATTGAGAAGGAGGCAAAGAAGCTGAACATTATGAAATCCGAAGATTACTGCAATATCTTCAACAACAATGACACCATAAACGAGTTAAGTATAGACTGTCCAGTTTATGACTGGAAAACGAATATACAAACTGTTTTGAAGTCACCAAATGTCTAGCATTTCAAACTAAAATTCTGTATAAGAATCAAGATAAAGGAATAAAAAATGGAGTTGTTATAAGGGGTGAACAAAACTATAGAACAATTGTAAATTTGTACAAAGAATTTTGAAAAAGGGGAAAACGTGCTCTGGACGGAAAAATCACACTTGCACAAAAACACATTCATAATGTATAAGGAATAACTAATGTTAATAAATTACTTAAAGAAATGTTTAAGATAACTGGAGAGACATGGAAACTTTGGAATATTGCAAGAATATTGCAGACCATATGTATAACGAGGATAAGGATGAAGAAGATTGACTATCTGTGAACCAAAGGGAGAAGAGAATTTCAGGATTTAAAATGTGCTCTTAATGAAGGTTAAATATAAAATTCTGATGATATACCTAAATAAATGGCAATTCTTTATTATATTTCATGGATTCTATAAAATTAATAGCTTTTTAGTATAAAATGTGGATTATTTATGGGAAATAATGTTATTAGAATTTCCAAAATCCCACATAAATTTTATTGTTAGTTTCAAAATCCGACATATATTTTATTGTTAGTTCCAAAATCCAACATATGCAATAGTTAGTTCCAAAACACGACATGTCCAAATTTAATAATCTAATAACTCTTACAAAAATACATACTTTTAGTTCAAACATGAAATTTTATCCTCAGCTTTATTATTAAAGACTATTACAAAAATTTCCTCCACATCTCAACACTGGAAATACTACAGATAGTTTTTTGGCTTTTTCTCTAAACCACTTATAAAGTAAATGTAGGGTTTTGGAACTATACACCTCATATCCTTTTTAGTTAATAACAAGAAATTTCGAGGGCAATCAACAACAAAAAAATGAAAGCAGCAGTATAGGCCTACAATAGTATTTCGTTTCATTCATATCTCATATATTTTGTTTAATATGTTTTAAAGTTAAATGACAATGGAGTTTAGTTTTACTTTCTTTAGTATATATAAAAAGAAACAATTGATTTTGTTGATCATTATATTGTGTTTAATATGTTTTCAAGTTAAATGACAATTTAAAAAGAAACAATTTATTATGTTGAGCATTGTATCTTTTAATATATTGTGCAGTTAAATGACCATGTAGCTTTGCTTTTTCTTTATTGTTTTTAAAAAAGAAACAATTTATTATGTCGATCACAAGGCAGGTCAACAATTGTTCGTGCACATGATAAAGGAATGGTTATACAATTGAAGAATATATAATTTGCCTAATCACAGTAGGTGACCGTCATAATTATTGTATGGTACGTGCACTTTCTATAAACAAAATACTGTAAAGATTTTGAGACAAGAAATAAGAGCGAAGAAATTACTGATGCGCAAGGTGTGTCGAATCCACCACTGCACTTGACTTAGCTAAACAACTGCGTTACCCCTCGCCTTTCAATCAAACGAATGTGGGATGAGTAGGAACGTCCCCTCCCTACTTTGCTGATAGTCCCCATAGCTTGTCTACACTGTTAATTTAGCAGGATTAGGACGACACAAAATACCCTGACATGTGGTTTGGGTAGCATTCGTGAATCCGATGCTGATAGGTGGACCATTCTGTCTCAGCCCTTAATTGAGCAAGGTACCATTTCGCGTACGAGTATCCTGATACGCCCCTGGGGTTCGGAGCTCCAAGCCCTTTCTAATCATCCAATACTGACAGATGGGCCATCCTGCCTCAGCCCCGGATAGAGCCAGGTCCCGTCCATATACGAATAGCGTGATAAACCCCTGGAACCAGGAGCCCAAGCCTTTAATTTATGAGCATCGGAAATCCCTACTACCACAAAAACTTCACTAGAGGCTATTTTTTGTCCGCTGGTACTCGCAGATAATATGGAGAATGTTGGTGGAATGATAGAGGGAAACGGGATTATCCCGAGGAAACACTTCACCGAAGTGTGCGTTGTCCACCGCAAATTCCATCACGACCTGGCCAGCGCTCGAACCCGGGCCGCATGGATGCAAAACCAGCACGCTAGAACTTGAACACAGACTCGGCTGTGAAAACCTTTACATACACAGCTAAAATAAGAAAGTGTATCAATATTTTAAGAAGGGAGGGAGGACAATGTCATGGTTCACTTGCAAAACCATAGCTGCGACAGGAGTACCGCGCACATCGTGAGTTCAGTTGTGTTGCGGTACGGAAACTCGTAACTATTCACTACCCATTGTTTTGCTCCGGGAGCTTTAAAAATTTCGTCTATAATTGAGGCGATTTGATTTGCATAATATACTGTTCTTGGAATTAGATCACGGCAAAAAAATATATATATATATACAGGGTGATTCAAAATCTCTGCGACAAACTCTGAGGGGTGATAGATCTAACAATAAAAATCCGTTTTGTTAAACAACCTATGTCTTTTGACGAAGTTACCGTTGAAAATGTTTTTGCGCGGGCGTACGTCAATGTATGCGAATGTGTGCACGCCTGTTTGATTGTTGAGAAGTTTGTAAGAGACGAGAAGTGTTGTTGTTGTTGTTTGTTTACGTTTAATGTTCAATATCAGTTCAGTCTAATCATCAAATTGAGAATGGATGTCTATACTTTTCCCGAGTTAGCCGACATGGTAATGTGTTATGGGGAGGCTCGCGGAAATGGAAGAAGAGCTCTCCAAATGTACCAACAACAGTTTCAAAACAGATATCATCCTCACCACACAATGTTTGCTCGACTTTATCAGCGCCTTCGAGACGATGGGTCTCTTCGTCCCCGGCGCATTGGTGGAAGACCGCGTAGACATCCATTCTCAATTGATGATTACACTGAACTGAAAGGAAAAGGTATTGAACATTAAACGTAAACAAACAACAACAACCCTCTTCGTCTCTTACAAACATCTGAACAAACAAACAAACAAACAGGCACACATTCGCATGCATTGACGTACGCCCACGCAAAAACATTTTCAACGGTAACTTCGAAACGATGCGTCAAAAGACATAAGTTGTTTAACAAAAAGGGTTCCTTATTGTTAGATCTATCACCCTTTCAGAGTCTGTCGCAGAGGTTTTGAATCACCCTGTATTATATACAAATATGTTCTCCCGATTCGGACATACTTTTCTATATCTAACGCAACCATTTGCAATGTTAAGTGCTGTGCTCCTGTCACAGCTATAGCTATTTCAAGTGGGTGAACAATTTTAGCTGACTGTGTATATTTGGGTTTACCGCGTTCAGTTAATCATACAACGTTTATTTTCATAACTACTTTCAATATTTCGAGACACACAGACTACCAAGGACGCCGATAGATAATTACTGTTTCACATTTCTTCTAATAATAACACGAAATTTACTTTCAACTCATTAGTAAACAATAGTCATACTGTTTAGCCTCTTCTTTAAGTAAAATGTTGCAACAGCCATCGCTAGCATTCTGTAACAGTCGTGTGCCGATACGTTTCACTGGCCACAATGCAGACAGATAGGCATTATCCCTTTCCACTGGCTGAAACTTCAATGAACGGACAGTATGAAACAAGCTAATGGCCACGTGTATCAAAGTCGGTTAGTGTAAAGTTGTCACCTAACCCATGGTTAAGCATTTTTACGGTGCATCGATCTCTATTAGGACTTGAACACGGTAATCTCTAACTAGACATATTCGAGCGGTTAAAGATGGTAACCATTGATTAGTAGGCTTAGTAAAAAAAATGGTGGCCAGATCCATAGCTGATTATTTCGTATTATTGTGTTTGGATTACTTGGGTAGGGATGATGGTGAGTGTGAAGTTACATTAGTGGAAAGAGAGAATTCTTCCGAGGAAATTAGACGACAGAAAATTTCAGGAGGGATTTCGTTTGTCAAAATCTAGCGTGTCATTTCTGCTGCAACAAAGGGATCACTTGAAATAACCCACAAACATTCATAATTATGCCTATGAATAGGCTGCATACATTACACCGTTCTGCATTTAAAAACTTATTTTCTGTGTTTTCCATCTGATCGGCGATTCTAAAGGGATTTTTATGCTGAATTCGAAAATATTCTCCATTTTTCCCCATCACGTCAAGTTTTCAGACAATTCATGAATAACTAGAAATGCAATTATTGCTTTGTGAAACGTCATAAAAATTATTTTCAACAAGAATTTTGTAAGAAAAACTAGGCCACAATTTGATATTTGCCACTATTAATCATTAATTAATATTAATTAATAATTATAAACATTTTCATAACCTTACCTCAATATTGCACTTCAAATTTTCTCCTCTTGACCTCCTCGCATGTTGTTCAGAGTAGTCCCTTTTTAACATCCAGCAATAGTCCGGAATGTTTCCATTATGAACCAAACACCTTTAAGACTTTTCTGAGAAGAATCTATGAAGAACATCTACTCTTTGGAATTATAGTTTATGTTACAAAATTTTAAGACGGCAATGATGTCTTGGCAAGACACTAAATTTTCTTCTTCAGCAAAAAAAGGGACAAGTTCCTTCTCACGATGCCTGTGCCATGAAAAATATGTACCTTGAGCCAATATTTTCTTTTCTTTTAACCTAGAACCTAATAGTCCTGCTGATTCTTTAGGCAAATTTAAATCCCTCGCTAAATCATTAAGCTCACTTTGATTTATTGTCTGGTTCATAAGTATGAATCCACTGGATATTCAGTTTCAGTGCTATTGGATGCAGATTCTGATTCAGGGTGTACCGGAACGAGAGTATCAGGACCATGATGTACGGGCCGAATGGCAGAAGGAATGTTAGGATATAGAATATCTTTCTTGTTTTTTGCAGTATATCCAGCTACCTTAACTGTACAAAAATAACAATCGTCTCCATGATTTGTAGATTCCCTCCAAATCATAGGGATACCAAAGGGCAATGACTTCCTTTTTCCATTTTTCCAACTCCTCAACTCTTTCTGCACAACTACGACATACTTTGTGGGGGTACTAGGATTTGCCGTGGTCTCCTAACTTAATGCCAAAATATTGAAAGTAAGTATTATTTACAAAAGCTGTTATATTCTGTCTCTGTTTTACTAACGTATATGACTCACATATATAGCAAAACAAATTTGAATCATTTACATAACCACGTTTCGACATTTCTATGAAACAACACTATTATGTTATACTCTCGAGAAAAATGAGAACTCACACACTTCACTCTTACACAACAACCAACAACACAAAACTGAACCTCTAATTTTAAAACAACTTTTAAAGGGGATAGCTTAATTATCTCAGTAAGGAAATTTGTAGCCTCATAAGCTGGATTGCACTTCCATAAATAAATATATATATATACAGGTACCCCTATGTCATTTCTCTAATTCATTGTTAGTTTTAATAGCAATCTCTAAGAGTAAATATTTTCTTAATAACTTTTTATGACCTGAGACACTAAACATTTCAACTTCCTGTTTATATATAACGTTGGTTGCAGACGGATAAAAATCTCCAAGAATAAACAACGGATGCCTTAACCTCGGTTCATTTTAAGGGGGAGGATACAATTTTGTACATTCCCCAAGTAGTCAGTAGATTTTAATAAATATCAAATACAAACATAATAAAATATATTATGTCACATTTTAAGTAATAAATTTTAAATTATAAGCTGTCGTGCCTTTTTAACAAACGACAAGCACACTGTAATATTACTAAAAATATTGAAAACATAAAATTTTGAATTGTAAAAAATTCTGACGTGGTACGCGAAAACGGATTTCATTTTTGCAATCAGTGTGAAATTGTGATTCAGAAACGCTCATTTATTTCAAAACAACAAAATCCATGGAGAACGGTGTTATGATTCTATTCAGCTGATATTTCTGTGGTGTTACGGCAAAGGCTGATACGTACAATTTCTGCAAAAATATTTTACTGTTTAAATATTTTATTTATTTGTCTAATGGCTAGTACATGATATTTACTATCATAGACTGAGGGAAAAACAAGAAAGTGGTGAACAAAACTACAGATTAAGTAATTAAAAACATTCGGGCTCTGGTTTCCCAGTAGCGGTCGACTTCCGTGGAGGATTTCAGAGCAGGGCATTTTGCAAGCTGTTTAAATATAGTGTGTTGCATATGCTGTTTTTAACGTTATGGCAGAACATGGTATGCCTAATCCCATCAGTAGCTAATACTAATAAAAGAAGTATTTCTTCTTCTGTATCTCTGATATTTTCCTAAAAAATTCAACTTTAAAATTGCTCTCCTGTGAAAGATGGAAAATGTACGTGTCAGCTTATGCTGTAACGCCTTATTTTTCAGTATTTCAAGAGTGAACACTGGAGTAGATCTATTTTCCTACGTAGTAGGATGAACGAAGAGAGGTTATTGATGGATCTTAGGATATTGAACATTTGCCTGTATAATGTGAGGTCCTGGATTGTATACACATTCCTACTTATCTTCTTCATTATTTTTACTCATGGATATTCCATTTTTATAATATATTTAAATTAACTAATTAAGTCTATCTGTACTTCAGGCTCACATTGGGATATAATCATTTTCACCTTTTCTTTTCCATGTTGTAGCTAAGATTTTAACCTAACAGCACTGAAAAACAAAGATATGCAACCCACAAACGTAAGTGCGCCCAAAGGCAAACAAATGCGACGCGAAAATATAGGATACAAGTAGGCCTACGTCCGTTTCGATGTAGAAGCGATGTAGTAAGCGAAGCCATTTTTAGACGTTGACTATAAATCTCTGCAGAGGTATGGATGCTTTCCTTTCGTCATTTTTTTTTAAAACAGCGCTCCATCACAGACTTTACCCTGGTTAAATGAGGTATCAGCTAACCATATGTGAGTAACCGGTGATATGTCTACCACTGTGAGGGCCGGGCCGGGTTCGATTCCCCGCTTAGGACAAGTTGCCTGTGTGAGGATTCTTTGGGGTTTTTTCCCTCACTCCTATGGATGAATATCAGGTAACAGGCGCTTGGAACACCATTTATTCTCGCCACTTCCTTTCCTCCCTTATCATCATTTCATCTTCATTTCTGGTTGTCCTACTTAGTTTTCAGATCACGCCTGCGGCGGCCCTCCGAAGCTGCTGACTCTCTCGGCCGGTCTCCATCAATATGTCAAGATGTATAGTTGGTTGCCAGCAGCGGAACCCACTCCCCTCCCGACGGGAGAGGGGCTTACAACGCCGATTGTTGAGGAGGCGGGAGAGGGGGCTTACCACTCAGACCGTTGAGAGGGGAAATTTGGGGGGGGCTGTTGGCGTAGAATGGTACACGGGTTAGAAGGATGGCGGCGACTGGCCGTGAGGGTGTTAGCGGTGGGACGTAGGTGGGATCGGTGGGCATGCAACTCATCCCAGGGGGCGCACAATAGACCTCAGGTCGCGGTGCATGGGATGTTTCCCTCCCGCTCTCATAGAGAGAGAAAAAACCGGTAATATGAATAGTGCACAGAAATTATATTTTAACCACAGTTATAGTCCGGTTCAGTTTACTTCATACCGTAAGGGTGAAACCTAACCATTTTTCCCCCATTACTACATATGCTGGTGGATTGTGGTGATTTTCTAGTTTGCAGGTTGAATTTTCTTTTGCCAATTTCGTTTCGAATTTCGATATTGACAAATACTACAAATGGTAGTGATTTTGTAACTATAGCCCGACCACTGACATTAAAACCTGCGCCACAAACCAGTATTCGTTCGTGCGCAGGTTGTCATAGTGGGGGATCTGTTGTGTTGTAGATGCGCTCCCTGATCGACGTCTCGCAGCGAGTACGTTCTAAACTATTCAAAACAGCACTCGTGTCCGCGTCCAATCTTTCACTTTTCAATCAATTATTATTTCGACGTATTGTGTATAGGTAAAACAGATTGTAATTTATAATAATGGAAGGGAAACCAAATGTGCGCGGCAGGCTTTTGAAAAGTGACGCGCGTAAAATTATTTATAACGTTGACAACTATTTAAAAGAGAAAAAAAAATCAATTTAAGTTGAAATATAATGTTGTCACATCAATAAGGAAGGTGCGGGAATTTCGGCCAGCTTGATAAAAAATCGTTTTGAAGGAAGGGGCAGTGTCATTGCCTACCACAGTTTGAGTCCGACTAGTGTAACCCGGTCTAGCGAGCTGCTCGTATAGTGATGACGTCTTCCCCTCCATGGCCACGTGAGTACTGGAAAAGTCGAAGGTCTTCTTGTAGTTGATCGAGCTGTAGTATGTTGGCAGCTGAGACAAATATCGGCAATATTTGTCAGTACTGGAGTTCCATGAAATTGAAATTGTACTAGATTTCTGGGTCTGTTACTGGAAACGAGTGAAATTTGAACATACTAATAATTAATTAATATCAGTATTAATATTAATACATAATAGTTATTTTATATGTTGCGTTGTGGTTATAATTCGAGACTATATTCGGGTAAGTTTTCGGAGTTAGTAGGCTACTAATAATTTCATGTGGTCAAACAAAATACATTTTTAGGTTAGGTTTCGTGAGTCAATTCTTTAGTCAAACCAATGAATTTCGTATTGCCAGACAAAATACTTGACATGTTGATCCCTTTTTCTTATAGTTTTCCTACGAAAATATGTTACAAATTATTTAGAATAACCTTTTAACATAAAGTACTGAAAGTAAATAAGTCATTTAGTACGAAAGATCGTGTGATATCTGGTAACAGTTGGCAACACTGACAAGACGGCAATATTTGCTGTTTGGGAACTATTCTTATGTGATCCTCACTTTACTTTTAACTGTGGTTTCGCAGTCTACGATTATAACATTTTTAACCTAAGATGATGCACATCGCCATAAGTGTGTTTCAGTCACCCGTGTAGCTCAGACGATTAGCGCGTTTGTCCGCTGATTAGGTTTTTTTCCAACCGCAAGACGAATGTCAGGTAACGTATGGCGAATCCTCGGCCTCGTCTCGCTACATGCCATCTCGTTACCATCAATTATATCGGCGCTAAGTAACCTAGTAGCTCACACAGCGTCGTTACGTAATCAAGTAAAAGAAAAGTGCACTCCGCAATGTATGCGGTGGTGGTGGTGATGTTTAATGCTGTGTACATTAATGTCTGATCAGGCACGTCACGAGTTGACGTGAATGATTGCACACAGAAGCTGGTGGGGGAATTATCTCAATCGGCATCAGGATGATGTGTGCAGTGCTGAGAAGAAACAGAGCCGGCTGTGTATTAACAACGCCGTACACCCGTAATAATTCACGTTGCAGCAATGCCACGCGCGGCAGCACTGTTGTAATCATTCAACCACCTATACAACGTGATGCACGCCATCCATCATTGTATGTTGTGCGTCCAATTATGTCATTTCATACTCGCAACTTCATGTTTGCTACTGGCTGCGTGAGGATTCCAAATGGGATTATGCAGATTACACTCCAGCGTACCTAGCGGCAGACAGTTTTAAAATACGACCTCGAGTTTTTAATACGCAACCCACCTGCTCCAAATATAAAAATATCATTCGGTGGTTACTACACCCGTCATTGGATTCCAAGTTCGTCGGGCGTCACGTGTCTTGGATTTATAGCATGTAACTTTGAACCAAAATTGTCTATTTTTAGCAGACATCTTCTTCTTCCTATCACGTATTTTAAGCCTGGTGGCCTGTTACAATCTCACTCCTTCGTTTCAGCGGACGGCCCAAAGGTCTTGTTTTTAAAGGGCGGTAATTTAGTGTTTGGCGTGGTATCACAGTCTAGTATATACAGTCACGAAGCTCAATAATAAATATGCATCCACAGATAGTTGCTGACCACCAGGATCGCTACTATCGCCTCATCATAGACCCCTTTCTCTAGCAGACAATAATGTATGTTCGCGTTTTCTATTTCAGTGTACGGAGCTCAGTGAAATATTATATTATAACTTTATTGCATATTATTGCTAAGTTTTATTTAGTGTAATGTGTCCATAAGTTCCCTTTACTTCTTGTTGCGTAATATGTTGCAGAAATAATTACAAAACTGTGTTATTTTAATGTGAAGAGAATTTTACATGTTAACAATCTGTTCGCATCAACATTTTAAGTTTAGAATGGAAGCTATTTTGAGGTTTAATAAAAAAGAATTTATATCGTGATTTTAATTTAGCACATCTACCTTCTTTAATTGTAGATAGGAAATTTACCATACCACTCCTATGAAATTAGTGTACGTACGATTGTTACTTCGTCTCTTAGGGGATTACATAAATACAATAATTCAGTACTCAATTGTAGTATTAAAATACAGACAAATTGAATGTGCGGGGTATCATACATGACATTATCCTTAGTTATAATGTATAATTGCGAAGATAGGAATATAAATTAAGTATAATAAACATAACTTATAATTTCCATATGACATAACATACAATATGTAATGGCAGGGCATTGGAGACTTTGTAAATCTAGTTGCTCTAGTAATAGCACTGTGAGGTTGCCGTATTTCAATATAGTGCTGTACAGCTGTTCTTTAGTCAAGTGTCCGAAGGCCAATAAGGCAGCACACATAAAGCGGTGGAACTAGCGCTGAGGTAGTTCCTGTGATTTCGGAAGTGAAAATCGTTGAATTTACGACAGATTTTTTGTGGAAGTACAGTTGATCGTATAAGCAAGATATAATAAAAGCCTAAACTAACCAAACCTAACCTGTCACAGGTCCGTATATGCAAGGAGTATGAGTACAGAGGATCTCTCTCAGCGCTAGTTTAGCCTACTAACATATTACATTAATCAGACTTCAGACTGGAGTACCGTAAGAAACTAATAAATACAACTGAAATATATACAAATTGCATTTACAAGTTATCATACGTAAGTTTATGCTTAATTGTAATGTATAAATGAGAATATTAAAGTACTGGTACAGCAAATATAACCTATAATTTCAACATATCTAAATATCCGTGCTGTGCAACTGAAAATTATTGAATCGTGTATGAATGTACAACAATTTCGCAATATTTAATCGAAATAAAGGCAGGTAGGCCTATTACACATACGAACAACGTAATTTTCACACCAAAAATAATATTACAGCTTAACTCGTAAGTGAATTATGTCTGAAGTGTCTCTAATCATTGTTTTAAATTTTATTAATGCAATAACACTACATTTTAGAGAAATATATGTTACTCTTTTTACATTCCAACTAATTTATATCGGGTTAAGCGAGTCACATTATCTGCTTTACGGCCTATATTAGATCACGATCACAGTCTATTGTTCTTAGTACTCACAGCGCTCCAAGCGGCTAGCAACTATCGCGAGAAATGCAAAAAATCATCCCAAGCTTCGTAACTGTATATACTAAACTGTGGTGGTATCCTTGTTCTAGGCATCCTGAGTATATGAGATTTTCATTTCTGTCTATAATTTTGAATTTTCTCTAAAATTGGGTCAATGTTTAATTATTTCAAAATATCCAGTTTTTTTCTTGTCTAAAGTAGTATATCGTCATTGTTCCTGCAATAACTCCTATGTGCAAAATATAAAATTTTTCAGTAGGAAGAAAAAACACATTCATTCATCCTATGACAGCAGTATACAAGAGACTGTGAATTCTTACATTTTCGAAACAAAGAAATATAATTACATATAGATGATTTTATTATTTGCTGTATCATTGTTTAAGTTATTTAATAGAGCAAAAATCTGAAAATCGATAAATATGTCACATAGAAGATATAGTAGGAACAACGACGATATCCAGCAGTTCTTCTTAAAAACTTCATTTCACTGGCAGTAATTCGGTGTTCATCACATTTACGTGTGATCCAAGCTTCACTTCCATAAATGAGAATTACTTTAGGTAACCGGTCGTCATTCATTCTTCTTATATATTGGTACCAATTATGTTTTTGTGTATTTTTTTCAGGCAAATTAAAAATATTTAGTTGTATATTTTACTTCCATTCTAGTCAAGGTGTATTGGAGGGAGTATAATCTACAAATTTTCCTCCGCTATGAATTTAGGTGCTAATGATGATTATTATTATTGAAAAGTCTGACGTCTCTGGTCTGTCTCTACTTTTTTATGTATAGGAATTGAGGGTCAATTGATAAAAAAATTAATCAATCAGCAGCTGAATGCAAGCTTTTAATATGCATCGTACGTAAACAAGTTTGAAATTCAGAAGTTTATCATCACATAATAAAAAGAGATTTGAGAAACTACCTGGTGTCCGCAGAGAAAAATGCGATTGGTTAGTTTTATTGAATCTGAGACGCGAGAAAATGAAATTGGAGGAGAAAATGGGGGCGTTTGAAGAAGATGGATGATTGCATGTGGAGAAAGAAAAAATAGTCTATTGAAAGTGGAGAAAGCGTATGTCAATAAAAACACGTGGGAGTTGAATTAAAATAGAAAAAAAGAGATAAAGTTGAAGCGTAGATATAGTGAGGAAAGCGCTAAAAATAGACTGAGAGAATGAAAACGGAGAAATCACTCGGGACATTTATAAACGGAGATAAATGGATGGGAATTGAAAACCGGAGGAAGATATAAATAATCTCTGTATGGTGGCAAGGATAAACTGCGGAGCTAAACCTCACAATTCTCATAGATGTTTAACAAAGCTAGTAAACATGAGAAGTTGGAAAGCTTTGTAGAACAACAGCAACAAATTTGTCCAAACCGAGTGTCATGACAACCTGTCCACAACAGATGACACATGGCAGTCAGGAAGAATCGATACAGGGACCTCTGGAGTGCTAGTTTCACGCGCCATTCAACAGCACTACAGTTTAATCCCGGTACAGGTTACTGAAATTTTACAAGACCAAGCACAAAACCATTCTGTGAATGTCTTAAGCAATGAAGTTCAGTGACAAGAAGTTATTAGAGTAGACCTATATGGCGAGGAAACTTGTACAATAATACGGCAAACGGGACTCTGAACTATTTAGATTCAAAATCTGTGCCATGGAGATCACACATGCTTTCTCACAATGAGAAATAATACATTTCTCAACTCAAGTCTTTATCATGATGTCGTCCCCGGGTAGTCAACTGCTAACAGCCTGGCCGTTTTATCCGAAGTTCAAAGGTTGAAACCCGGCCGAAAGCGGTTGATTTTAAAGGGAGTTAGTTATAAGCAATACAAAAAGTCGTAAAGTTAATATAACTACAGTTTATTTTGTCACAGTACAGGTTCTAATATTCGCAAATACATTTTCCTTATTCCACTTCTTGTTCTATTGAAAAGAGTGCCCTGTGAACAGCAGGGCTTGCCACAACAGGGTGAACCCTAGGGCCCATCTTTTGTCCAGGTGTCCCACATGCGTTCAAATGTTAAGACTGTGTTGTGGAGAGCACAAGATCCGGTACAAGTTAACGTCTGCTCTTACAGGTATATCTTCTTTCTACTCTATAAATCCAAGTTCTGGGAGGCACAAAAGACTGATTATCTTCAAAAGCGTTTGGTATTTTGGAATTACTATTTTTTATTAAAGCATAATAATAAGGTGTAGTGTTTGTTTGATACAAATGAACTTTTGAATGAATATTTTATTTATTTAAAACAATTTTTAGGTAAGGAAGACGGAGAAGAACAATGTTTTCATCTTCTAAACTACCGTATTTGAAATGTATACATAAGCTAAGAATTTGAAAGAAGTACAGAAACATACAAAAATGGAAAATTATATGATTGGTTATACAATTCCTTTAAATCAATAAAAACGCACAAATGAAAATAAATTGAAACATTTCTTGGTTTCTAAAAAATTCCACAATTTTATTGATCTGCTCAATATAGATCATAATATATACATTTCTTTGCCTTGATTTTTAGAAATTAGCAATTGATTAATTGAAGTTCAGTTACATATTTTAATCATTAAATTAAAAGAACAATTATTTTCATCTCCTAAAATTATACCCTATTTCAAAATATGTATATTTTCAATTAAAGAACAACACAACCACGTCGTAATTTATTCCATTTCTTCAAACGTAGTAACGTGAGCAGACGTCTATACGAATTCCTCGTACTTTTCCCATTTAACTCAACTTTAATACAATATCTTAAATTCAGAATGTAATCTACACATTCTCTAATTTATTTTCCCACTTTTCAGGCCAATATAGATCATAATATATACATTACTTTAATTTAATTTTTATAAAATTAGGAATTGATTCATTAATGGTTCATATCAACATTATATCCTTGAATAAATTTAATTTTTCTAAATCATACCCTTTTTAAATATAAGTATATTTTCAATGATTACAGAGCTAAAACAGCCAACATCATAACTAGCTTAATTCTTTTACTACGTATCTATATGAGAGGATTACTGCAGGCATTCATCGCACATATATACGTAAGTTCCCCATTTAACTAAAAACATTACATATGTAGAATGTAATTCATACTTTATCTATAGTAGAGCGTCTCGTTTAGGCACAGTGAAAACGTAAACAAAGTGCAGGTAACGTGTGGGGGGAGGACGAGCCGTACGATAAATACGAGGGATGCACAAGGTTTTAGTTACAATATTTATGGCGGAGCATTAATTGAAATTATATTTTCCAAAAACACACAAACAATAGAACACAAATTGCATAAGGTTATCATATACACATTTTAACAAACAAGCACTTGAAGTAATTCAGTATAACAAATCAATTTTGCTACTTATATGATGTTGCTTTCAAGGAGCATTTTTTACGATCATGAATTTCATTTTCTGTATGACTAACATAATATCACCGTCTTCTGTGGTCGAAATAACGAAACTACAGTATATTGGTCTGAAGTGACAACACTATTTCCTAAACATAATAATTATCCCTTCTCAAAGTTAAATTTATTCAGGCACTGTACCTGGCCACTTCAGATCAATATACAACATTAACACACATAACCAAATATTATATCATGAGTTCTATGACACGTACAATTCTGGAAAATTAGTAAATCAAATGCAAATTAATTGAAATCAGCATATCCCCTATAACCATATTAAACTATTACTACATATAACTCATGACTTTACTTCTTATGTAAATTAATATTTCATTACACGAGTGAATACATTCTACATTGTACTTATGTTAGATATCGTTAAACAATAATGCATCTGATGATGCCGTACAGGCGAAAACGTTTATACTTTTCTATTAGTAACGTGTTGTAGCAAATTTTGTTTTGTTTGTTTCATGGCCTACTCCATTTATTTTGTATTACATTACCAAAGCATTTGAAAGAACCATAACATTTACAAGAGAGTATTCATCATTTATGCTGAGTCAAACTTGTATTTGTATGCAAAATTTAATGGAGATTTCAAATATGTAAAATTTAATATAGAGTGCCATTTTAAAAAAAGTTTAATTTTTTTGCCACACCCTGTACATGAATCAATACTTTTGTGAGATCACAATCATAAGTTTTAGTTAGATAACTCCAGCAACTTTTGTTTTTGGTATTTTTTCATAAAATGAATATATAAAGAGTTATTAGCAATATCCCATAATTAACACACTGTATATAACCGAATAATATAAATTTAGGAATAGTTTAAAGTTTTAAATGTTTAGAATTAACTCCAGCTCCTTTAAATGAAATAATTAGTGAAACACAGGGCGGGCTGACTTAAGATTGATATAAGCAGCCTCAAATCTCTTATTAATAAAAAAAACAACCATGAATATCTCTATTTTAATCCACTGTGGTGGAGTAACGGTGAAACCGTGAAACAAACGGACCTGGGTTCAAATCCTGCTTGAGACAAGTTACATGACTGAGGGTTTTTTTAGGGGTTTTCCCTCAACCCAATAAAAGCAAATGCTGGCTAACTTTCGGTATTGGACCCCAGACTCATTTCGCTGGCAATATCACTTTCATCTCGTTCAGATGCTATATAACGATAGCAGTTGAAAAAGCGTCGTAAAATAACCAATTAAAATATGTATCTTTTAAATTTTAATGTCAAGAATATAATGAGTAAAGTGTATTGCCATTAAGAAACTTAAATTCGATGTAATCTGGCAGAAGATGACCACTAAGATCCAAGAGAAGTTGAAGAGTGTGAACGACATCATAGTAGAACGCGAAATGGAACAGAATTTGTGGAGGGACTGTGCAGGACAGAAACTGGAAACCGGAAGATGACATCGATCGTTGTAGATCCAGTTTAGAATGTGATTGTATGTGAAAGGCGGTGTAAATGCAGCTCCCGCCCAATTTTTGCTATATTTTTCTTAACTTATATCTAGCAGTCCTTAAAGAATCTGTCAATATAATACGGACGTTTTCAGTGTAGGTTTTATGTGTTTCGCAACAATTTAGTTCTGTTACTATAATATTTGAAATGAAATTACCTTTTTAAGTTTATTTTCTTGAAATATTATTCAAAAGATATACATAAACGAAATCATCTAGTACGAACGCAAATATGAATCATTTCCTTCCTTATAATGGTAAAGAGGAAGAATTTGTATTTCAATTTTGATGTAGAATGCTGGAAGAACTTTTCTTCACCCTGAATGCAGTTTTGTAATGCGGACGTACGGTAGGCCTATATTAGAATACCATCTTAAGCATTTGCGCTTAGTAATACAATTACATTTATTTTGGAGCTAATTAATGTAGAATGTTCGTCTAAATTGTTTAATACGAAGCATTGTTTCATAAAAATCAAGTCAAAATAAAACACAACTCGAATTTGAAAAATACATAACCTAGGTTCTAATTTACAATCTTAAATCGTATTCTACGTAAAGATTAATTTTTGATCCTGTACAATTTATCTATTATGGTAAGAATTGTTACCATAACAGATAAATTCTGTAGGATCAAAAATTAATCTTTATGGTAAGATCAAAAATTAATCCATACGCAGATTCTTCTCCCAACAGTGCATATACTGTGGAATCTCGGCCACCAAGTCACTCAATTGAGTGTACTCCTTGTATAATGGCAGTTGACTTAATATAATATGTCGAACATGGAGTAAGGCCACAAAAGGAAAAATACTAGAGGAGGGGGATTCGATCCGGTGCTGTGGATTGAACTTCGGCGTAGCTCAGTGGTTAGAGCGCTTGGTACGTAGAACCAAGGACCAGAGTTCGATCCCCGGCGCAAGAGCGAATTTTTCTCCTCTAATAACAATTAAATCATATTATTTAAGTCAGTGATGCCAATCATGCATTTTCTAGAGCGCAAATGTTACCATCCTTATTTCCTCCATCTCCTGCCCGTGATTCTGTTTTCATTCCGTTCTAGTCAGGAATTAGCTGCAGAACGTAAACATTCAGTGGCGAGCAGGTTACAGAATATTTGAAAATAGCACTGTCTAAAGTACCAAGACACAGCTTCAATGAAAAATGGAGATATGATTATTTTGATGTAAGAAAAGATAATAAAAATAATTACCTGTTATTTTGCGATCAGTTTCGTTGTATACGGCATCATTTCAATCCTGCCTATGGTAAACATGAAAAAAAAAATTCGCTGTTTCTTAAAATTAGAGGTTAGTATTGAACTAGTTAGTATTCAACTACTTCAAGTTTTCAATTTTAAAATATCCACATACTATGCATCAAACTTTATACTTAAGTAAATGCAGTAAGTTATAGCTAAGACAACTTCTACTTCCACAGGGAGCTACTACAGATGAATTGTCAGACCTACATTGAATTAGTAACCTTGCATTTTTAACAGATCTGACAGGTCATTTTAACACGCTCAATATTGAACTGCAAGACAAAGACAATCTCATAGTAACCATGATCGATAACATAAAGACATTCATGGCTAAAGTCCACACTTGTGGAGTAACGGTTAGCGCGTCTAGCCGCGAAACCAGGTGGGCCGGGTTCGATTCCCGGCCGGGGCAAGTTACCTGGTTGAGGGTTTTTCCGGGGTTTTCCCTCAACCCAATATGAGCAAATGCTGGGTAACTTTCGCTGTTGGAACCCGGACTCATTTCACCGGCATTCAGAAGCTAAATAACCTAAGCTGTTGATAAAGCATCGTAAAATGACCCAATGAAAAATTCATGGCTAAATTTTATTTATGGAAAACTCAACTGAATAGTTACTTCACATATCACTTCCCTTCTCTGTATGCATTCGAAAATAAAAGACTGGATTCGTATCACAACTACATCTCCATTCTGGAAAGTCTATAGGCCTACACGTAATTTTAAATCAGATTTTCAGAAATTAATTACCTTACTCGTAGATAAAGTTATGCTTCTCTTTGCAAACTATTAACTTTCGATCCACTAGAAGCTCCTGTACAGTTGCAACTAGAATTGCTCACAATGCAGAACAATACTTTCATAAAAACGTGAGGGAAAAGTGGTCGACATCTATACTAGTTATTGTCAATAGAAATGTACCATAACATGTAAAATTTTTGCAGGTCGTATAATTGCATGTTTTGAACAGTTTCTTTTTACGAATCGGTGTAAATCAATTAAATTATTATCATCTTGTCTCTGCTCTGCATCAATGTACGAACACAATTTACCCAAAAACAAGAGATGTCGGCGATAATTTAATCACTAAATAGAGAAATGTTCAATAGTCTGTGTGTAGACTTACCAATCTTACCCTAATTTACATTTAGAGTGGTGATTGTTTTTACAGCATGAGTTTATGTATTAACCGCCACTGAAGCAAATTTTAGATTGATAGCGACATATCGTCAGTCATGTCTAAAAGATTTGGAGTGAGTTTGACGTCATACCTTCCCCTTCAACTGAGTTTGGCATGGCTGGTTTAAATCATTCGGAGATGACTAGAGGTGTGTGAAATACTGTTGCCATGACTAGGCTACATCCATAGACGTTGGGTTTATTCTTATGGTGGCTCTGATTTCTCTATTTATATCTTTCAAGACTTTATAGTGCTCGTAGACACAAGTTGATTCAACTTAGATATTTTATATGCCGAAACCGCGTGTTACTTGCGACTTCTGGGAATAGCCTGCAATTATCATTAATCTGGATAAAATAGCTAAAAATAATGCTACTGAAATGTCATTTGACAAAACTAATGTGTTTGCCTTCAAAGAGAATGACCCCATAAAAGTTAGAGATACAAGTAGAGGCAGAGATAGAGGAAGATGTATTTCTTTTACAAGCCATGATGGTGTAAGAGGGCGTGGAGATAGAGCTCCATGCTTTCATGACTTCGGCACTGGAATGAGATGGTGTAGCCAGCACAACACTCCAATCACCTTTCATCCTTAGGAAAGACCCTGTACTTAATTTTACAGTGAATAATTTTATCTCGGATAATTAATATCTTTTAACATTATCTAGGCACTGCAATAAAGTCACCAAATATACATAAAACACTTAGGAAGTTATGAAGGAATCATTATTTCGAAAGCACACACAATTAAAAATTTATTTATTTATAAAATCGTTTTTCGCTCGGTTCTCGCTTACTGTTGCAAGTACGACAATTAGAACACAAAATTCAAGAACAGTAATTGCTGCAGAAATTATATTGCTAAATGCTAAAATGCTAAAATACCACCCTCAAGGACGACGACGACGACCTGGAAGTCCACAGAAACGTCTATTGGATCCTGTATAGCTGGAACCGAAACAGGCCAACAATGGCCTAATTTCGTGCCTGGAATATGATGATGATGATTATATTTGTGAGGCATACAGCAAGAGTAATAACATGACATCTTAATCGGAATGAAGTATTTCTGAAGGAATTTAAAAGAGAACCAGTTTTACAATGTTTAAGCAATGGCGAACTTAAGAAAGACTTGCTGAAAGAGTGAAGAGGGGGCGCACCCCTAAACAAATCTCGCAATTTCTCCCTCAGAGAAGAATATATCTGAGGGAATGTTCCGATATGAGCCTCCCCCTCCCCCGTATGTGGTGCCTAAGAGGTTACGTTCGTTTTCGGCTTTTCCATTTCAAAATTTTCTAGAGTTCCTTCAGTGGAGTCCACACCTGTGGAGTAACGGCTAGCGAGTCTGGTCGCGAAACCAGGTGGCCCGGGTTCGATTCCCGGTCGGCGCAAGTTACCTGGTTGAGGTTTTTTCTGGAGTTTTCCCTCAACCCAATATGAGCAAATGCTAGGTAACTTTCGGTGCTGGACCCTGGACTCATTTCACCGGCATTATCACCTTCATCTCATTCAGACGCTAAATAACCTAAGCTGTTGATAAAGCGTCGTAAAATAACCTACTAAAATAAAAAAATCCTTCAGTGGAGCAGCGAAACTTAGAGTGGGACAAGTGGTAAACAGACTTGGAGCTCACATATTCAGTTTCTCTCAGCTCCAAACTCCATTTGCAAGGACGCGTTTTCGCGTACCTTTTAAATTTCTCCTCCACTTTCCCCTCTCTTTCAGTTCAATCTTCTTACATGAGCCCATTAACCGTCCCCATGTGAGAAAGGTGAAGTTATCTCTTTTACTTGCCTTGAAGGCGATTGGAAGGCATAGAGATAGAACTACATGCTTTCATGACCTCGGCACTGGAACGAGGTGGTCTTGTCGACACCACGCTCCGATCGCCTTTGCTCCCGGAAAAGATCCGGTACTCAGTCTGATGTAGTGAACCTCGGGGCCATTCTCAGACTTTTTGCAACGAGAAAAATCTCGGGAACTCTAGGGATTGAAAGCGAATAATAATTGTGGAAAAAGAATAAAGGCTTAAGAGTATAAATTTTACCGCAACTTAAAATAATTATGTATTTTATTTCTCTTCAGTTTCAATGTATTATTTTGCATATTCGGTAAAATTGATTACAATAATTATAGTAAGAATTTAGTAGGCTATTCAAAATTATAAGGTTTGACAGACTTATTTTTCAACACGCTCTAACTTCAGGATCTGTGTCATTCACATATTGCAATTTATGATCATAATACATGTGCAGAATGCTTTGCAACCACTACGTTTTCTTAGAACTAGAAGAAGGCTTTCTCTAAAGACGAACTTGGTAATATATTTACAGTATAATGAAGCAGTTGTGGGATGATACCATTAAAGTGAACGGAAGAACTCTCAGGATATCTTCTTTTAATATGTTTACCGCAAACGACACAAAACTTTATCAAAGCAAGCCATCAGGAAAACGGAAAGAAATAACTCCGAAAAAAAAAAACATGGAAAGCGGAAATCACAAAGAACATAAGATGCTAAGGACTTGAAAGACGGGCACTTGAAATCCCACAACTTCCTTGAAGATAAGTCTTACACAGAAATAAACCCATTTATTAGCAAAATACAGGGTGTTTCAGAAATACTTTGACAAACCTTGGGGGCATGTTCCTCACACCAAAACAAGGAAAAAAGTTCATGTAAACATATGTCCGAAAACACTTAGTTTAATAAAACATCTGTTAGATATTGTCAGTTTGGTAGCAGTGTTGCAACTTTAATCAATTCAGAAACTCATAACAAATGTTCAAATGACAAATGACTGTAGTAAAAAGTCTCCTTGACAATACATAGCCATCTAGGATACAATGGGTGCATCAGCAGACTTGTATCGATAACATCATTCGATTATCTAACGAAATGAATTATTATCGGTTAAACACTTAAGTTAAGTTGTTGGATTGTACTTCGAAACGAGTTGAACGTAAACTCTCATTTTTATGAGTTTCTGAATTGATTAAAGTTGTAACACTTGCTACCAAGCTGACAATATCTAACAGATGTTTCATTATGTTCTTTCATCAATAACTAAAAAAGTAAGGATTTTCTAACATGTGTTTATATAAACACTTTTCTTCTTGTTTTGGTGTGAGGAACTGAAACGGCCTGGGTCTGGGTGCTCTCATAATTTTGTTAAAAATATTGAATAAACAATATTTCAAAATATCGAATAACCCTGCCATGGATCGTTATGATCGGGATGGTAATCTCTTGGTTGAGGTGATTGAGGTAGAACACACAATATAAACATGAATTCCCTTAATTAAACATTTATTAATGATATCACAAGAATAACGACGACACAGCGTTGTTATACTAAAACTCTGGTGGTTGAGAATTTATGTTAATAAAGCAAATTGGTTGCTACTTTTCATTCGTCGACGTGGCTTTCGTCAGAACTAGGGCTAGCAATGTCATCTGTTTTCTGCCCACAAAAGAAAAATAGATATTGATAATCAAACTTGTCTTTAACAGTATAACTTTAAATAACGAGTAGTCCTACCATTAATATAGCCCCGATTGAGGAAAACGATGTACAAACACTCCACATTGTTGATACCTTACTTGTTAGGGTATCTCACACATAACCAACTCAGTAAGCACACATCAAACCTGTTACAATTTGGTTGGAAAGCCCTCACGGTCCACGCAACAATGGGTTTCTCAATTTGAATATCCAGAATGGTCTCACAATCCATGTACTGATTCACAAACAGGGAAAACTGTTATAAATACCAAATAACAGCCCTCGTTCGATTTTCGGATGGTTCGGTGCCACATCACAGCTTGAAATAAACAATGAACAAATCTAATACTCGCCGGCATTTAGTCCGCGACGACTGCACTCCTCCCTGAAAAGATTATCGAACCCAGTTCGATTCTCGTTCAAAACTTCAATGCTCGTACTTTCCACACGAACCACCTCCGCAATCCAATCGCGGATTCCCACAACCAGCTCGGCTACGCTTCTGCCAGTAGAAATATCGAACCCCGTTCGATTCCCGGTCTACTTCAGTGCACGTACTTTCCGAACTTTTCACCACCGCGATCCCATTGCGAATTCCCACGACATCAACCCCGCAGCTGATCCTGCTGCGACACGTCCTACCTCAACGAGTCATTCCACAAGACTGACGCTACTACAAAATATTTAATGCGCCCTCGTAAAATATTTAATGCTCCCTTGGTCTAAAGTGCCCAATAATATGCAAAATATTTCATACCCCCTCGAAAAATATTTTATGCTCCCTCCGTTTAAGTATCCAATTATAAATCAAAACTAAGTCACGTGATACACTACTCACTACTTCTACGAGAGGAAATAGAGACCTCTAATGGAAGAAAATAAAACAACTAATCTAGAGGAGAAAGTAAGACGGAAAATGGAGAGGACGTAAGCCATCTATGAAGAGTAAGGAGAACTAAAACAAAAGAAAAAGATAACAAGGATAGAAAGAAAAGAGAGAAAAGGGAAATAAATGGTAGTGTGCCGAAAATAAATGGCACAGAACATGCCCCTAAGGTTTGTCCAAGTATTTCTGAAGCACCCTGTAATAGGGTTTAATGTCAAGGAAATAGTTTCCAATTGTTTCATTTCTGTTTCTTTGGCATTGTCTATCTGAAATGTAATAAGTAGACTTCGTTGAATTGCCACACGCACCATGCAACCAGGTTGCCGATGTACGCGTATAGAGGAAGTGGGCGACCTCCCGGTCTCGTAGGATAAGCAGTTCATGTTAAGAGATGTGACCGATCCAAATAGATAGAGCAGCTACAGCTAATGTATACCTATGTAAGCACTTGTTTTTGCATTACTGTGGCTGGAATAGCCAAAGCTTAATATTTGTTCAGTGCAAACAAGAATTCAATCAAACATTCTACAAAGAGTGTGTTGCTGTTCCAAACATTTGACCCTGGAATACCCTTACCTCCGCAGCCAGTCTTGACCCGTTGGGAAACGTGGTTGGATGCTGTTAATTATTATGCAGAACATAATGGCAAAATAATGGAGGTAATTGATGCATTGGATAGCACAGACAGTTCCGCTGTTGCAGCTGTAAAATCATTGCCTTCTTAACAGCTATTGGAATATATTCTGTTCATTGATTCTGATTTTAAAATCGTGTCCAAAAGCATCACCCTGTTAGAATCGTCTAAACTACAACTCTCAGATGCCCTTAATATAGTGGATAAAGTATCACAAACAGTTATCCAAAATAACAATTCACTAATTTCAGAAAAAGTGAAATGTAAGTTGAGAAACATTATTGCTAAAAATTCTGCCTATACACAACTTGGTATTGTAAATGATGCACGACAAGACGGCTGAAGTTAGTGTACTAAAAAGTAATGACTTTCCGTTCTTGAAATATGCACCTACTACATCGTGTGATGTTGAACGTACATTTATCCAATATAAAAACTGTCTAAGTGACCATCGGAGGAGGTTCATTTTTCAGTCGCTCAAAATGTACGTAACTCTTTACTGCAATGCACATAGTCAAAGATGTGAGTATATTACATTAACTTTTAAGAGTTAATATATCTCACTACAAAACAATTGTGCATTTACATGTTTAGACATTTTTTACTTCAATGATCATTCATTATATTTCTTGAATGCAGGATACAGGTTTTATTGTAACCGCAGTATACTGCTCAGTGTTTACATCAGAGGCATACTCCATCCTTTGCACGCCATCTCCTCATATAGTCTATACCGCGTGCGCAGTAAAGCTTACGATTCTCGTGGCAATTCCTCGAAGTCTAGTAATAATATATAAATGCTATTCAGACAGTTGTTGGTTGGTTTTTTTTTTTTCAGATTCTTCCGCAAATATATTCCTTCTAAGTAATGCTTTATCTTTGCAAACACAAACTAATCTGTCCATGGTTATGATAGAGAATTTGAGATCATTAACTGAGGAAATCCATAATATTTCGCAGAATTTTCTTCTCAATTTTGTACATAGTCTGGAAATAAGGCTAATACCAACTGAAGAACAAAGTGAGTGTCACATTAGTTAATAGAATTTTATTGTGTGTGGCTTATATATTTTCACATATGTACATACATCACGAGTCTACTCACAATAGTTACAGAATAAGAGATTCTTAAACATTTGGGGGAAAAGAAAACATTTTTTTTTTCTGAAAAATCTATGAACTTTCAACCAATATGATATTATAATTTGTTAAATACAGCATGAGCTATTCGCTCTGGAAATCTGCAAGGCTATTTCACTTCCACTCTGTATATATTAAAAAATATATATACATAACGGGAATCCTCAACTGAAATTGTTAAATTAATGTTAATGTAATACATGTTATCTGCGGTAAGAAGTCGATATATGGGAGAGTTGGAGTGTATGTGTAATTTTTGTGTACATGTATATATAATGTGACAACAAAGCCTAAAATTGTTCAAAGCTGATTCCAGCTTTCCGCTTTCTGTTCATCGCTTGAGTGGAAGGTCAACAATCTCCAACACACTGACCTATTTTGGCAGATATTGTGTATATAACTGTTGCCTATACAACTAGTTTCAAGTGTCGAGTGGTGCAATAAATTACTGTTGTTATAACTCAGAGTTGACATGTGGACACGTCAATATCAACTATCTCATACAGAAAAGCCATCGAAATTCCTCATCTCCTAAAAATAATAAAAATATATAAAACTGAAGTTTCATGCGCTTTTATTTGTATATTATAATATATTATATTACAAAGAGCAGTACATTGCCATGCTGAACTCATTCGGGCCATATGACACCCATAGACCTGTCGAACAGTTTACTAATAGTAGAAAAATTGGCTTTTTCTAAATTTTCACAGTTTATTAGAAAATTTTCATCTGGACCATCTTCTTCCAAAGTTCCCACAATAACTTTGCAATGTATATTCCCATAGAATCTGTGGTTTCAACAATAATTAAGGGGTTAGGTACAGTTTACAGCAGTAAAAGTTTTGGAAATATTCAACATTTTTTTCCTCCATTACTGTATCTTGTACAATAATGAAAATTGGTATGTGTAAAACACAGTCCTTCTGCTATATGAAAAAAATATCTTTAGGATTTTACCATGCAGTAATGAAGCGTTTCCCTCATAACTCATAAACTTGTTAACTTTTCATGTTACCCCTTTTTATTTTATTGCTGAAACTCATGTTTACAACTACATTCCTTAATAAATAATATTTTTTTTTATTTTGTGTTAGAAGAAAATACTGATATTTGACCGTTTTTTAAATAAATTTATTTTTTATCAGACAGTCTATCAAAGTTAGAGAAGTGATCTTACATCATATAGTAAATATGACATGCATAAATACACACAAAAAATTTCGTAACAGAATGTTGGATAATTTTTTAGTTATGTGGGAAACGCTTCATCACTGCACAATGAACTGAATTTTGAAAAAAAAAAAAAAAAAGAAGTAAATAATTTGTTTAATCATAAAAATATTTTCTTCATATAGCAGAAGGACAGTGTTTTACATATACTAAATTTCATTATTGTACAAGATACAGTAATGGAGGAAAGAAATATTGGATATTTCCAAAATTTTACTGCTGTAAGCTGTACCTAACCCCTTAAAACACACAATTTTTTTATTTGAAACCCGTTGTCTGATCTGTTGCATAGTTTTTTCGTAGCTTCGGCTGGTGTAGTACTTTCTTACCATGGAAGAAACGGGAAGAGATTTGCCCCTGTGTTTTTCTAAGAATTCACGAAGTTTTGAATGATCCAGTTCATTTAGGGGAATGTCGGTACATAGGAAGGCTGTACAAAGTTCTTTACATAATGGTGAATAAGATTGCCGGGATTCCCCTAGGAGTATTTGCTATAGTGTTTTTTCTTTTTCAATTCGTTGTACACCACGTTTGTGTTTTTCTGTTCTCACATGCTGCTCAACGTTAAATGGTTAATCTTACATCGCCCAGTTTACAATAGAGTATATTCCCATCACTCGAAAACACTTTCTCATCATATCGAGACACTGTTTTAATTTTACTTGAATAGGCTACTTTGCTTCGCTTTTGGCATTTTTCCTTAACTATACTGAGGATAACGTAAGAGTAATTCCTAAAAGACTAATTTGGCCGTCTCTTCAGTGTTGCCAACTAATACTAGATATCACCAAAAGAGGATAAAATCACACAATGTCATGTATTGTAATAATAATAATAATAATAATATAGTATTAAAATAACGATGTCTTGCTTATTTACCACATATTCTCATCTTTATGTTGGGAACGTGTTTTCTAAAATTTGTTAAAGAGTAAGTTATATTTTTCTTCTGGACCTCTCGCACATAATGTTAGTAGATTAGTGTATGATCTAATATTAAAATGTATTTTGTCTGACAACATGAAATTTATTGCTTTGATTAAACAGTTTATGAATCACGAGACCTAACCTAAAAATGTATTTTGTTTGATCACGTGAAATGATTAGTATGAATTCCGAAAACGAATGTCACTTTGAAATGTATGCTTTAGAATATTTACTCCATTATTGTAATAAAAGTATAAACACGAAAGAAATTAATTAAAATGTGAAATGGTATTTTTATCGATTACTCAAGGGCATGTATCACACGAATTATCTTATATATATTTGCACTTAGCCTACCTGACTCTAACCTTGAAATTTTAACCACAACACAAAGCAACACATATAATAACTATTATATATTAATATTAATATTGCTATTAATTAATTATTAGTATGTTCAAATTTCACTAGCTTACAGTAACGGCCTCAGAAATCTAGAACAATTTGAATTTTCAGAATTTAAACTACTGACAACTTGTGTCACTGCTGTCAACATAACAGTTATAAAATCACTACCAGTTGTAGTATTTCTCAGTACCAAAATTCGAAACGAAGTTGGCAAAAAAATTCAACCTGCAAACTAGAAAATCACCATAATCCACTAGCTTATGTAATAATGGGGGGAAAATGGTTAGGTTTCACTCTTAGGGTAGTAAGTAAGCTGACCCGGACTATATACTACACACACTTCCGACTTCAACAAGATTCAATAACTCAATGAGACCCTTGTTTGCAGTCCGGTACCCAGATTATAAAGACAGGCTCCAGTAGCTACCTACTTGTCGCGAAACAATAGGCCTACACAAATATTTGCTCATTGTTACGTAAGGGTAAAGTCCATATTGTGAATATAAACGAAATAGGGGAACAGGTACATTTTACCATTTTCCAAGAAACAAAATGCGATATGTAATTCTGAGAAATTTAACACCTAAAATGAACATGGAAGGAAGAAATTGTATGAGAAAAGTTCTTTACTTCTTGAAAGAGTGAAAATATGCCGAACATGACCATTGAATTACTAAAATATGGTCTATCACATATAAATGATCAAATATGCTTAAATATGACTTAACATAGTACTTTAAATCAATTAGTTTTTTCTTAACAAGCACTTATATATATATATATATATATATATATATATATTTAAGAAACACATCAGTCTTACCAAAAAAAATATGCTACATCATAAAATATCTAGCCCTAGATTACGGACGATTTAATTTTTGAAGTCAACTACAGAAACCATTTACAAAATGTGTTCATATTTTAAATTCTTAACTTGTACGAAAATTTAGCTTCATCTAGTTATTTTAATTTCATAACTTGGTGGCTAGCTCTGATTGAGATTCTGCCCGATATATATTCTGGATTTCATCTCACTTGACGATATGTGTGAGAGGAAGAACAATAATAATTGTTTGTATGCAGCTGAAGTCTGAGTAGTGTATTATGTAGCTAGTTGGGGATGTATGCAATGGAGGGGGAAAGGAACTGCTCACCCTACTCCATTCTCTCCTGGCGTAGTTGCCTCATAAGTGGTGCCATGTTGGTAGCACTTGTGAGGCTCAGACCTGTCTTCTGGTAGTTGACTAAACAACAACTTGGTGGTGTGAAGGGGAAAATGAATTGTGTGTAAAGTACTAGCATTTAATTGGCCAGTGGCAATCTAGTCCCACAGAAGTTCCAATAATATAGAACACAAGGAAATAAATTTCTCCATTCGAATAATTTCTCTCTCCAAAATTAAAAATGCTAATGTCATTGCAGCGGAGCTATAGTAAAATTGCCTGAGTGTACACGGAGATATCTGGTAATATAAAATTGACAGGTTATTCATAGAGCCCTCACGATTGCTTGAATTCGTCTTTGTTTTATTGACTTGTATTTTACTGTTAAGTTTTGATGGTCTTACGAAAACACCATGTAAAGGTGCGTACACACTTAGCGAACGAACAACGAACGAATGATGAAGCAAAACTTCATTGTTAGTTCGCTGTTTGGAGCAACGTTCAAATAATCAGCAAATTGTCAGAAAACATTTACGTTCGCTGATTATCCGCAATAAAGACAGACGTAAATATAACTATAGCAAGCGCAGCCGTTGTTATTATAGGCAGTTTAACAAAAAGAAAGTTAAAAACCAAAAGGCGATGGTGGCAGACCCTACTCTACGAAAGTCACAATCAATATAGAGGCACTGACTTGCTTCATGATTTACGTCGAATGGAATCGGGACAGTTTCACAACTTCTGTCGCATTTCAGAAACAGACTTCGAAATATTACTGTGCAAAATAGGGCCAAAAATTTCCAAGAAAGACACAGACTGGCGAGAAGTAATACCTATTCAGGAAAGACTAGCATTAACACTTCGATATCTCGCTACAGGAAATTCGTATACAAGTTTAATGTATTTATTCAAAGTGTCGAAACAGCTCATTACCAGGATTGTTCCAGAAGTATGTACAGCTATAATTGAGGAACTGGAAGATTTTATTACGGCACGACTGCAAGACAGGGGAAAGTTTCAGTACACGGATACCTCACTGACAATAATCTTAATATACTAAAAAGAGAGATTTGTCTGTGTCGAATGCGTATCATGCTTACGAAAAGGCACTTTTCAGTGCCAATAATTTATTTTGTAAACACAAGGTTGGAACTTTGTTTTTCTGGGCGTGAATTTGTCCAAAAGGAACGATATATGTTTATACGCGAACCAAGCTGACTCGTATACTTCATCACTCCCCATTCCAGATCTTTTTGTGGACTTCTGTCTTTCCCTCCGGAATGATGTCAGTAGCAACTCAATTTTCTTTTTGACTTCTCGTCCCTACAATAAACAACAAACATGTATCCACTGAAAATAAATAAACGAAAATAATTTTCAAATTTTGCACGTGTTTGACTCGCCTATCTTGCGGCTGAACATCTTTTCAATAGCTTCCCAAACATCACGTTTTCTTACTTTATTGTGGTAAGTAGGATGCTTGGGATTCCATAAAGTTTCCTGCTCCCTATATGCATTAATAAGAGTTATAACAGCGTCTTCCGTCTATTCCAGTTTCGACATCCTGTTGGTGAAATTGAACTAAGCGCTGATACGAACTACCAACTAGTGGCAAATCCCGTCCACAACGAATACCAACTTCCTTTGATGTACCGACAAGCGACGGATCACTTCCGAAGGCAAATCAAACGATCGGTTTGCCTTTTCTGCGACGTACACACGTACCGATTTCAATCAGCGAATGCAATCGTTTGTCGTTCGTTCGTTGTTCGTTCGCTAAGTATGTACGCACCTTAAGGTAGCATGTTAAAATTATAACCATATTTATTTTCAATAAATTGTTTACTGAAAAAAACTAAAAAAAAAAAAAACACATTATATCAAGATCTGTCCTTAACACTTAAAACTCCTACTTCGTAAAATATTACTAGGTGCATTATTGTGTAATTTATTCTTGTAATTAATATACTTTAGATATATTTTTGCGTTGTATAGGTCTAAATCATCTATTTTTTTTTGTTCATTAATTTGGAGATAGAAAAGTGCTCTCTTTCGTAAGCAATACTCAGTGCATGTACGCAGCTCTGGACTGTCTTGTATCTATGATAAAAATGCTAACTAATTAAATTAATATGTTTTAGTCCACCCGCTTGCACATACATAATAAACTATACAATTGACTTCTCTCTGTTACACAGACTCGTCCAGTGACGTTGAAACTTTCTTCATGACATCTGGCTGGGTCTATTTATGGAGATAACGCTAGTTGCTTATTAGATAACGTTGGTCGCTTATTAGATTATGCAACACACGACAGATGGCAGCACACATACTCTGTGGCATTTGCAGCATCTAGCGAAGCCTTTTTGAGCTTCGAGCACATTAAATTGTTAGATTTTCTCATCAATTATACCTCGAACAAAATTGTATTTTTGTCAAAAATACTTTCTTCTGTATATACGCCTTAATTAATTTTTCAATTAAAACACAATTATTATTTTAAAGATATATTACCGCGTTTAATTTCTTCACACCTAATAAAACACGAGGAATAAATTACATCTCACTCTGAATACTAGAAGAAAGAAGTGTTTTAATCATTAATTACATTGTCTTTGTGAATTTTAGCAGAAGGCGAGGGACTTGCATGAAAACTATACAATGGTTTATTGCAAGATTGAAGCAGTTAAGTTGCTCTCGAGTGCTTGGCAACATAACATGTCATAACACGAGACGGGGCTTCCTTGACAAGGAGGAAGATCTTACATGTGATGAGCAGAGAAACTTCGCAGTGAGAACAATCTCTGCATCTGACATCTCTGATATACTGGAGATACGACAAAAATCGAAACAAAACTTACCAGTCACAAAGCATTCACATTGCATGACGGTTATAATATAATCCCTTTTTATATCGTTGTCAATATTATTATTTCCATTATACTTTGTGTTAATGTCATATTGTGATGACAGTTAATACGTTTAGCTTATTTACTTGTCATTAACGTCAAAGACTGACCTCAGGCCCGTTTCGCCTGGAAATATACCAGGATTTTAAATCAACATTAACTACTCATGATTGGAATAGCATGGAATAGTCTGTAATTATTAATTTTTAGGCTATCATTGTAAATTGTATCAGCTTTTTTGTTGCTGGCTAAGTCGAGGAGAAGGCCTGATGACCCTAACATCGCATTAATAAATAAATAAATGAATAAATAAATAAATAAATACTTCCTTATGGCTTTTAAGGAATCCGGAGGTTCATTGCCGCCCTCACATAAGCCCGTCATCGGTCCCTATCCTGTGCAAGGTTAATATAGTCTCTACCATCATATTATACCTCCTTCAAATCCATTTTAATATTATCCTCCCATCTACGTCTCGGCCTCCCCAAAGGTCTTATTCCCTCCGGCCTCCCAACTAACAATAAATAAATAAATAAATAAATAAATAAATAAATAAATAAATAAATAAATAAGTAAATAAACAAGTAAATAAATAAGTAAATAAATAATTACTTACGACTTTTAGGGAACTCGGAGGTTCATTGCCGCCCTCACATAAGCCCGTCATCGGTCCCTATCCTATGCCAGGTTAATATAGTCTCTACCATCATATTCCACCTCCCTCAAATCCATTTTAATATTATCCCCCCATCTACATCTCGGCTTCCCCAAAGGTCTTATTCCCTCCGGCCTCCCAACTAACACTCAATGAATAAATAAATAAATAAATAAATAAATAAATAAATAAAATTAAATGAATGAAAGAATGTATCGATGAATGAATGAATGAATGAAAGGAATGGATGGAGTAAATTAATGAGTGAATGATAAACAAATAAATAATAAATAAAGGATTAAATAAGGAAAGAAAAAAATGAAAATAAATAAATGAATATTACCTTATTCTCTCCAACAATATCCTTAACATTTGTGCTGTTTCAAAGGAGTTGAATAATATTACAAAGTACTTTGTCAGAAATACTCAGATTTGAAAGTGTTTGTGACACAGTGCCTTACCGTATACAAAGGCTTGGATTCTCGTCACAACAAGAGACCACGCTGTACTGTTTCCTGCTTTCTTTAGATTCATATACATTCTACTAAATCGACGGAACAGTGTCTTTTCTGTGCCATGCATGAGGCACAACACAATTTAGCACAACATAAATTTCGTAAATAAATATTACGATAAAATTCTGCAAAAAAAATTGCCGACTAGAAAATTAATATGTAGGCCTATAATAGCGAATTTTAAATTCGGAAATAAAAACCGAACGAGAAAAAACCAAATACAGTAACTTACGTACCGGTGAAGCACGTACGGTTGGCGAGCCAAAATAGAGAGCTGTAGATCGATCGAATCCAAAACGGACTAATTGAACGGGATTTCCGTTGACTGAATAGTTTAAACGTGTGCAAACGTGATTGCTTGAAGGTAATGGATTGTAAAAAGTATGAGAAGGACATCTGTAGGGGATAGAAGACAGGAAGAATGTGACGTTCTGTATCGATCAAACGACGCGCACCGAAAACAAAGTAAGGGGAAAGTGTGTCGGTTTATTTATTACCATAGTCATAATTTTATTGCACTTAAATTGTAGAAGATGTGCTTAACCTTCATATTTTTACCCAGATAGTAAGTTTTTATTATGACAATTTCCATTGCTAACTGTTACACCAATTTTATTAGTTGCCCTGATTGTAGATAGTTCCTATTTTTGTCTTGTCAACGGAGAGCGTAACCAAATAAAACATACATGTAATGTAGGCCTATATACTAGCCAATAAATCGGTCTCTGCAGAATAATAAGTAGTGCAATTTGATTTCCAATTAATGACGCCGATAATTGAAAGTTTCACCTTGTTTCCGCGGGAAAAGGATGATCGATGAGTGACCAGAACCAATTGTGTTTGTGGCTCAACAAATGTCAATATTTGCGTTGTTTTCACTGGAGCGTGAATTCATTATCTAATGAACTGCGATAGTTAAAATTGCAGGTATGGTTCAATTGATGTTCATGTCAGATTTGTTTGCCAAATGTGTGTTTGCATTTTACAGATAATTTGACTCTTTTTCAGCTAGGGCTATTAATTGCACGATCAATAGACATATACATTTATAGGTAGCAGGCCTATATAAAAATTAGAACCTTTGACGTCAGTACACGTCAATGTAGGAGTATTGTATAGTAATTACTGTGGCACTGCTTTAATTCGCCTCCTCTGTTGTCAGCTTTAAACATTTCGTGAACACAAATGAGGAAATTTATATGTCTTCTGCTCCCCAATATTGTATCAGATTGTTAGTTAATTATAAGTTTTATAATTTGAGACAAGTTTTAAGTAAAAAAATAGTCAATTCCGCACCATTCGATTTATATTTTTGTGTATTGTTTCCATTTTTGTTTGTTTTGTTGGCATTTTGATATCGACACCATTATCATCAATAACCTCACATTTTGAATATGTTTGGAACAAGTTTCAGACCGCCCAACTTCAAGTCAAGCTTGGAGTGACTCCTCTGCCATTGGTTGAATAAAAATTATAATTCATTCCTCCTTTGCCAGCAATGTTTACATCTCCTGTCAGACATTATGGAGCGAAGTATAGTTATAATTTACCTGTAATTGCGTAGGAGATAAAGGGTCTCCCTTTTGGCGTCCGAGGATACGATAATTTCTTACGTTTTTGGTATTTCAGACGAAACCATTGTTAAAATTTGTAGAAGTATCTTGCAAGATTTGTATCTGTTATGTATTCTACTTATTGCTAGAGTATCCTTGAAATCTTGTAGAGTTTTTTTTTTGAACTGTATCTTTCAAATCTTGTTATCTAACTACCTATTATGTTTTCCTTGTTTAAGGTGAAATATTTCTGTTGCATTTTTCTGGATTTTTCATGACCACCTGGGATGCCAGGCAGACGACTTTATTTAATAAAATGTTCCTCTGTTTTCCTTTTCCACTGAATCTGATGCACCAAGCTCCGTTGATATCTCACTGTTAGAGATAAAGGTTCAATAGAGGGAAGTCGAGGGAGTTCGATGGCTAAGTATTAGTGCTCTGGAAGTTTTTAATTAAGAAAATTTCAAATATGATGCACATAATGTGCGGGACACCATGATGTTGGAAAAGAATTTGCTGATTAACACTAGGGGTTATATCTAGTAACTTTTATTTTAGTTGAACTGGTGGCAGATTTACTCATACTAAACGCGCTGAATAGTTATTCAAAGATATAAGCCAAAATTTAATGACAAACTCTCATGATCGTATGGTAATACATTTACAATATAAACAAATCTTCCTTTGAACACGACGTAAGGTAGAGGTTTACATCTCATACATTTACGACATGTGAAACAATGGTGACTCTAAAAGAGAGGACTTGAATGAAAACTGCAAGTTTCTATTTCTCTTCCTGAGTTCGCAGCTCATGAAGACATAATTATGTTTCTGCTGCTTTCTAAGACAATGCAGCTTCTACTTCTCGAATCGAGAAATCTAAAATTAAATTCTAACATTGTTTCAAAGTATCGTGACATTTGCAAGGTGGTTAAAACTACTTGCAGAAAACACAGTATTGGTTTAACAGCGACAGGTATCTAAAGTTGTAGAATACAAAAAGAAAAATATAATGCACATACACGAAGTAGTCCACACTTGTGGAGTAAGGGTTAGCGCGTCTGGCCGAGAAACCAGGTGGCCCGGGTTCGATTCCCGGTCGGGGCAAGTTACGTGGTTGAGGTTTTTTCTGGGGTTTTCCCTCAACCCAATATGAGCAAATGCTGGGTAACTTTCGGTGCTGGATCCCGGACTCATTTCACCGGCATTATCACCTTCATCTCAATCAGACGCTAAATAACCTTAGATGTTGATAAAGCGTCGTAAAATAACCTACTAAAATAAAAATAACAAAATATACGAACTAATTGAGAACTTACCTTAATGTCGCATACATCACCACAATTATCACAGTCACCATTATCATCATTTTCTCATCATCTTTAAGGGCAACGATAAATTATCCTTTTCCAGTTTCAGCTTTGTTTAAACTGTTATTTACATCGCATATCTAGGCATTAACAGTTAAGCCAACATATTGGAATGTAGTCAACAAAGACCCATGATATATTTTGCGCCATTCTGAATACATGATCAAAGTAGCGACATTAACACCTACTTATTTTTTCGATAACACTAAAAATATATTTAGTTTGACTCTCATTTCTACGTTAGGAATTTAATCTTGTAGTCGGTTACCAGCTATTTTTCGCAGAATTCTCATTATTATAGTCAGTAGACATAGTAGGCTTTTAAGACTCAGCATGCTGGCCCATACAATGGAAATGTAATAATAGAATTTCAATATATTTTCTCTATTTGTTCTGTACAGATCGCAAGCTAGGCGTTTGTTCCCTATCCATATGTCCTAAAATTACAACCCGTTTCCAAGGGAAAATTGTTACATCATTTACTCGCAACCTTTGTATAATGAATAGATAATATAGTGTCGGCAGTTCTGTCTTTCAGATAAGTGGCTATATATTCACTTGTTCGCATAGCTTCGCTGTTATGGGCTCCCCTTCGTTGGCCCCCTTCGTTGGCTTTACTACCACCCCTCTCGCGATAGCTTCATACATCGAGGATAATGTAGTAGTTATACCACGAATTCTATGAATCTTCTTAGTCCCAGTTGTACGATCGCGGAATAAATCTCGGATTAACTATTCGTAGAATAGCCTAGCTATAGAATGAATGGAATATCGAGTTCCATGACGTTCGTTTATTCCAAGGCTATTTATTCCATATTTACCTGAATTGGATCAAGGTTGGCAATATTTTAGATTCAGAATATCAGTAATAATTGTTGAAATATGTTTTCTGAACATACCACTATTTTGCCTACGGAGTTCACTATAAAAAATAAGTAAATCAAAATGAATTAGAAATAAAAACTATAAGATAGAAGATACACTTAAACTAGCTGTGATAGTGAATGGCTATAAGAACGTGCTGGAAAATAAAAACTGATGCCATAACTACTAAACACAAGGCAAGAGCAAGGGAGTCTATAGTTACGTTATTTAATGTCAATACAACTACTTACAGCAGTGCAGAATGTAATACTAACTAATATTATAATATTCTCTCATGAATTTGCTTAAAATTTACTTTTAATCATTAAAAAACAACAGTTTCGGTATAATGATGAAAATGAAAAATTATTTTTACCTTTCTATCATATGTTCCAAATCATCATTGATTAATATCAGCACACTTTAAGCGGTGTCCTGTTTTAAACTGAATCTTGCCAGATATTCTTCATCGCCATGCTCACTTAATAGATAAGGTCTATGCCTTACCTATTTTCCTTTGTTTCAGCCCTCTTAAGAGTACATTGTATGGTAATTCACTATCACTATCAGAGACTTAAGCTTGATGCTACTGCCATTTTATATTTTATTCTCTAGATAACAATTTAACACAGACTGAAATTATGAAATACGAGAGTCATTTCATAAATAATGCACAGGATGGTAGAACTGTGAAGTGGATGACGCAAAACCAATGAAAATTATATCAGTTACAGTTGAAGGATTAAGGAAGAAGCACGTGTGTCCTTTCGGTACATAGCATACTTTGTGTTTTTAGGTAACGAAAGCTAGAAATGGAGCCTATACTATGCTACATGTCGTTTCTAGTTAGTGTGGTACTGTTTAACTTTATAATTTATCGAAAATATTTGTAAATAGTAATATATTAATTTTTATGTGATCTAATTGTATGCATTCTTTGGTTCTTCGTAAGAAATTCATTTCCGCAATTGGTATTCTGTTTTTACTTTTCCTATTAACTGTAAGTACACTCGTTTCACTACCGTGCACAACTAGAGATACAGCCATCGTTCAATAAAGTTTCATTCTTGTACTCTAGTTAAAATACAGATGATAGTTTTGCCATATATGCTTCGATCGTGTTATAAGAATAACATATAGGCCTATATAGGGCAAGGTTGCGTATATCGCACCACTTTAGCATTTATAATTTTTATTGAACAATACAGTTTTTATTTGCTGCATTCCTTTACAGAAATACATTCCCAGAACATTTACCTTTCATGTAAAAAGGAATCCTTGAATTTGATTTAATATTTTTGAAGTAGAATGACATTTTCGAAACACTTGTCAGTGTTTCCTACATAGCACCTGCGGTTTATTAAATCGCACCTCTTTAACTGCAGGGAACAGAATGAAGGAAAGCGTTTAATATTGAACACATTGAACAGTATTTAATATGAATAATGTAATAAATGCAAATTACAAGTTTATTGAAATTAATGAAAGAGAGTAAAGCATCCTCAATTGAAATTGAAAAAATAGGGCGTAAATTATCTAACATTTAAACTTCCTGAATGCATTTTTTATTGTTACACATTTGCCATGTGCTTCACCAGGCAGTTCAAACTGTAAACTGCGTCACCTTTCTCCACAATTATCTCGAAGCCACCTAAGAACTGCTTCATGATTTAGCTGTCTGAAATGGTTTGAAGATAGAAACATCTAAAGGCTGGGCCTCTGAGTATTATGACGAGGAAACTGAAATAGGAGCACATCATTTTCCCGAGATAATCTAGCTTCTAAATTTTTGGAATGGTTCGTATAGGTTGACATACAGAAGCAGCACTTTTTTCTATGGCAGCTTTGAGTGGCAAACAAAATGTTTGAGCTATTCGACAAATAGTTCACTGTTGATGTAACCTGAATCAGAGCAACAAATAACGATCCTGGAAGAACATCAGCTGATAATGTAGGATGCACTGTTTGACGTTTAAAAATGTTCATAGGAGGCACAAAATATCTGGTGCGCTTGTACAACACACACTTGTTGTATTAACGCCCTTTTCACCACTTTATATTGCACCCACCTGATGCATTCCTCGTTCAGTTAAAATTTTTGGGCCTTCTTTTGTACGGCTAGAAATGCTACAGTTGCTCATATCGCACCGATGCGAATTAGGCACCTACAAAGTGGTGCGAATTAAGAAACTACGTCATAAGTTATTATTTCCTTCATTCTAGCCTGTAATCACCACATGTTCGAAAATCGTACCAAGTTAAATGTTCTTTAATATTTCTTTTAACCAATAACATCTTAAGATTATGGATTCCTTTGCATAGAAATCCGTTATTTAGTTACAAAATGTTAGCTAAATATACATTAATCTGAGCGATTATATTAAATACTCTATTACCACGTTGCTAGCACAAAGAAGTGGCAGAAATCAAGTGACATGGTGGAAGTTCATATGGTAGATTGTAACAATATCACTAGATGCTACACTACTACAGTAATGTGTTTTAAACTAGCAGTGGTGCCATTTAGGAAGCGGTGCGATTTATGCTACTCTACCCTCCTATTAATTTAATAGAGAATAATTTCTGAGTTAGTTATTACTCTTACTTGCCCACCGCTGTGTAGTAACGGCTAGTATGTCTGACCCCTGAAACGGCCGAGCTCGGGTTCAAATCCTGTTTAGGCCAAGTTACTTGCTTGACGCTTTTTCCAGGATTTCTCTCAACCCACTAAAGAGAAAATTCTGCGTAACTTTCGGCGCTGGACTCTGGACTCATTTCGGTGACATTGCCGTCATCTCATTCAGACGTTAGAAACCCATCGCAGTTGATAACGCATAGTAAAAACCTAAATAAAAAATATGTTACTTTCATGCCACGTTCAATCTATTTTTTTTAATTTCAGTTTTTCGTACAAATATCAGTTTTACGCTTGAGCTGTGTTTATCCTTTAATTATTTTTCCATATTATTGATAAACTCATAATTGAGCTTTTCAATATAAGAAACTAGATGTGATAAAGTTATCTATCCTCCTTTAAGAAGCCTCACAGAACAGCCCTAAGCAATATCGAACTCTTGCTGTAGCCAAGTCGCCTGCGGAGAAGCCAGGGCTTCAAGTTCCCAACATCTCAATCCTCCTTAACTCCTCCTTTGTGAGCTATGGGACTACTTATTGTTACGCAGAAAGTGTAGGCTAAGATGCGGCCGTGCTAAGTCTTGAGGGAGCCATTTCGGTACGGTCCAGTAAACCCTGGATGACCCTAGCCCTCGCCCTCTCTTTCTGTAGCCTCGAATTAAATCCCTGTTGCTGCTACACCTTGTTAGCTCGTGAATTCAATGTGGTAGCAGCAGTGGGATGAGGGAGAAGGAATCTTACGCCAGCGTGGCCTTACGCCTTGCCCTTTCCAGAACTACACAACAATAAATTTGCAAGAGATACCTTCTCGTTCCTTCCCCCGACTAAGCTGCAAATTATCAGACTCTTCTTTCCACCTCGCTCCCATATCACACATCTGAAAGGAAGATTTATGCAGTTCCTTCTCGCTACACTTTCTACTGCAGAAATACTTTATGGAGATATTTTAGTTAGTTTCGGTTGCTATGGAGGAATGTTTGTTGGTTTTGGTTGCTAATTCCTTCATATGTGGATGCACAATGGCCGGTCCTATTCTGGTAGTGTAATAAATTTAATTTTGAAGGCGAGGAATATATAAGATGGACTGTTCCCATCTCCGGCGGTAGTATGTTAGCCGAGGATGATACGGTTTTCCAGAACTGGGGATTGGACATATCGCCTTCATTTATTCGTTTGATATAAGAGCAAAGGTGCAACCCAATTCGGCGGAGAATTATGTTCTAGGCGTTATTTTTTATGAATTTCCATACGCCGTGAACTGCGTGATGTGCTTTTGTATCGGAAGATAAACTATTGTGAATTTTATTAGTAACAACAATGTAATTTATTCGTCACAACAATAATTCCTTTCTACAATTCACCTTAAACGCTCTCGTCAACAATTGGATCTTCACTCAACACAGTATTCGTTATAGCACTCCACCGACGACAATGACAATTTACTTGGACTATTACGCACAACAATGAACTGTTAATCTTAACTAATATTTACAAAGCACTATTTACAAATCAGAACTATCAGTTCTCAGTTCACAGTTCTTCTAACTCAGTCACTCAAGTTCACAGTATCTCGAACCACAGACCTCCAGAGACAGTTCACTGTACTCGAACTCAGGTCCCTCCAACTGCGGTCCACTGCACTCGAACTCAGGTCCCTCCAACTGCGGTCCACTGCACTCGAACTCAGGCCTTCGGATGCTGACGCAGATGCGGACGCACACTCGAGTCGAACTCCGGTACACAAGACTGGCTTGCTTGCTCTGGCTTTCTCACTGACTGGCTGACTAATCAACTGAAAACTCTATCTCGTTCCTTCGCGTCCGTAATTTATAACCACAGCGACGTAGCCTCGAAAGTTCCACGCGTCTCTAGAGATGGCACTCCAGAAAAATCCAGAGCCCTCTCCTCTCTACCAGCACCAGATGCGCGCGCACTCTCTCTCCACTCTCTCGCCGCGTAGGTCCTTCCCCCCTTACTTCTCTCCGCCGCGCGCCGTCCCCGCGCGATCTGCTTTCTTGCGGGACGCTGGTCGTGAGTTCGAATCTCACGTCGCTGTCACACTATCAATTTATCTGTCACATAACATTATAGCAGCTTTAATTAGTAATTGATTGTCAAATGGAATAATAATGAATCCATAGAAGTAGGTGGTGAATTATTATTCTTCATTCATCTACCACGTTCGGTTATCTCTAACATAACATAATTTAATTTTTACGTCAACAAGAAGCAGCAGATAAAATCTTATTCCCAATTATGGAGAAACACTGTACAAATGGTAATTATACAACACTTGTGAAGAAAGCCTTGTTCACAATTTTATTGATCCTCGTCGAGTTTCAGACAATAATCCCCGGACCTAAGGGAAAACGGGTAAATATTCGACTAGTCAGAATGATTATTTTCGGAAAGGAAGATCTTGAAAAGTTGAAATTTTCTAGAAAATAGAAGTATTCCTAAATGCCTCATTACATTATTATCAAAGAAATTCATTTAGGAAATGAAAATTGTCATAAATGAAAACAATACATTTAAATAATTAGCAGGCCTACAAGGAATAAGGTAAGGCGGTTGTTTGAGTTCTTCGCTATTCGCATTAATAATGGATGAAATTATTAAAGAAATAAATTCATAAGTCAAAAATAGATGATAAAATAACCAAAAAAACAACTAGAGATTAATCTTTATTGCACAAACAGATGATAACCTACAAATGGTGTTACACAAATTTAAAATCATTGCAAAGAAACAGAATAAGATTTTCATGAATGAGATGAAATTGATGACAACATTTCAGAATGCACGTCGCATTAGTGGAAATAGAAGGAAAAATCATAGAAGACGTTATAGCATTTAAACTTACGTAGCAACAACAGAATCGTATATGAAGTCGCCCAATAAGCAAGCTATGAAAACAAAATATCTGGAAGCATAAACAACAAAATTTGAAAAAATAAAAATTTCAGAATACAAATAGAAGTAACATAAGTTAAAATATAGATCTGTCATAAGACCAGTATTAACTTAGGTTTGTAAATTCTAAAAGAGACTCGAAAACAATGCAAATTGAAGTGAAGTGAATTGTAGTCCTAAAAAAAATCACACAGCATTCATTAGGAGATAAAATTCTCATTTTTGTTATTGGAGAGGTATACAAAATCGAAATAATACAAGTTTGGATTAGTGATAGAAAAAGGAATTGGAACGAACGCATAAGCAGTATGGATGATAACAAATTAGTGAAAAGAATTTGCGAACGGGATGCCTCAACAAGAAAGACCCTTGGGAAGAACGCAGCTACGTTGGAAGGATATTATATAATACCCCCGGAATTGAAGTGAATGGATACGCAACAATTTATCAGCCTTCAGGTGTAGGAGAAGGACTACTAATGATAAAACTACAGGCTACTTTGCAATATTATAATGAATTTTTATTCCTGACATATGAGCGAGAACTTCATACAGATTATGTTCGTTAAAAGGCTAAACTACAGAATCGATTCAGAGACGATATTATGACATAATGGCAGAGCTATAATTTATTCGAGAAATGGTCGGAAACGTAGATGGAAAGATAATATTAAAATGTATTTGAGGAAGGTGGTATATGATGATAGAGACTGGATTAATCTTGCTCAGGATAGGGACCAATGGCGGGCTTATGTGAGGGCGGCAATGAACCTCCGGATTCCTTAAAAGCCAGCAAGCAAGTAAGTAAGTAAGTAAGTAATGGTCGGAAACTGATACGATGTTTATGTTGATGCTAATATGAATTAATATTGTTCAATGCGGTAGTACTTATCATAAAATCCGATTATATAGGATGTTTCCGAGTTGATGTTACAAACTCCCGGGGATGATGGCGAAGGACACATGTATCAATTTAAGATAAGGAACCATGGTCCGGAAATAACCGAGTCGAAAGTTACAAGCAAAAATAGTTCTGTGGAAATGAAATAATTTTATTCCTCTGTACACCCTATTTATGTGTATTTATCTGTACATCTTACACATACTGTATTAATCTGACGTTATTTACGTTGTCTACTTACAGTATTCCATTCAGTGCACTGTCTGAGGGATGGGGACGGGAAACTACACTAAAGCAATGCAAATAGCGTAATGTGTAACGGACATGGTCGGTCCTGATATGCACGTCTGTAGACAGCAGTGTATGTGTACAAGTTGTAGTGTCCAGTCGATGAGCCCTAGTGAAATTGAGGAGTACACGAGAGCGGAATAAGCAGACCTGATTTTCGAATACGGATGAGCCAATGGGAACAGTAGACAAGCTCACAGATTGTATCGGAACATGTACCCACGTAGGAGATATCCAGCCCATACCATCTTTCCACGACTGTTCCAAAGGTTAAGGGAAGGAGGGCACGTGGTGCCAAATTACAATTCCATTTCCATACAACTATTTTTGCTTATAACTTTCGACTCAGTCATTTGCGGACCAGGTTTTCTTATCTCAAATTGATACATGTGCCCTTCGCCATCATCCCTGAAAGTTTGTAACACCACCTCGGAAACACCCTGTATAATTATAAAAACTCATCAGAAATAGCAATGCTGTAGTCTACTTCAAGAGCTGCATTAAGAACTTCGGAGTAGCAACCTCAAGGGAATATGGGAGAAAGGGAGATTCTGAAAGAGCACAGCGTTCAATTGAAGACAGAATACACCAGAAAACTACCGTACTCTATGTCTCTATGAAACGAGCGACGACAGTAGTAGTAGTAGTAGTAGTAGTAGTAGTAGTAGTAGTAGTAGTAGATAAATTATAATAACTATTCATTTTTTAAAATTCTTAATAATAATAATAATAATAATAATAATAATAATAATAATAATAATGATGATGATGATGATGATGATGATGATGATGATGATGATGATGATGATGATGATCATCATCATCATCTCTTTGGAAGAGTAAACTCGGATGCAGTACGTATCCTTCAGCATAGAATTATATTGTTTTACTTGCTTTTTTTTTTTTGTCTTTTAGCTTATAATCTAATACTTTTTGTTTAGTCAAGGAATATTACCAAAAATACGATACCACCGTGCGGACGAATAACTTACTGTATGATCATGATTCAGAATTAAGTAGTAGTAGTATTACTCTTACTACTATTACAACTACTATAACTTACTACTACTATTATTGCTCTTAAAGTACTGCTACTATTATTAATCACTACATAACCTCGAATTATAAAATTATAATGTACCATATAGGCTTATAAGAATCCCTTATTTTTCACAAAATATCTTCCATTAAACTTGTGATTTGATTGAATAGAGTTGTTTTCAAGTTTAGTTTCAAGCATATATATACAGAACTCTAAACGCTTTCCTTGCCAGACATGGACTGTGAACTGCACTATGTATGCATCTCCCGCTCGCTCTTAGCTCAGCTATTATTTACCGAAGTCCAAGAGAAGATGCAGGCAATATCAGTGGAGTTGCCTCTCTACGTCTCCCTTGCCAACCACACACTCTATCCTTCCATCGTACAAGTTAATTTAGAACCATCCCTTGATGTCGATGTAACGTCGCTCTTCCTTATTTCCTGCCCTTCGCACGACCTGATATTTAATACAAAGGAAATTTCACATTGTTAAGTTGCATAAGCTTGCACAGAAACCAGTGTAATAAAATAGGGAACTTGTGTTGACTACCACAAAGTTTATAAGGACGTAGAAAGATGAAACTCAAGTAATTAGATGTTCCAATTAAAGGCAAGGCAACTAACCTCATTACGACTTGTAGTACCATGGAAACAAGAATCCACCACTTTTATCTGTCTTCGTCGGGAAACACTCAAATCAGTCTGGAAAAGACGAGGTCAGAATCCGACAGATCTGTTGTGTTAACTGGGTTGAATAAAAGATCTACCTGAAGTACTAATTTACTGAAATTAATATTATCTCCAAACTTGACTCTAGCATTTGAATATAAAATTCTTGGTTGAATTAAGGAAAGCTGTTGTCAAAGAGACGATTGAACGAGTGGCCACTGGTACTGATGTATTTTTTTCACTAATTTATTTTAATTCATCATGATCAAAAACAATAACAATAAAAATAGAGTTTTGAGGATTGACCTATTCCGTTTTCAAAGCAAATTGAATTGATCTCTCCATCTCTTCAGTGGATGATCCTGTCTTCTTTCACCCGTTAGTTTATAATTTAATAGCTTTTTCAAGGATGGTTGGTTTTCCATTGTTTGTGTATATTTATAATGATTTCTGATGATCTCTCACGTTGTCATATATAATGTTTTAATACTCTTGTAATATTCTCATTTCTCTTGTTATGTGTTCTTCAACAGCATACCACTGCTCGCAGTATTTTTAGTTGAATATTTAACGACGTTGTATCAATTACTAAGTTATTTAGCGTCGATGGATTTGGTAATAGCGGAATAATATTTGGCGAAGTGAGGCCCAGGATTCGCCATTCGCAATATTTTCAACTCCGCCGCTTCTAGCTAACTTCTCTCTTTCTTAACGTCCTTCACCTTAAGGAAGACGTGAATGTAAAACGAAACAAATGTTGTAAGGAGCAATACGAAAAACACTAAAAAAATTAACATTTGAAAAACACATATAGTACATCCGCTCAAATGAGAGCCACTTGGAACGTGCGATTGGACACACTTACCGCAGGGAGCAAGTAGGCACGCGACTCTGAACAGGTTCCATGTAAACAACGCTGCGTTGCCATATCTCCCTTCTGAAGACTGAAGTGAATCTTCGTGTGCATCTCGTAAAAACAGAACTAAAACACTTAACACCTCCTATTCAGAGTCCGTTGAGTCACTATTTAAATCAATTACACAAGATTCCAAGCTAGTTTCTAAGGAACGATAATCACTTTCTTTTGTCTTTACATGTTCGATATACTTCACCCAAAGCTCTTTATTGTTAATATCATCCATCACAGTTACTATTAAATCCCGTACTTATTGAACAGATTTGTTTCCCAATTCATTTTCTGACCGGACATTTCTCTTCAGTTCCCACCAAACGAATTCTATGGCAATGGTAGGGGGGACAGTCGTAGTACAACATGGCCGTATTTCGATGACTGTTCGTCAATTACAGTACACACATCTTTTTTATGTAATGGCTACGTTTTATCTCTTGTAGCATATGTAACTTTGTTGTTGGGACTGGCGTGGGCAAAGGAATGTTATTTTCGCGTTTTAATGGCATCTACAGTATTGTTGATCTAGTGGTAGGTACAGGATTCACAATACGGGAATGGTATGGGGCATTATCCATAATGATGTCAAACGATCCTTCCAGTCGTTTTAGCAAACATTCCACAAATCATTCTTCAAAGATTTTAGAATTCATAGTCCCACGATTATCAGCCGGGGCATCACACATACTTTGGTGAGTAACGAATAATGAATGGAATGAAAACATTTCTTCCCCTCGCATGTAAAATTGCCATTCGTTGTCCTTTATCTCAAGAAAAATTGCCATCACAATAACTTGACCCATCTGACTAACGACACTTTACTCCGTCATGGGTATCATACCATGTTTCATCTAAGTAAACTTCTGCATAACCCAGTTGACGATAATACTCTATATTCCGTAAATACGAGGAACGCCACATCCGTATTAGTAATGATTCCATTGCTGCTGGTTGAGATCCATGAATTTTATATTTAAACTCCATTGAATGTAATAGTGCCATTAAAGTATTTCTTTGATACGGAAACTCATATTGGGTAGCTTGTGTTTTATTACGCATTGCATTGAGAAGTTTATTTGACGTTGGAGCTATTTTATTTTTGATTTATATTATATGGAACACAAAAGCCACAATATACATATGAACTTGTTCTCGGAGCACCGACTTAGATCTGTCAACAGCGCTGGCGTACCAACAACCCGCCGCGAGCTTCAAGACTGAAACATCTGACGCCTCCCGCTCAAGGTAGGTGCAAGTGGCTCTCATTTGAGCGGACGTACTATAAATTAAATGCTACAAAATGATAGAAATTCTAATGATAATGTACGAAGGTGAGAATTGAACACTTACTCGATGTTATAAAAGTAAAATAGGAACGGTGGAGATGAAGTCCATACGTTCAGTAGCATCAGTGACACGCTTAGACTGAAAATAAACGAAGATATCGGAAAATGTGAAAATGTTTAATTTTACAGGAAGACTATTCATATTAGAAAGTATAATTACATCTTTGAAAAGTGACATTGGTGAAATACCTGCGGAATTGATTATGGATACTGTAAATTGTTCAGTATTTGCAAAAGTGTAAATGAAGAAGATATTCCACAAGATTAGAAAGTTTGATATTTATCATCAATAAACAAAAAGGGTAAAAAAAGACATTGAAAATGAAGATCTAGCGCGTTTTAGAATTGGAAGATCTACAGTTGATCATATTTTCTGTGTTAGACAAATAATTGAGAAAAAATTCTAAAAATTCAAACTTCACATTTATTATTTATCGATTTAGAAAAAGCATACGACAGTGCGCCAATTAAACAATTACGGCAAGTTCTCCATAATGCAACAATAAAATAAAATTATACTCTCTCTGTTCCAAAACATGGTATAGAAAAATGTAATTAATTCTGTTCCAAAATATGATATACATTTGTTAAAGTTCTCAGTAATATAATGTAACTTTAATACATCTTCTAGATAATTATTTATTTAATAAATTAACATAAGAAAATCATAAAAATTAGGTACCGTACATTTCATTCTATGTGATGTCAAATTAATAAAATAAAAAACAAACATTGCAATAAATTACAACCCGTTTTTGTACGACTGTTGAGCCTTAAATGTTCTATTCAAAATTAACAGGGTTGGTGTTACATTTTCTGCAACAGGAACACCACAGCAGGTGCCCATTTGATTTCTGTTCATAATGAACTACTTAAATATTGTAGTTTGATGTACTACAGAAGATTAGAAACATTCACAACTGCACTGTGTGATAGTCCCTTCACTACTGAACAGAATACCACACCGTGAAACATTTCGTGCGCGCATGCGCGATAATCAAACTTGTTTTGTTTGTTACTATACCATATTTTGGAACGGAGGGAGTAATAAATAAGATTAAGGAATTATGTCATAATTCTATTGTTAAAATTAAAATAGGGACAGAATTATCTGAAGGATTTCCCGTTACTAAATGTTTATGTCCAAGTTGTTGTAGCCTATCTCCGGAACGTTATTCAAAATTTATATTCTAAAAGCTAAGGAAACATGGAAGAGAAAATGTAGTAGTATGGATTTAATGGTTGGTTGCAATACCGTACATATACTCTTATTTGCAGATGACCAATTAGTTATAGCCGACGATTACGATGACTTAGCACATAATATGACAAGAAAACTGAAAGAAGAATAGGTCTACAGTAACTGGGGACTAACAGTAAGTATGCAGAAAACTAATTACATGATAATTGAAACTGAAGAAGTAAATGATTTTGATTTAGTTTTGGAAGAAAATGAAAAAATAGAATTGATTGAAGCATGTGATGAATTCAGATATTTAGGAACTAAAATTATTAATGATGGTCGGATCGAAACAGAAATAAAATAAGGGAAACGATTGCAAAAGGAAGATCAATTATACAAAGACTAAACGGAATCCTATGGGATAAACAAAGAATTAAAACAACAAAAATAAACATATGCAAATCATTGGTTCGGATTGTGACAACTTATGGAGCAGAAGTGTGGGTATTAAATTCAAAATTTAAATCTAAATTAGAATCCACAGAAATAGATTACCGGTACCTCAGAAGAAAAAAATTATGGTTTATTTAACGACGCTAGCAACTGCAGAGGTTATATCAGCGTCGCCAGTGTGCCGGAATTTGTCCCGCAGGAGTTCTTTTACATGCCAGTAAATCTACTGACATGAACCTGTCGCGTTTAAACACACTTAAATGCCATCGACCTGGGACGGGATCGAACCCGCAACCTCGAGCATAGAAGGCCAGCGCTATACCAATTCCGCTACCAAGGCCTATATTCGTAGCAAACTGTTAACTTGGTACGGCCATGTTCGGAGGATGGAGGAGGAGGAACTGCCAAGACATATGTTGGAAATTGAAATGGATCTGTAAAGGCAGGGTGAAAGAAGGGAAGCGCACGGTCCACATGGATGGAGGAGATTCGTAAAACTATGCATTGTAAAGGATTGGCAGAAGGAGACTGGAAAAGTACAGCAGAATGGAAAAGACAAATTTGGGTACAGGAAGATGCTTAAGTATTCTTAACTCCTTGTGTGTGTGTTAATTAGTATCAATATATTAAAAGAATGTACTCCAATAGAATAACATTCATCTTATTAATCCATGAAATCAAAGGAAGAACAAATTTTGGATGGCCCATAAACAGATGGCAAGACAAGATTTTTCCTTGTTGAAACAGACATACGGCCAAAATCCGTGAGATTTGAAGGAGAGGAATATATTGCCACGAAACACTTAACAATAGAAATAAATTTGGAATAGAAGTAAATTTTGATTTCAGATTAGTTATTAATCTGGAAGTAAGCCTCACTTTTTATGCAAATTTCAACTGTGAAAAGTTAAGTTACGGCTTACATTCACGACCATGGATTTTTCATTGTATTGTATGCTCCTTACAAATAATAGTGAATAGTGAAGTGAGAAGCGACAACAGTGATGAGATGACAGTGAAAAGAGCAATGAAAATTTGTTCCAGTGTACTCTATATTAAGAAAAAAGCTTACTTGTAATAACTACTGATGTTAATGATTAATACCATGTCTAACAAGGAAAGAAAAATATGTACTGAAGGAAAATCCTATGGGAGTTACATTGTTTTCCAAATAGTAGACTATAGGTCTACACGTATATACATACAATAAAATTGCTATCTCTCAATCTCAATTGCTATTGTCTTTCCCTTTCTTTCCTCTCGAATTCTAAAGATGTGACTTATGCAGCTATTACTAAAATCATCAGCATTTACGAGAACAGCTGGTACGAACATATTATATTACAGATACTCAACCACAGACCAGAACATGTTTAATTAAAAACCACTTCGGAAGACAAATCTTGCACGGTCGAAGAAGAGATGGAGCGACCAGCTTTCAATTTGAAGCTGAACGAGCCAAGAGGTCTAATTCATTGTATAGAGCCTTCAAATAGACGTTCATCCGTAAGTGTGCGGCCGTGCGTGGCGGCTGAAAGCACACTGTTTGCTGGCAGAATAGAATATTCATAGCTCCGTAAGTCAAGCGTATAGATTGCTCATGAAAATTACAATTACAGTAACCACCTACCATTGTCACAGATGATGTTGGAAATGATGTCCTTGTGCCTCCACACATCTCACAACATCTTTAAAGAAAATCTGCATTAACACGCTATAGTTATTCTACTGAAATTGCTGCAATTTGCCTTCTTTCTACCGTCTTTTAGTTCTTACAATGCATGAGGGTCATGTCACGTCCAGCATACACCTCTCATTTAAAATTCAAAATCCCGCTTTAATTGATTTCGGTTTCCAGCGTGGAAATCTGACTTTTGTTGTCTAACAGTGAACCATTTCAGTACTTAATTAATCTCTTGCTTTCCGTCGCTGTGTATTGAGTGCCCTCCCCCGTGTCATAGCGTTATTAAGAATGAAGGGAGAGCGAACTTTCCCATTGCTTCGATATGAAAGGATCTCGAGGGAAATCGCCGTTACGTGAATCCTTTTCACTGATACTGGAGACCCTGTGCAAGCAGATTTCCCTGGACGAAACTTAACTTATTGCGTTCTGCGCTCGTACGAACTCCTCTGTGCAGAATTCTTGTTTTATTGGAAAAGCGGTTGAATTTCCTTCACTGAGACTCCTATCATCATAGTCTCCAGGGAATTAACTTTCAGCCCAGCGATTGATTGTTACAGAATTTTTGTTGTAAAAGTTTATTTCGGTTATTTAAAGATAATCTTAATAGATTTCATCCTAGACAACTTTCCTACATTCGTCTTCCTCTATAGTGGATTTATTGGCATCTAAGGACTTTCGATTAAAATGGTTGCTTTAGACAGGAACACTAAAGTAGAACCTTGAAGAGCACAAGACGGCCTGAGTGGCGCAGCCGTATAATGCTGGTCTTCTGTGCCCGAGGTTGCGGATTCGATCCCGGCCCAGGTCGATGGCATTTAAGTGTGTTTAAACGCGACAGGCTCATGTCAGTAGATTTACTGGCATGTAAAAGAACTCCTGCGGGGCAAATTCCGGCACACTGGCGACGCTGATATAACCTCGGCAGTTGCAAGCATCGTTAAATAAAACATAATTTACCATTTTTGAAGAGCACAAACATACGCTGCAAGTGGGAATCTGGCTATAAGTACTCACTGTATGCATGTATTTGCTTTACACAAGTCTTGTCTAAAAGTTTGTGTTAATGTGCACGTCACTTGAAAACTCACTCAGTCCATAGACCTGTGGATAAAAAACTAGTGGATCAAATTTCTGCATATTTAAATGACAAAGCTAAAATTCTTTCAATCATTTATTACCATAATACACTGCTCTCTTAAATTGACTGAACATATTCCCAAAACACGCTACCAAATAGTTCATATAAAACAATTTTTATCTCGGAAAGGAAGCAAAGGCGAGCAAAATTGTATTTAACTATTTTGTTTTGAAATGTTCAAGAATAACCCCTTGGAACTAATTACATTACTTACTGTAGGTTCACTGTGTATACACTGCAGCTAATAAATCACACATTCAGCTGGAAAGATGTTTCTGGATTTTGACTGCTGCAATAAAGTAGACACGAAACAACTCCCGGCTCTCTCTCCCTGTTTCGAACGAACAAAACGTTAGATCTGAATAGTGTGTTCATGTGCCAGATTCAAACCTGCTTATCAAAGGCTAGTTGGTTGTAGCAAACAGTCTGGGTCAGTTTTAATCAGTCTGATACTGTTTTTGTTTCATGCATTGTGCTTTAGTCCTTACAGGCTCATGCCTAGATCACGAGGACACCCTAAACGATTCGTTGTATGAAGATAAATATTGGAATAACATTTTTTCTTCAGTTATAATTATTAATATTTATATAATAATGAACAACGCATCTTAAATTCTGTTTTTTAAGGGGTGAGTATCTTATAAATAGGGCTAAAGAAAATATTGGTATCATAGTATTAAGCAATTTCTATATACATTGTTTACAAAATGCATCCCGTTGCAGAGTGTCTCTACTACAGCTGTGACCAAGGCGGGTGTCTTGATTACATCGTGTAATCACAGACATTCAAACGAGTACGAGGAGTTTCATGTACATTGCTGTGTGTTTCATTCACGTACTGAAGGCAAGCAGTGGCGGTATCATGTCGTTCTACAAACTCTGTTTCTACAAGCAGTAAGAGGTGGTTTCGTTAAGAATGAGAAGGAGAATTTTTTGTTGTTTTGTCGGGAAAAATGTAACATGTTTACTTTGTTCAACGGTTCAATTAGGAGTATATGGAAACATTAATTTCCACGCTGAATAATTTATTATTATTATTACTATTATTATTATTATTATTATTATTATTATTATTATTATTATTATTATTATTATTGACCACTAAGTATGTGTTTCTACAATTCTTCTGTACGTGCATGAATTGATACTTTTAGATCTTCTGCATAGAAGTATAAAATTATTAGGTTTTATCGCAATTTTAATCTTCTTAATCTTTAGATGAGGGTAACTATTTATTAGTTATTCATTTAATAAAAATATTGTAGAAAAACTGATTCAATATTATGTGCCAACGAACTGTTAAACGCCAGGAATTGAGATGATTGTCTTAAATCATAGCCAGGAAGAGAAAGATGACATAAATAAATATAAGAAAGTCCGCTACCTAATGGAGTTTGAAATATCTCGTGCTCTGAAGCCTTTTAATAGAACAGAATTTCTCAAAAGAGTAATGATTAAAATATCTAAAATAACTTGTCCATAAGAAGTTTTTAATTAAAAAAAACTACGAATTTCTTGACCAAGTATCGAGAGAAGAATTTGGAAAATTCCTGATTATATTCAAGAGGAAGGTTAAAAAAGAAGCAAGCAAAATCGTATATTATTCACTGGCTCTTGATGAGAAATTATTAATACAGCAAAGCTTGAGATTTTTATCCGCGGGATTGATCAAGATGTTAGTACAGGAACCGCCACTGGTTGTAGTTTTCATGCCAAGTACCTTTCCTCGGTCTTCTTGCTTTATAGGCTGTCTGTCGCTTGTAATCACTGCAGCTCAAGTTTTGGTCATAGCTGTTCTACTGTCTGTAACGAGCTGAGAGAGTGAAGATTCGATACTCCTCAACAGTAGACATGCTTAAGTGACGTGAAACTGTATCAGAATGCCGATCGAAAATCCAACAGAAAACAGATAATAAGACTACTGAATTCTAAACTTGGGGAAAATGTGTTCGACTTAATTGATAATAAAGATATTCTTTTGTAAATTTAATATTTGTTCCGACTTAATAATTATTATTAATTATTAATTTGAAACACAGGAAATCCTGTAAATGTAAATTCTATTATGGGTTCATTCATACGGAGCGGACTGCACAAGCAGCCGCTACCGTAACCAGTCGAGCGTGCACCAAGCATTTTGTAAACACAAAGCTCCACGTACGATGCAGCGTAACTTAAAACAAACACTTTTTCAGGCCTACTTATAAGTGAATTAAAACAGTTCGAGCAATTAGCACTTACATAGGTCACAATGAATAGGCCTTATGTAATATCAACTTTGTACAGGGACATCATTTTATTTTTACTAACATTTTTAATATTAACCTGTCTATACCTTTAGAGAACCGCAAACACCGCTTGCTCCCCCCTCCAAGACTGGAGTTCTATGATACTGGCATAAACACAAATCACTCTACTAGGTATAGGAAGGAAGAAAAGTAGTTCATCCATTTACGTAAACTAGGAAATATCGCGATTTTGAGTTTGATAATTTTCATTAGGTTTTTCTTTAATCAAAGTACAGTACTGTATTAAGAATAAGTGTTTTTACTCACGAAGTGAGTTATCCATGCGAACGTATTCATTATTCAATGTATATTATACTGTCTACAGTACATTAGCGTACAATATAGAGAAAGAAGTTAAATTGAAAAATAATCAAAATATGAATATTTAAACACAATTTTGAAAATGGTGGCCGTTCATTTCGATACAGGCTTCAGTTCTTTTGTGCATATTATCGCACTATAGACTATTGCATCTAATTCCAATTGCCAGTTTCGTCCTTCGTACTAGTAACTCATGTTGAAATAATTCTGTACCTACTCTACGTACTGTGAATTCAATCTTCACTTCTGCCCGACCCGAAAATATAAAATTACTCAGACATGCTATCTACTGTCCGTCCAAGTGGTTATGCCGCAGGATTGTAGAAAGGGAGGAAATCACGAGACAGTTAATTACTTAACGAGGCCCTTTTATTTAAGTTAAATTAAACAGCTGTATAATATTACGTAAACTTCCAATTCCTAAGAGAAATTGATGTTTTCAGAAAAGAGCTAAGACAGCCCAGCTATTACAGAGGGGCGAGCAGAAGCAGGTGGGAGAAATCGGGATGCGACGTAGGCAAACGGACAGTACCTGTGCGAAAATATGATTCAATATTGAAAGCTCTTTCGTCACTGGAAAACGCGAACATATTTCTGGAACGTACTATACTCAGTAACTCAGTATTGCTTACTATCTGCGGTCTTGGTTCTGTGTGGAGTTGGAACTTCCTTAGTAGAAGGGGTGGGAGTGAAGTACATTCAAAAACTCAGGTACAATAAAAATTGAAGTAAAAATAAAATGATGTCCCTGTATATCTGCTATGGTGCTGTGTTGCGTTGTTCATAAATTTTCAGCGTTCAGCAATTTGGCTTATTGTTCTTGCAGGTTTCGGAATCGTAGAAGAAGAAGCGCCATCAGTTCTGGATTAGGGAAGGTACTGCGGCGGACACATAATTCTTCTTAGGATGTACGCGGAGGTGAAAAATTACAGACAGTGACTTCCAACACGAACGACAGGATCTACAGAATTGCTTCGTTCAGGACGAGGAGAACTGAAGTGTAAGTAACAAGAATCAATAGTATACAAGAAGTGTTGCTTTGATTTATATCTTTACTTATTTTCAGGTTTCAGTATAGCCTATAGGCCAGTAGCCATGTTATTCTATAGAACAATAATTATGTTCATTTATTTATCAGAGAAATAAAAACTCCGATTTGAGTTTTTTTTATCCGTGATGTTTTTAACTTTAAATGGTAACTATAGTTTGTCACATTTGTTACGTGTTTTCTTGATTCTCTACAGTCGGGATCTTACTTACTCTTAATAAATAATGCTTTCGCTTCCATAATGCAATTCATCGCGCACGGTTTTCTTCACTGTTTAGTGGATCTATTCTATTATTCCCGTTTTAGTGGATGGCACGGACAGGAGCTGTCCTCGCACGCAGGCCGCTAAGATGAACCTATTGTACTACCCGGGATGGAATGGTTGGCTTCCCTAAGGTCCCCCGCGCGTAGAACCCGTTGCGAACGCCATCGAACGACGGCAGCCCGCAGTCGACCCGACTTGTTGGGTCAATTTTATTTGGTAGACCTACTATTGATTTTCTTTCACCATTTCTTTTTAATGTTTAATTTATTTCAGAGTTCGGAACTTCTCATTTTGTATCTTATGTTTACTTCACCCGAAGAATTTAGGAAACTCATTTGTGAACAATTTATGCTGCTTTTATCATGTTGAACAGTTCAACATTCACTTCCATAGAGAATTGTCGGTTTTGAATTTCTAATCGAATCTGAATTTCTTTTCTCATCACTTTTCCAATATTCATCTGTCGTAAAAAATCTTGGCTTCTTTTTTGATAATAATCTAAGTTGGAATTTTCAAGTTAAAGAAACGATAAAAAAAATCTGTTCCTCCATTCACTGTTTGAGTCGCTTGAGAAACTTCTTGCCCCAGCAACTAAAACTTACCCTAGTGCAAACCCTAGTAACGCCGCACTTCGATTATTGTGACGTTTTGTTAAGTGACCTAAGTTCTGAATTGTCAGTCAAGTTACAGCGAGCTCAGAATATGTGCGTCAGATACGTGTGCAACATCCGACGGTATGATCACATATCACCGTCCTTCGCAAGTCTCTCGTGGCTCCGACTTAAAGAACGTAGAACTTTACACTCTTTGTCTTTACTCTTTCGAATTCTGCACACTTCAACACCAAATTACCTTTCGTCTCGTTTCTCTTATCTATACTCTAACCACGACGTAAATACCAGATCACTTATCTGTGGCACGCTAAGTATACCTCTTCATAGAACATCTTGTTATTCATCATCTTTTACAATATCCACCTCGCGTCAATGGAATTCCTTGTCACAAAGTATTAGGGGCTGCAAGACAATAAACACCTTTAAGAACAGCTTAAAAGATAACCTTATTAGCATTTCACTCCAATCATACTGATTTAAACTATCACTGACTACATTGTTACTTTTTTCTTTAGACATCATCCTGATTGTGCTGTATTTTAATTGTCTCGTAATAATCTCTTTCTATTATCTAATATTATTTGAAATATATTAACATTCTATGTATTTTAGTTTAATTCTGCTACACAGTTTATTTCAGTGTTTAATTAATAGTTCATAGTATTTTGTTGTTTAATTTGTAAATAACTTTTGTATACATGTAACTCTCATCTAAATCAAATTGTTGGATTCTTTGTAAGTTCATGCATATGTATATACACTTTTTGCTGGTTGAGTGGAAGAGAAGGCCTTACGGCCTTAACTCTGCCAGCTAAAATAAATCATTATTATTATTATTATTATTATTATTATATTTATTTTCAAAATTCCATTTCAGTTTTATATTTTATTAAATTTCTCTAAGCAACTGTTTGATGTTCAAGTTATGAAATACGGTTTCCCAAATATCTCTAGTCTTTTGACTATATTATGTTTCCGTTATAGGTTACAGGCTTATAGGTAGGCAAGTCGAATTGGTGGGGCTGTCATCTCAGTTTCTTGTGGACCTACATATTCTTCTGTAGGGGCATGCTCCCTTAGCCGACTGGATCCAGTTATGTGGCTGGACAACCTCTTCTTCAACCTCTTCTGTCTGCTATAGGATGAACGACGATCGAAAAAACAAGACTAACAGCGCCCGCAAAGCCGAAAACTCGCACGACAATGTATTACGTCGCGTCCTTGACGTAATGACTGGTTGTGAGTCTTCCGAGACTAGATATTGATAATCTCCCGAAGTCCCGAAGTCAGCAATTGTTTATCTACTTATCTACTTTAGCAACTGTTATATAGGTATAAACAATCAAGTAGCCTATTTAAAACATCTCTGCCTTTCAGTGTATAATAATCCGTTCCCCAGTCTGTATTTAATTACTAGTCCCTTATTAAAAGACTAGGAATTTTCTTTTCATATGTTTAAGATAAAGTGTGCAATCTCAAGTAAAAAGACATTAATGTCATGTTTTATGTTTCTTAGAAATGCAAATTTATTTGAGAATTGTTTTATTTATTTATATAACCATAGGTAATATCATATAATAGAACCACAACATTTTGGTAACTAAGATGCTGTTCTGTTTTGTCTTTTTGTCTCATTTAAACATTTATGTTATCTATTTCAATTATGTATGTTATTCAAGTTACGAAATCTTTCCACGCCGACAAAATGCTATTTCGAGAATGATGAGCGAGACTCGAAGCGCACGAGAATGACGAGCCGAGACTCGAAAGACAAATGCAGCGAACGTAGCAAGCGAGAGCGGCAGTTAGTTTTGTTCATCTCTAGTCTCTACAACTATAGCCTATTCGTAGGATTGCATTGTGCACTGTCCACTTGGTCTCTGCTTTGTGGACGTGGAAATTGGATTCTTTAGCAGAAACTGATTTATATGTTATGACTTTACTCAGATTTTCCAGTTTTTATTTATTGATATCGTAAATTCACCGAGACTTTGACAACCTTTGATTTTATAAACCACATTACCAATAAATCTACACAAATGATTTGAAACGCTACTATGAACAAAGTTCTAATGTATGGGAGTCTTATATTGAATATATTTATGGTAGTAGTTTGTTGGTATGGAATTTGTCATTTAAAATACGAGAGAATAGCGTGAAAATAATCAGGTCTTGTGTTCTAGACTCTATGTAATGCGAGGAATCGAAACGGAGTCTACGGAATACGTATAAATATCTTCATACATTATCTAAAAGCCAAATCATGTAGCGTGAGAAATAGATTATTATTATTATTATTATTATTATTATTATTATTATTATTATTATTATAGTTTATTTATATTACAAGTCGTCCACACCTGTGGAGTAACGGTCAATGCGTCTGGCCGCGAAACCAAGTGGCCCGGGTTCGAATCCCGGTCGGAGCAAGTTACCTGATTGAGGGTTTTTTCTGGGGTTTTCCCATAACCCAATACGAGTAAATGCTGGGTAACTTTCGATCTGGACCCCGGACTAATTTCACTGGCATTATCACCTTCATTTCATTCGGACGCTAAATAACCTAGATGTTGATACAGCGTCGTAAAATAAACCAATAAAATAAATAAATATATTACAAGTCTGCGATAAAACATTCTCAGAGCAGTCATTGCAGGATATTTAGTTTGACTTCTGAAGGACACATCTAAATGTTTAAATAACTACAGTATTTATGAAATACCCTGTACATTTAGCTTTTGTCAGTCCCACATCGTGAGTTATGTCACTATAAGGTATGTATATCATTAACCTTTGAATCATTTTACAATATATTCTCCACTATAACCTGGAATTGATTGCACTGCGCTTTCATAGCTCGAAGGGAATTTATGCAAATTAGATGAAGCATTGTAAATTTGTATTTGAAATTGAAATTCCACGGTTCAAATTATTGGATTATTATTCATACGTACCGCAGGCACAAAATGTATTTGCCTTAGTATTCACTAAAATTCCATTTAACATTATTCTCTTAATTCTACATTAGCCGAATAATTAATAACTCTCCAGCATGGAGGTTATAAATTATTTTAGTATAACATTCCTTGATAACATAGGCTTACATACCGTATGGTTTGATTATTCGTTTGCTGATAAAAAAACAGTTTTAAGATAAACTGTATGTATAAATTGCATACTATGTACAAAATAGTAGATTAACGACAGGAGATAAATGAAAACAGGAAAGTATTTGATTTAGAAAAAAAAAGGTATCGTTGCGTCCTTTGAGGTCCAAACGAGCTGAGGGGAAATGGAATTAAATAAAAGGGACCCAAAGATTTCAGGTGTTGAAGCGGTGTTAAATAAAGGGAATAATATTATTGCTTAAACATTTTTTTATTGAGTATGTCATTCTCCCTTACTTTCGAGCATGAGTTCATTTCCCTTTTTGGCTGATTATCTGGTTGATATTTTTTCGAGATTTTCTCCAATTGTAAGGCGTATGGCAAGTAATCCTATAGCGAATCCTCAGCCTCATCTCGTCAAATTCCATCTCGCTATCCATTGACGCACATTAAATAACCTTGAGGTTGATACAGCGTTATTAAATAACCAACTGAAAGAAATCCACTGCCTTCATGGTAGTGGAAACGGGAGTGCCGGATTGATAATAGTGTCGAAAATTCGTCTTTGGACTTTGATTTAGGAAAAGTGAGAGAACAACTCTAATGTAATAGATTGTTTAGGAATAGAAAGGGAGAATTGACAGAACAACACTGTGGTGTGTTTAGAGACAGGAAGAGGGAAGTGACTGAACTCTGCTGTTTGTTCAGAGACAGGAAGAGAGAAGAGATAAAAGAACTCTATGGTATATTTAGGGACAGGAAAAAGGAAGCGACAGAACAACGCTGGTATGTTTAGAGACAGAGACAAGAAGAGGAAAGTTGCAGAACAACACTAACTTGTAATTTTTGGAGACAGGAAGAGAGAAGTAACAGAACAAGTCTAATTACGTATGTTTAGTGACAGGAGGAACTTTAATGTGTTATGTTTATGGACAGGAAGAGGGAAGTGACAGGAAGTGGTATGTTTAGACACATGAAGAAAGAAGTGATTGAACAACTCTAAGTTATGTTTAGAGATAGAAATAGGGAAGTGACAGAACAACTCTGTGGTATGTTTAGAGACAGGATGGAAAAAGTTACAGAACAACTCAGTGTCATATTTAGAGGTAGGAAGAGATAAGTGAAAGAACAACTCTGTGGTATGTGTAGGGAGAGGAAGAAAAAAGTGGAACGGAATGGAATTTACGAGAGAGGGGCAATATGGCCCAGCACTGCGACTTGTTACGATCTATTTAGCTAACTCTCAAGCTAGGCGCATTCCCAAATCAACATCGGTTGGCTAAACTAAGGTTCGCTGCGTACCCAGGTATCGAGCAGGCATCCCCTCCGTGCGTCGCCAGCCGGCGATCGGGGAATGCTGTGGAATGATGACGAAATGGAAAAATGATGAAGGAATAATGTAGATTCATAATATGGGGAAAAACGGGAGAACACGGAAAAAAACCCCAACTGCGACCTTGTCCGCCACAAGTGCCACTATGGATTTTTCAATGAAAAACCCCAGACCTCACCGGAACTCGAACCCGTGCGGCCTGCGTAAGAAAAAGTGACAGAACAACTTTCTGGTATGTTTTGAGACAGGAAGAGGGAACTGCTAGAACAACTGTAATATGATATGCAGAGAGTTTTCTTGGGTTACTCTCTTTCTCTCTTCCATTAAAGAAGACTGTCTGCCTTCCCCTCATTTTATCTATTATAGGCCTATGCATTGCAGTTAGAAATGGAGTTTTGGAGGAAGTACGTGTTTCCAATATTGATATAGAGCAGCGGTTATCAGAACACTGCACTTTGGGCTAGCGTCTCTTACCCGCAGGTAACTTACAGCACCAGGGTGCATTTATGGCTGATGGCGGGTATGCTTCCTCCTGCACGAGGATGCACGTCACCATGCACTGCTTACCCGTAACCCATTTCAGCGAGTGCTGACGACCACTGATATACAGGGTATTTCCGAGGTGGTGTTAGAAACTTTCAGAGATGATGGCGAAGGATACATGTATCAATTTGAGATAAGGAACCCTGGTCCGGAAATTACTGAGTCGAAAGTTATAAGCAAAAATAGTTGTGTGGAAATTGAATTGTAATTTCGCACCACATGCCCTCCTTCCCTTAACTTTTGGAACAGTCGTGGAAAATTGGTACAGGCCAGATGTCTCCTATATGGGTACTTGCCCGATACAATCTGTGAGCTTGTCTACTGTTCCCATTGGTTCATCCGTATTCGAAAACCAGGTCTGCATATTCCGCTCTCGTGTACTCCTCCATTTCACTTGGACTGATCGACTGGACACTGCAACTTGTACACATACTGTACACTGCTATCTACAGACGTGGATATCAGAATCGACCATTTCCGTTACACATTACGCTATCTGCATTGCTGTAGTGTAGTTTCCTGTCCCCATCCTTCAGGTAGCGCACTGAATGGAATACTGTAAGTAGACAACGTAAACAAAAGATGTACAGATAAATTCACATAAATAAGGTGTGCAGAAGAATAAAATTATTTCATTTCCACATAACTATTTTTGCTTGTAATTTTCGACTCGGTCATTTCCGGACCGGGGTTCCTTATCTCAAATTGATACATGTGCCCTTCGCCATCATCCCCGAAAGTTTGTAACACCATCTCAGAAACACTCTGTAGAGTTTATTAAGAGATTGGTCTTTGCGGCCTACGGTTTACCAGTTACTTGTCTGGGGATGAGACTGGAACAATCATCGCAAATGGGACGCACAGTAAGTCAATGTAAGGTTAAGTGGACACAACCCGGGGCCATCCATTGAAAAGCCAGCCAGTCAAAATTGAGGGGGTAAAATGCAGTGGGCACGAAAACTTGAAAGAAAAATCCGTGTTGGAAGTTAGCGCTCTCTACATCGAGGTCCTGCGGACCTGATCCACAACCGATCACTACAGAGCAGGACTGCACGGGAAACTAGTGACCAAGTCAAGCGGGAATGAATGTTGGCGAACTGGAGTCCGGAATGTTACGAATGTGAACCATGCTAACAAAGCTACGTTGGAGTGATTGAGCCAGTAGAGGGAATACTGACGCTGAAGTTAAACTTCAGCACAGCCCTTTTCATACACACAATCCGATACTTGAGTAAGTTTCTTATAAAAGTTTTGAGAACCTTCGCAGTGATAGTAAGATATTCTATTTTTCCTTTATATTTTCTTCTTTTTATTTTTTTCTGATTCAAACATAAAAGACCTCTGCGCTTTGCAATAGCATAGTCGCTCATAAGTGCATGTTAGTGATATATATATATGGATTGGAATTTTGTAATCGAGAAATGGCCGCTAAATATTTGAGAAATTTCTCTCAAATATATCCTACTAGTAGACTAATACTGGCGATAATACTATCGATATATATGGAGGACGTTTAATCTGGCGAGAAGTTAATTATAGAGCGATTTGTTTGTTAAAATGCCTTAAAAGCATTTGCTAATGCTGTAATACTTTGTGTATTTCCAGGAAAATCCCTGCTCTTGTTAGCCCTTCAATATAGCGTAGTACATAGAAACATTCCTAATACGTATTTACATCGGATAATCAAGTTTCATATATATTCGCTGTTTCAAACCGACTAGCTGTAATTTTGCTCGGGGATGCGGAATATTGTGGAGGTGGTGTAGTTTACGATACGAGAGCAAAGCTTGCGGTGTAAAGTTTAAAATAGAAACACTGGGGGATGTCTGTTATGTGTTATCTGTCAATCCACACACGGAACAAAAGCTCGTATAGGATGGTTCAGATAAACGAATATGATAAAGGTATTCTCTTTAAACACCATGATGGCGCATGGTGAGCATGGAGATAGTCTATGCTTTGGTGACCTTGATTGAGGTGGTGTAGGAGGCACACCACGGTCAGATAGCCTTTCATCTCATCCCCCGGGGAGGGGAAAGATTTTCGGCACACAATTTGACAAGATACTGAGGAAATTCCAGAACGGAAATAGTAATATGCGTTACAAGAGCGATATATTGAAGTTTTCATGCTCGAGGAAAAGTTTGAAAAAGCGAAACGTAGTTGAGCTTTTTTAATTTCCGAGAATTGAAAGAAAACATACCGCTCGTGTATCGTACATTATTTTGTGCGAAGATCGTTTATTACATACCTGAAAGAGGAAATTCTAATTAGTTGCAATGAAATCTCCCTCTTGGTTTCCGTTCAATGACGGCAAATTTGCAAAACAAAAATATCTATCTTCAACATTGTTGCTTTAAAATGTTTTCTGTGTTTACTATACTCCAGCAGGCCGTGATATACGTCTGTCTTTTTTTCCCCCCCAGTCTATAAATGCGAACTTAAAACAAACGGCTTCCTTAATGTTACATGCGTCACGAATGCAGTAACTTTAGTGGAGTTGTAGAGTTTACTTAATTTTTGCAAATATTTAAAAACAATAATTAACAGTGCAATTTAGGTGAAATTGCAGTGATAAGTTTCCATTTTATAATTATTACTATATTGAACGTCTCTAAAAATAATATGTTAAAAGCCTAAAGCAGTAAAGTCAATATGTCACTTAAGCGGTGAGAAGAGGGAAATTGTTATGTGTGTTAGGTCGGGAATACTGAATGTGGAATTTTAGACTTACCGCGGGTTGGTTTTGTGCGGAAACCAAGGAAATACGCACGATCTCGCACAAAAATATATAACCTGTTGTCTTTCATCCCGTGGGCAGTTTCTTTACAACTGAGCTAAACAGCAATAATAATAATAATAATAATAATAATAATAATAATAATAATAATAATAATAATAATAATTATAATTATAATTATAATAATATAATAATAATAATAATAATAATAATTTATTAATAGCAGCGATTAACATATGGCAGGTTAGCTCAAGTTTCAAATAATATAATAGTGATGTATATGATGATGATGATGATGATAATACCATCAGTATTAATATACTAGCCAATAGCAATTAGTAGATAAGTTAGCAAAAGGTTTAGTATAATAATAGCGACAATAATAATAATAATAATAATAATAATAATAATAACAATAATAATAATAATAATAATAATAATAATAATAATAATAATAATTACACCTTACTTACTTACAAATCACTTTTAAGGAACCCAAAGGTTCATTGCCGCCCTCACATAAGCCCGCCATCGGTCCCTATCCTGAGCAAGATTAATCCCTACCGTCATACCCCACCTCCCTCAAATCCATTTTTATATTATACTCCCATCTATGCCTTGGCATCCTCAAAGATGTTTTCACCTCAGGATTCACCCATAACGTGCTACATGCCCTGCCATCTAAAACGTCTGGATTTAATGTTCGTAATTATGTCAGGTGAAGAATGCGATGAGTTCAGTTCTGCGTTAAGTAACTTTCTCCATTCTCCTATAACTTCATCCCTCTTAGCCCCAAATATTTTCCTAAGCACCTTATTCTCGAATACCCTTAACGTATGTTCCTCTCTCAAAGTGAGAGTCCAAGTTTTACAACCATACAGAACAACCGGTAATATAACTGTTTTATAAATTCTAACTTTCAGATTTCTTGAGAGCAGACTGGTTGATAAAAGTTTCTCAACCGAATAATAACAGGCATTTCTCATATTTATTCTGCATTAATTTCCTATCGATCGTCATTTATATTTGGTACTGTTGCTCCATAGTATTTGAATTTTTCCACCATTTCGAAGGAGAAATGTCCAATTTTCATATTTCCATTTCGTACTATATTCTGGTCAGAGACATAATCATATACTTTGTTTTTTCGGGATTTACTTCCGAACATATCTTCTTACTTTCTTCAAGTAAAATTTCCCTGTTTTCCTTAACCGTTTGTGGATTTTCTCCTAACATTATAATAATAGTAATAATAATAATAATAATAATAATAATAATAATAATATAATGACTGATTAATTTCATAACTTCTTTACTGTGTTAACATTAGTAAATTACCTGACTGTCTAGTTTCGAAGCGATATTCTCATTGTCCGAAGACTAGACTTCGAAATTAGTCGGCCAAATAATTGACTGATGTTAACATAGAAAAAAAGTTTTAAAGTTAATCAGTAATAATAACAGTCTCTTTCTACGATACTGAGTAAAGTTATCAGTGGCTAAAGTGAGTCTTTAAAATACTGGTGCGTAAAAAAGAAAGTAATCACTTTAGACACTGTTATTCATTTTTCCTAGAAGCGGAATGCTGAATAACTTTCGGTTGTGGACTCGGTCTCATTTCGTCTTCAATAATTTTTCATTTACGTACTGCCAAAAAGTGTAATATTCAATGTATAAACTTCATTCTGTGAGGAATTAATGCATTACCTGGATCTTTCATTACTTAAATATTACACTTAAGTATTACAAATAAGTAACAAATTTAACATTCATATCTAATCTAACAATTTCATTAAAAGATTTATTGACACATATATAGCAATTGTTGATCTATTGTCAAACATATTTCCCACCCGGAATTTAGACATTTGTCATACCGTGGAATAAACAAAGAGGTGCAAACGGCTGTCACACACCTGGTTACGATCCCAGGCGGCAGGCTTCTACGATACAGGGATACAAAAGTTGATCCCATGGTATGATAAATATCTCTAATTTCCTTTGTCTCTCTCCCCCCCCCTCTCTCTCTCTCTCTCTCTCTCTCTCTCTCTCTCTCTCTCTCTCGCCTTAAAGTGCTATCTTAGTCGACAGACATTTTTCTACATTTGAAATTCATAGCATGTGTGGAAGGACGTATTAGTTTAATGTTATTGATGAAATTAATAACTAATTTAAACATTTATAGTTCTCCTAAAACACTTGTTTATTCACAAATAGTTACTGCCAATTAGTCATCGATTTAGTTTAACGTAAAATACATTAAATTGAATTTCAGAATGGAACAAAAGAAACATATGGTGGTGGTGGTTGTTATTGTTGTTGTTGTTCAATCAACTGTCCGAAGACAGTCTGAACCTCACAAGTGATAACAAGAAAGCATCACTTATGAGGCAACTAGGCCAGGAGATAATGGAGTAGGATGGCCAGTTCCTTTCCCCCTCCATCGCATACATCGCCCACTAGCTACATATTACACTAATCAGACTTCAGATGCATATAAATAATTGTTCTTTCTCTGACAATATCGTCAAGTGAGATGTACTGCCTGATAATAGAAATACATATCAGCCAGAAGCTCAATCAGAGGAAAAACGTGTGGTATGAATGTTTTAAGGTGTACTGTTTAAAAATAATATATTCAAGCTCTTCATTGCCTTCAACACTAGGAAACACTTTTACGTAATATATAATTAACTTTTTGCACAGCAAAATCACAGCAACAAAATTGCCTATATTGACATTGTACTGCTCTACATAGCGAACATCCATTTGATGAGAAACAGGGACAGTCTGCGTTGAACCATTCTAACACCGATTGTCGTGTTTCGGCTATCATTATTAAATGATTTCATAGGTGTTTTAAGAAGTATTAATAATACATATGGTCTACAAATATTTTCTAGTAAATGACTTATTTTGTATAGTCAAGCTAGACGCTTGGTTTATTATATAATCAAGTATAGGAATAAGGAAAAGAGAAATATACAATAGTTATTCCCCTAAGACAAGCTACACATCTCGTGGTGTATCTTGATAGTTGGGTGATGTCAGTGAATGTTAGAACTAAAATATTAACTGGAGCTCGTATACAGAAAACTAGAAACTTCTGATACAACTGATGTGCTGTAGTTGAAGTGTAGGAATCAGTGTTCACCATCACTCAAGATATACCGCGAGATGTGTTCAGACCGTGCTTAAAGTAAATAAAGAGACAGTATACAGAATTACAGAATACGGAAAAAGAACAAGTAACCAATGTGCAGAAGGAACGAACATGAGTACTCAAAGATCAAGAAATAGGAAAGTAACAAATTAAACTGATTCTTAAGGCATGAATAAGTGCACAATTAGGCAGATATTTCAATGCTATCATTCTCTTCACGAAGAAATTCCTACTTTACATAAATTAGATCTACTACTATCCTGTAAAAAATGAGTTTGCAGCTTGTAAAGAAACATTAAGAATAATAAAATTGATAGAATTTCAGTTCAAAAAATATAAGGACAAACGACACTTTAAGAGAGAAGCTCCGATATTGTGGGCAAGTTTTCTAAAGGCGGTGGCACTTCAAATTTTTTCGACTATTTGAAGCGGTCGCACCCTTGCGAGCTTGAAGATAGAACAGGCAATAATGTTGGACAGCAGTCCGAGCATTCAGCGTACCCACCGAGCAGTGAAAAATTAGATAAACTTTTAATTAAATTTATATCAAAAGACTTGCAGTCGCTTAGCGTGGTAGAAAATGCTGGATTTAAATAACATGTCAAGAGTTAAAACCCGAAATATTCCCTGTCTTGTCGTAACACTGTTTCGGCGTTCTAAAAGTATTGTGATAGTGTGCAGAACTTATCACACAATTAATCGTAATTTGACTAACCACGGTCCTGGTTGCTTTTTTCAGTTTATTACTTTACTTTTACGTGAATATTTCAGGTTCTTTTAGGCAACTTAATACGACAATGTTCAGAATAAACTTCGAACCTAATTAAAGAACGTAAAAATTGTTTATTTCACAACAAACTGTTGGTCCTCAAGCAGGCAAGATGGATATACTATAACAGTTACAGGTCAGTCCGTGAGTGTTGACCAATTAACTTTTCCTTGTTTTGATTTATCTGTCATCAAGGGAAGTAATACAGCCGACAACATTGCTGGTTGGATTCAAGACGTCAATAATTCATTGGTACTAAAAATAAAGTTTCTGCCGTTGTCACATATAATGCCCCAAATATGGTTGCTGCAGTCAAAAAATTAAACCTTCGCCATCTAGGATGTCTTGCGCACACATTAAACCTTGCGTCAACGTTTCCAGCGTGTGATTTTATTAACTTTCAACTAAATGAAACAATTTCCATGTGTCGAATACCTGCTTTGGTGCCATTTTATCCCACTTACAATTATCACCAGTCCCACTGGTCGGTTGATCTGTCATCCTTGTCGCGTCCCTCCGAATCTCCGCATCTCCCCGTACACCCCCTCTACCACCGACGGTAGTACCGGAGATCACCGGAGGAGAGCTTTACTCGTAACCTCCGATTCTTCCGCCGATTGTGGTCACTCCGATGAGCAGCACTATACAGAGTGATTCACGAGGATTTACCATCCTTTACGGAGCTTATTTCTGAAGACATTTTGAGCAAAACATATCATATAAACATAGTTCCTATTCTCAATATTTTCAGAGTAACACTAACTTAAAGTTATATGTAAAATACGTTTTTTCTTTAGTTTGAAGGTAAAAGAATAATACAAATAGAGAACGAACCATTTAGAAGTATCATTTCTTTAATTGGCAAGTATTATGAAGCTAAAAGGGTGCTGTGAACTCCTTAGTTGCTTCGTACAGACATATTTTTCTATTTTTAACTAGAAAATTACATTATTCTTACGCATTTATCACAACAGTTATTACAAATCACACCACTTCCACCGACTTAATATTTGCAGTTCAATTTTTCTTCATAATTTAGTCTTGGAGAGTTTACAACAAATTTTAAAAAATGTCGCCGTCCGCTTAAGTGCACATGCAGCACGCTTGTGAACGGCACTCGTCGCTCTACGTAACTGCATACGCTATCTTTGATTTCCGTAGCACTCGCGGCGCTGGCTGCTGACTGCACGCTGACCAAGATCACGCGTTCACAGCAATGCGGTCCAATAACGAAACGTAACTCTGTAAATATTGAGAATAGGACCTATGTTTGTTTATATGACATTTTTTGCTCAGAAAATAGGCTCCGTAAAGGACGGTAAATCCTCGTGAATCACTCTGTATATCCCCTTCATGGAAGCAGGAATCTTTGGTGCTTCGATGCCTCCTATGCAGATCTACCACCACTGTCATCTACCAATCTCTGAACAAACTGCTAGGAGTACAGACCCGGTGGACGATCGATTCGGCTTACGCAAAAACAAGTGGTGCTTTATTTACCGAAACGGAGATAATGATGACAGGAGAATAGAATTGTGGAGTATGTTATTGAAATGACAAGGAAAAAACGGGAGAATCCCAAGAACATATTCACAAACTTCGCTTTTTTTCATCACAAATATAGTAGCTTCACTATAGTTACAATGCATGAACCAATAGCTAACAGAACAAGCAAGTCAGTGAGTGATTACAAGTGACGTATCATTAGAGACAGATATAGATATTATTTTCGCGAGCTTTGTAATAATTATCCAGTTAATTTATGGAGATGCGAACTTTTCTAATTCATAAAGAATTCTTTTCGTAGAGCATTCTCTCTAAATGTTTAGTGTTCGTAACAAATAACTAAAGGTTAATGTGGAATTTATGATGTGATCAATAACTACGGGGCCCTATGTATTCTACAAACATATTACATCAAAATAACTGTGTCACGTAAAGAAATATTATATTCTATAGAGAGATCTTTACCACGTTCATAAATTTGTAATTTGTTTTATGTACACCCTGTAGATGTGTATTTTATGTGTTGCACAATGTTACCGTTTTGTATGTATCTGAGTTCACTAGAAGGAACGACTGTGGGAAACTAACTTGCAAATTTAGCTTGTTACAACATATTATACAACATCAAAGACTCTATGACATTAAATACAATTCGGGTATGGCGAACAAACGGTAATATGTGCGTGTAACTCGATGAAGGTTGTGCTGGAAGTCTTTGATCCCAACTAATAATAGTAGCTGCAAACTCAAACTTTTAATAAATGTCCATTTGCATCTATTCCATGAACGGCATGACGTATAAAACATATGGCATGGGATATTTAGAGTTAGAATCTGTGTCGTGGTTTCACTTTGATCTCAATCTGCCAGAGAGGCGAATAGCAAACATTGCATGCTTCACATTAAAACGCAGGATTGAAGATTCGTGGTTTTGCGCTGCAGTGTGGAAAGCTTTTGATGACGTGGTTTATCTGGACACGACTGCAGTGTCACAGAATAGATACATTACACCTGCAGGCTTGACGTCTCGATAGTCCAGTGGTTACAATGCCTGATGTTTATGGTTTTAAACCGTTAGAAGGCAATGTATTCTTAAAAGCATCTTTAGCATAGAGCGTATACCGAATCTCACCGGTGAGCAACAGTGGCGTAGCGTCAATGTAAGCTAAAAAGCTCAGCTTCCCCAGTTAATAATAATTTCATAATAAACCTGCAGTTTATGAACAAAATTATTTATTAATTTTAATAGAGTTTATATTTATGCGTTACATATTGTGATGCGGCAGCTCAGGATGATTTGTGATGCAGCAGTAAACAAGAAGCCTGTACACACCAGCTTCCAAGCAGATTGGTTTCTTTCACTCATTCTTCTGTTTAACCCACCCCTCAGATTTTCCATCCCTTTCTAACTAAACTACCCTGGTCGCAAGGCACGGAAGAAGCTAGCTTTTACATTGAAAGTTTCCGAGTTATCCCTTTCGTGAGTTGTGTTCAGTTGAAGGTTAGTGCGCATTGCGACTGATATAATAAATAATGAGTGAAATAACAGTTCCTGATACCAATTTACTTGAATTTTTAGGACAATTCTATTATCAAGACTGACTTACGAACAAAAGTGCGATTTAAAAAACAAATGACCGTGTCTATTTGTTAGAGATATGTGTAAACCATGAAATCATATTTTACCATTTGAGGTCATGCCTTATTGGTGTTACTTACGAGGTTCCAACCAATCTTCGGACTGCTAACTTGACATTGACTACTAATTTATTTTAAGACTATATTTTTGTAATACGTGTCGCACCGGTGCCATCAACTTGCAGAGGTGATGGCAGTCTCCATCAGCCGCCATCAGTGAATCTGATTGGTTTTTGTATAGGGTGGGAATTAGCAGACGAATAACATCGTGCACAGTTGTGTCATGGCGGTGTGTTCTGCTTTAGTTCTACTGTATTGTATGCAATGAGCACAACGTAAAAACAATATGTTAATGGCTTATGAGCAAACATGTCAACGGACCAGTTATTACTACCGGTTCAAGAAATAAATTGTTTATGCTAGGTTTTCTTTGAACGAGATGGCAGTACGAAAATTTCGCAAAATTTTGCTGGCGTAGCAGCGACAACAACTTGTACAGTCGTCATGACAGCCATCGATCCTTCCAGCAGTTTTGTTACTTATTTCGCTGCAACGTGACGTCATTGATGCCACCGGACCGGTGAGATTCGGAATACGCTGATAGCTTCTTTCACCTTTCGGTGGTTGCGCGATCTAGATTATAGATTGTCACGGAGGCGGTCCAGAGTTCGAGCCCCCATTTTTTTATTTAAAAAATCGGAATGTGTAGAAGGGGAGAGAACGTTTGCAGTAAGACGACTAATGGGAGATTAAAGTACAACCCTTTTTGCATTAGAATGGTAGGACCCATTTGCAGAATTTTCAAAACTATGTAGGGGTTTGGGAAGCTTGCGATCTAGATTACAGATTATCACGGAGGCGGTCCCGGGTTCGAGTCCTCGTCGGACTTGGTATTTTTTTATTTAAAAAAAATCAGAATATGAGCCGTTCAGAGCATAAGTGGTGTAAGTCAAAAATGGGTAATGAGGGTTCAAGTAAACATTCTGTAAAATACAGCACAAAGTAGCAATTAATATTCAATTTATTTAAACTATTAGTAGTCAGTGGATAGCAAGGAGGACATATTAATTCCTACTTTGCGCTGTATTTTACAGAATTTTTACTTTAAACGTCATTACCCAATTTTGACTTACATCACTTTTGCTCTGAACGGCTCATATGTAGAAGGGGAGAGAAGGTTTGCGGTAAGGCAACTAATGGGAGATTAAACTACAACTCCTTTCGCATTAGAAAGCTAGGACCCATTTGCGGAATTTTTAAAATTATGTAAGGGTCTGGAAAGTTTAAAACAATGAATGTCCAAATAATACAGAAACAGATCTATTTCTTTCAAAAGCAAGGGCGAAATTACTTGTCAAGGGTAGGTCTTTACAAAGTTTCATTGATGAAGATGACTCAGGCAGTAAAACCTTGTATGGGGATAATGTAATTCAGCAGGGGCGAACGGTTAGGTGGAAGAGATTACCATAATACAGGAACGAAGATAAATCACACATGAAACTTTGGACATTATCGTCAGCATGGACTTCTTGTTAAAAGAAATACAATCTTCGACAAGTGCTAATTTAGGCCTACTTTAGTAGATATGGGAAAATATGAAGAAAAAAGCAACGACTGAAAAAATTAACTTCTTAATGAATCTGTGGAACAAATAACAAAATAAAATAAGATTTTGGGAACGATATTTTCATTTCACAAAATTGATTTTGACTAGGTATGAATTAATATACATTTTTCCACTCCTTTATTGTTGTTCAAAGATGTCCACATTTTTTTAATTTTTTCCTACATCTTGATTACACAACTTTTAACACTGTATCACTTCGGAATATGTATGATAAGACTTTCTTGTGTTAAATTCTAACGTACCTTGTTTACATGTTTCGACCTTTTATGGCTCATCCTCAGAACTGGTCGTTGTTGGTCTTGGCGTCTCTTGTTTTGTTTCCTGTGAGGGTGTGTTCGTGTGGTGAAATGTAGAGTCAAAGAGTGTGTGTGTGTGTTCTGAAATTGAGATGTGTGTTGAGAATTTCGTTGGGATGATTTTCATTTGAAACTTTGAAAATGAATATTGTTTATTACAGCAGGAACCGAAACTAAGCGAACAGATTGCAAGAAAAATAAGATACGGAATAGATGTGATAAATAAATTAATGTAACGGTTAAATATAGAAAAAGCAAAATTGTACGCCATATACATTTTCGGCATTCTAAAACTGCAATGCAAAACTCTAAATATAAAAAAAAAAAAACATTTTTCGGACTTATGTTTTATCACATTTGTGACAATTTAAGTATGATTTCCAACCATTATTCTCAACCTCACCAGCAATTTGGATCTTTTCGATATTAACCATTGTTATACAATGATTGTATTGTCTTGATTTTATAATACGCAATAATCGTATACAAAACACGGAACGTAATTGCTTAGGCGTGTGTCAAATTCGCTTCCGCTGCCTGTACTTGAAACACCTCGACTACATTCTGTCCGGGGCGTCGTATGTTCACCTCAGACTAATACAAATATACCGATGTCACGGCCCTAGTAATGAGATAGGTTTGGAAGTAAATCCCCCCCCCCAAAAAAGAAACAAGGTATATGATTATGTTAGATTATGTCATATTATACTGTTATGTTATGTTATGTTATGTTATGTTATGTTATGTTATGTTATGTTATGTTATGTTATGTTATGTTATGTTATGTTATGTTATGTTATGTTATGTTATGTTATGTTATGTAGGTATGTGAGTATGTAAATTGACTCTGTACATCCTTACTTATTCTGCTACTTAACTCGAATGCAACGAATAACATCTTGACTCAGAAGAAATTTAATACTGCATGAACTTGGAAGCGTTTACCGTGACTCGGGCAGGGAATCGTGGGTAGTGGAAGGTGAAGTTCTGACGTCATATTCGTCACACCTGACACTGGCACTTTGTCTTCGCTGCCCCCTCTATTCTAGTGAGGTATAATATAATCTTTAATACATTGTCTTGCAACTTTGCGATAGAACCTTTCTCGGCCTTAAACACGTGTCCAAAAGTGAGAGTAACTCTTGCAGATTTAATGCAAGGAAGATGGGCTACTCGTCGAGCTGGGAATAAAACTTTCGTTAAGGTAATAGATATGATGAGATTAATCTCCTCTCGGATCTTCTTTCGGACTTTGGCAAGGCCTTCTTTATTACTCGTAATTTGAATAAAACTGGGGATCAGGGTCTGCATGAAGCTTTATTTTCAATTTCCTCACCATTCATTTTTGTTCCGGGGTTCCTCCCTCTTCTCATTAGAGGGACCTGCTTAAAGGAGAAATTAAATCTTGTTAGGTCACGTTTATATCGCTTGATACAAAGAATTCAATACATATGTGTGTAAAATAAGACTCATTAATCTCAAAGAAATACTTTCGGGAACAAGATGTTTTTATATGTTGACACAAATATCCAATATAAATTTTTTTTGTAGAAGACACATATTAATCTTAACCAATTCTTTTTGGGTACGAGAAGTTTTTATTGATTCATACAATAATTCATCATGCTTACCTAAAAATAATCTCAACTAAATACTATTTGGGACCAGGCATTTCTGTCGTTTGATACAAAAATTCAAGATATTCTCTGTGAAAACACTCTAACTCAACCAAATTTTTACGGATCAATTTTGAGTGTGATTTAATCCTTCGGCGGGCGCGTCTTTTCTGGTAACACGACCAGACACTCAGAGCACACTGTGCGCCACACAATTTTTCATTAAAAAACAGCCTTTTCTATAATGTCAACTGAATATTTTAAGAGCGTTCTTATACACTTTATTATTATTATTACTTACTGGCTTTTAAGGAATCCGGAGGTTTATTGCTGCCCTCACATAAGCCCACCATTAGTCCCTATCCTGAGGAAGATTAATCCAGTCTCTACCATCATATCCCACCTCCCTCAAATCTATTTTAATATTATCTTCCCATCTACGTCTCGGCCTCCCCGAAGGTTCTTTTCCCTCCGGCCTCCCAACTAACACTCTATATGCATTTCTGGATTCGCCCATATGTGCTACATCCCCTGCCCTTCTCAAACGTCTGGATTTAATGTTCCTAATTATGTCAAGTGAAGAATACAATGCGTGCAGTTCCGTGTTGTGTAACTTTTTCCATTCTTCTGTAACTTCATCCCTCTAAGCCCCAAATATTTTCCTAAGCATCTTATTCTCAGACACCCTTAACCTATGTTCCTCTCTCAAAGTGAGAGTCCAAGTTTCACAACCATACAGAACAACCGGTAATATAACTGTTTTATAAATTCTCACTTTCAGATTTTTTGACAACAGACTAGATGATAAAATCTTCTCAACCGAATAATAACAGGCATTTCCCATATTTATTCTGTGTTTAATTTCCTCCCGAGTATCATTTATATTTGTTATTGTTGCTCCCAGGTATTTGAATTTTTCCACCTCTTAAAAGGATAAATTTCTAATTTTTACATTTCCATTTCGTACAATATTCTCGTCACGAGACATAATCATATACTTTGTCTTTTCGGGATTTACTTACAAACCAATCTCTTTAGTTGCTTCAAGTAAAATTCCCGTATTTTCCCTAATCGTTTGTGGATTTTCTCCTAACATATTCAAGTCATCCGCATAGACAACCAGCTGATGTAACCCGTTCAATTCCAAACCCTCTCTGTTATCCTGGAATAATAATAATAATAATAATAATAATAATAATAATAATAATAATAATAATAATAATATAATATATTATTATTATCATTATTATTATTATTATTATTATTATTATTATTATTATTATACAAAGCGGACACTCGAATGGAGGAATAGGCGAGCGCAGAAGAAACAGGAACTTAACCTCTTCCACACACAATCGGAAAATCACGGCATGGCGCACACTTGCGCCGTTGCGCCAGCCGGAAGGTTAAAGAGAATGACTGTTTTATCAATTTAATTGGAATTTTTTTAGGTTGGGATGATTTGGTATGTCAACATCTAATACATGTTATTTATATTCAAGATTTATAAGTTCTATATGATTAAAATTAATTAAATTATATTGTTTTATTTAACGACACTCACAACTGCCGAGGTTATATCAGCGTCGCCGGTGTGACGGAATTTTGTCCCGTAGCCTAGGAGTTTTTTTACGTGTCAGTGTATCTACTGACATGAGCCTGTCACATTTAAGTCTAATATAATTATATGTTTTACGACCACCACTGTTCTTTTTTTCCATAACTATGCGGATTAATCTCTTTCTGATATCCTCGTCGATCCCCTCTCGCCAACATGGGGTCTTCTTCATCCTTGTTTCCCTTGTGGTGTCTACATTAAATCTTGCTTGATTAGTTGCCTTTCATCTACACCTGAATATGTCCGAGTCAGATGCTCTTATCCACCATGGTGAAAATCGATTTTATATTATGATCTCTAATTTTATTCCTTTCTAAATTTCCCATTCTCTTTCTTTTCCTTATCTTCGGAAAATCATCTCGGTGACTAATAATGTTTGTTCCAATCTTTACTTCGTTTACAATACCTCGCTCTTACATGTCACATTATATATATATATATATATATATATATATATATATATATATATATAATTTTTTCTTAGTTTTATTAATTGACAGTCGGTTTAACTCCTAGGACATAAGTCTATCGCGACTTGTTTGTAGTTTACTGTTAGAAATGCTTGTTGCTGTTGTACTGTGTTCATTATTGACGTACAATATGTCTTTCCCCACACCAACTATTGGCATCCGTTCGGAAATCCGTGGTGAAACGAAAAATGGCTGCCAGAAATTCAAATACTTACCGTAAGAACACAAAGAGCCACAGACGAATGCTGATGTTAGTAGTTAGGCCATGAACCAATGTAACTTGTGTGATCACACCCAGAACCGTCACCTCCCCTCACCAGAGGCACGAGCACGCCGAATTAGGGTATAAAATTAGCCGTGCCGCACGGACTCTCTCAGTAATACCTCGGTATCGAGAGCAGTTACAGACCTTGCGCGACCACTCGTTTAATAATAATAATAATAATAATAATAATAATAATAATAATAATAATAATTTATCTATTTACTTATTTACTAATATTTAATGTGTTGTAAGCCAGGAGCCAATAACAGTTCAGCACATGACAATTTCATAACAAGAACATTAATAATGATAGAAATTACAATAAAAGTACATAGAAATAATTATTAAAATAATGACAATTAAAAATAATTGTAATTGAAAATGAAAGAATGGAATCATATAAATGAATATAATACAAGTGATGTAAAAGATAACGAGAATAATATTATAATGCATATCTAAACAAAAGACACAAATTAATAACTGACATGAAACTCCAATAGTATACACAACACATTAAATGGATCCACGTTCAATCCATGTAAATTAGCATATTTTATACATCTGCAGACCGGAGAGAGAGATTTAGAATTTCTATTGTAAAAAAATTTATGAAATCTTAAACCCTTAGCAGAAATACGAAGACTGGCATTGTTTAGGAAGAATTCACAATCGATATCACCCTTTAGTACTTTACAAAAAAAATTAATAACCAAGATCTTGATGTCTGGCAAATAAACTACAGCAATTAAAATATTTGCAGTTAACCTCATATTTATAATCATCAGAATTGGGTAAAAATCTGTAAGAACACAAGGAAATACATTTTCTTTGAATATTCTCCAATTTAGCCGAATCAGTGGAAGTGATGGAGTGATAATAATAATAATAATAATAATAATAATAATAATAATAATAATAATAATAATAATAATAATAATAATAATAATAATAATTTATTGCCAGAACAAAGATACATATTGCTTTCTTATTTAAAAACACCCTAGTAGTCCCAGAAAGAGTAAGTTACATGTTTGCTCAGGGGGTATTCCACATAATGTTAAGATATTTTATTAAATAATAGAGTACAAAAATACACAGATATCACAATAATTGAACTTTAAATTTTCTCTCTAAATAGCAATTTGTTTATTCATTTTTTTTAAAATAAGGAGCATGGGCAAATTGTATGTTTGAGAATTTAGCTATTATCATGTTATGAAGACTTGGACCGAAGTTGCTATTGTGATTATATGCTACAGTTGTGGTATATTTAGGTTCTATCAAACATATGTTGTCTGAACGTTTGGTTTCATATTTATGTGAGCATAAATTAAATATACATATTTCGGTTTTATGTACAAAATTCAATAATATATTGTTATAAATTTGATGGAGTCAAATACTTTAAATTCTGAATACAGCAGTTCTGAATGATAATCAAGAAGTTTATTAAGGCATATTTTTATTATTCTTTTCTGTAGCAGAGTTATTGGCATAAAGAAGTTAATGTAAGCACTACCCCATCTTATAATGTCATACTGTAATATAACGTATACTAATGTGAGGTAAATCAGTCGTAAAGTATGGACAATCAAGTAACTAATTTCGTAGGATGACAAAATAGTGAATAATTTTTCGTAATCTATTGCACAGAAAAGAACATGTATATCTCAACGTAAATGTTGGTCGATTATATTATTCCGAGATACTTAACTTAAGGAGATTAATTTATAATAGGGCAGTTACAACAATTAGAAGAACAATTGGATGTATGAATATTTAAATACAAGAACGAATCAGGACATAATCGCAAGTTTTGCAATATTACAGTAATAATAGACGTGTAGGAAACGCTTTCAGTGAACCATAGGAAAGTTACATATAGGCCTACGTAGAAAATCTCATTAATTTCTGTCAAATGATTTTGGGGTCAAAACTTTTTTATAGTGAGTACAAAATTCGAAGAATAGAATGGCCGAATCTGTTTAGAAATAATCACCACTTTGTTCAGTTTTGACATGTAATTTAAATATTGTAACTGTGTAGTAAAATATTGTTATTTTACGTTTATTTTCAGGATACAATGTCTCGCATATTTTGACTACGAACAACAACTGTCCAGTAGTTTAGAAAAGAACGTTTTATAATTTATATATTCGGACGTATCTAAATAGTATATTCATAGGTATTAGAGCTGCCGTAATATGTATCCGTGTGAAAATATCGAACTCAGTTATTTTGCATCATTCCCTTATAATGAGAACGTGAAAGGTGAGATGTTATCCATTACGATGTTACGAAGATGTATGTAGACACGTTAGCCATTCAATTGGTTGCAATTTATCTTGACTACGATGGATACACTTGCGAGAGTGAAGGGGGATTCCGCTTGACAAGATTATCGTGAAGTACGGGTGTAGAGGATTCGTGTAGCCTGGCGGTTGATCCAGGCGTAGCTCTTGTCTAGAGAATGCTTGATATATTTACTCGTATATGAAATCCTGCAATGTACATCATCCATTACACTGTACGACACTTACCTCAACGACTCAAGACATGAGGTTCTTATGTTTCTGATAGCGAGATCGTATTTGGAGAGATGAGGCCGAGGATTCGTCATAGATTACCTGACATTCGCCTTGCAGTTGGGGAAAACCTCGGAAAAACCCCTACAGTCACCCTAAGAGGGAATCGAACCCATATCGAACTCCGGATCGGCAGACAAGCGCCTCAGCCGACTGAGCTACGCCGCTGGCCGCCATTAAAATTAAATCATACACGTCATTTTGAAAATAATAAAAGTACCTAATTACTATTTTAAGTTAAATTGACTACTTCGATCCTACAATAAAAAGTAAAATGAATTTAATTATTGTTGCAATTAACTTAGTTTTAATGGGCAGGGCATGGTTGCGCTCCACGGTCAGGTAAGATGCAGCAGTTCAAAAAGGGTCACTGTTTTGTGGGTATAGTTTCGCCCTGAAGAAATCAGGTAGCAGAATGGACATGGTGTAGTTGCGCCCAATGAAATAGGTAGAGAAAAAGACATCAGGGGAACTCGAGCCTCGTAATCAATCAACCTTATTGATTTCTTATTCGATTTAATATTCATTATCGATACCTTAAAATGAACACCATGAAGTTGACAGTACTTTATTAACTGTTTTCTATTGATTATGGAGTGATTATCGATAGCCTACCGTAACAATGAACACCATGAAGTTGGCAGTACTTTATTAACTGGCATATTCAAACGAGTTTCATGGGTCTCTCTGAAATGTCTTCCGTAGCTTTTCTTCTAACACTGTCCGATGCGCTTTGTCTATCAATGTGTAAGTCCGCAGCGTGGTTATGATCAATTTTGCTATTTAAAATAACACTTTTTTGTTTATCACACACAATAAATGAACTGCATTTTTTGTTTGTAGACCGATACCACTATAATAGTTTAAATTTATTTATTTATTTTATGACAATCACTTTTGTGCGTACTATGTCCATTGGGGCTCAACTATGCCATGCCTAGGCCTCCCAATTGACCGCGGGGCGCAACTATGCCATACCGATTTTAACTACAACGTGCACCAGATCTGTATATTCATTTTTGTGCACCAGTTTCAATATATTGGGCTGTATTGAAGAATCTGATGTATAGGCCTATGGCCTGAAGAGTGAAATCAAATGTGCTTCTGTCAATTTAGAACGATCGTCGCTGTTAACGAAATTCATTTTCGAGAATGTTTGCTCACATATGTACATGGAAACCAAACACAGAATTCATACGTGCAGCGATGGCTCACGTGATTTTTTATTGTTTTGAATACAAAAGTATCCATTTTCCCATTGCTCTTTAAAATTGTATTTTCCAAATAACATTGCGTTGAATTCAACCAGTAGACAGTGGATACAAATCCCATCCACCTTATCATGTGATTGACCCGTGAGGTTAAAGGGAGGGATGAATGATGTATTCCGGCTTGAGATGTATGTCGCAACTGGCGCTCAGTTTTGCATCCCTGATCTGTTAATTGTTGAGAGATGAAGACGTATGATTCATTTTATATCCATACGTAATAGATATCTGTAATTTGTAATCCGCCTCTGCACAGCTGTTTTGCACCGGAGAGTTGGCAGTAGTATTTCGGGGATCCGGAATTTTCGTCACCGATTTTTGGTCACCCGGTAATTTCGTCACATATTACATTTTGCCACTGCAACAGTTTGTCACCGATTCACTTTTGTCACCACCATATTTTGTCACCAAATCACTTTTGTCATCACCATATTTTGTCACCAATTTAATTTCCTCATCACTATTCGGATCCACAATTTCCCTCCCTCTTTCGTGTCACTTCCCTTGCTGATATTTATATAAATCGTTACGGATGAGCTAACCCCAATCTTCGAATACTTTGAGGTTAATTATGTCATGGATCGTAGACGTGGCAGAGGTAGGCAGCAGCCCATGTTCCCTCCAAATACATGGAATTGTTACATTCGTACCAGGGAAAACTGTCCAGAACAACAAATACTTGCGTGGCAGAGACATCTCAATACTTTAATGGGCAAAGCACATCCCTCCTTTTACCATGTCCTTCAGTTGCTACAGAGGAGACTGCTAGGATACATCACGACATTGAGAAATTAGAAGCAGGTCAGATAACAGAACTGCAAGAATTGTCGATAGGTATGAAGCCTATAGAACAGAAGATAACATCCTTGGTTACCTACATGCCATACATCGCATTTTATTTTTATTTTAGTAGGTTATTTTACGACGCTTTATCAACATCATAGATTATTTAGCGTCTGAATGAGATGAAGGTGATAATGTCGGTGAAATGAGTCCGGGGTCCAGCACCGAAAGTTGCCCAGCATTTGCTCATATTGGATTGAGGGAAAACTCCGGAAAACCCCTCAACCAAGTAACTTGCCCCGACCGGGAATCGAATCCGGGCCACCTGGTTTCGCGGCCAGACACGCCAACGTTACTCCACAAGTGTGGATGCCATAGGTCACAACTTCAGTGGAAATTTTGATTGAAATTTCATAAAAATAGGATGAATGTATGCAATTTCAAAATCCATAATAGTACAGAGCATTAAAGTAATTATACAGTGATGGTTTTGAATTCAAAATAAAGACAGCCTAAATGTTTTTTCTTCAGTATAAAAAAAATTATGACAAAATGTACGAGTATATGATGACGAAATATCTTCGGTGACAAAATCTCCTCAATGACAAAAAAACATGGTGACAAAATGTATTTGATGACCAAAACCCTAATGACGAAAAATAGGTGACAAACTATAACGGTGACGAATTTTCGGTTACGAAATGCCCTAGACTCAGTATTTCGTGAGCATGAGCCGCTCTCCGCTGCCTCTCGGAGAGTTCAGTTGCCCGGCCCTGCATTAAAAGAAAATATTCAGAAAGGCTTCTTATACATATCTTTCCAAACCTAGCTTTTTATAAGGAAGGAAGCCTTTATAAATTATAGCAAAATACAGAATTTTTTTTTTAATGTGAAAATTTTTTGTTTTAAATTTCTATCTAATTTTGAATGAAATTGTTCTTTAAATCGATTTGGCAAGACTATGCAGAAATCGGCATTTTTTTCCCGATTCACTTTCAGGTGATGGGCTCAGGTCATATTGATCTGACAAAATCTTACACTTTTGTTTCAAGGCAAGACAAAATTAAAAAAAAAAAATCTACTTAATGTCATTTGCTGTTAGTTCACTATCATATTTGAAGATTTATCACAGAATTAGTTACAAATAATAAATCAGTTTTATTACTTTAGATATTCAACATGTAGCTTTATAGTTTGCGTCAAACACTGCGATGTCTTTATTAACAGTTTTTATTATACTCTGTTATGCTTTTAGATCTAAAATAATTTTGTAACCTTATAAGTCAATTAAAAATATCGTAATTGGCTAGTGTAGAAAACGTTTTTGTGATATAAAAACTTCATTAACGCATATTGTCTAAATGTTTCCAGAGAGTTTCGTACGACAGATGACTTATTATAGGATATTTCTACACAAGTTTCTAGAGTTGGTAGATGGAGTCAAAATTAATAATACAAGATTAGGAGCTCATGTTCCATAAATGATAGTTGTCTAAAACGCTGCTAGTTGATCAATATTTGTTTTACAAATTAAAAGTAATATTTGTGAGATATCCGCTTGTTTATATCGTAAGAACATAAATAAAGTATTCAATCGTTGTCATGTTTAGAAAATACAATTGATAACATTACATAGAGGAATGATGACAGTATTAATTGAAAGTCGACAAATAGGAAAGAAAAAAATCTTCTTTATTCACTTTATTCACCACAAACGTTACAGAATTTCAGGGGAATGAATATATTAAACATTCTATGAGCAATTCCAAGAAAAATAACAGAAATTCGTACATAAACTTGTGTGAAAATTTACTGTAGTCGTCGAGGAATATGAAATGTAACCGATCGAATTAAATTCAAACATAACAGGGCGACAGATGTGAGGATAAATATAAATTGAAAAGAAAAGGAAGCAGCATTATATTACATAAAAGACAAAAAAAGGACAAGTATGATTGATATCTGAATAATAGACACACTCCATTCTCTAGCGGGGTCTGTGTTGAAGTGCTACGCTGGAAAGAAACGTACTTCAGAATGATACATGATGAGAGATGAAAATTTAAAGAATTTTATAACAGCTTTTCTTACAATGTAACTGTGTGACACTGCCATTCCTTTCAAGATAAGGTGCTCATTTTAATATTTATATCCAACATGATAAATATCTAATGCGTTCTATACGTATTTCTTGTATGTGACACAAAATTTATTCTAGCTACTATATAACTTGTGAAAGTAAAATGCTAAAAATAGATGCCTAACAGACATAAATAACAAACAATTCCATTTCTGAACTTAAAGTTGAAGTTCAAACTTTCATATAAGGTAAAGGTTCCAAATATGAGACCCATTTTATTAAACTCTGATATCTACGGAACTAAGAGTTCAAAATAATAACTGAAATGTCTTTACAACTAATAAGTTATTAATCTTTCATATATTTCAGTTCAAAATAACACAAAAAATTAATTTTGAAAGTTATTTGAAAAGAAGTTGAACATTGCAAATCTTAATATTCTAAAGTGCTGCTCCTAATATGAGACCCTTCAATTTTTCGTCTTCTTTACGCACCGAGGAGACACAAATGTTTTGTCACTAGCTCCACAGTACTCGTGAGCCCAGCGATAACACACAGTGCACTGTACCCACTGTTCCCCATGCACATCAGCTGAAAACATACTGCCACAAAATAAACACTCTGCGTCGTTGTCTTCACTATCAGAAGAGTCTGAGTATTTTGGGTCAAATTCTTCTTCGCTGGTTTCTTCTTGGTCTGGTCTCGTCGCCTTCTTTTTCTTCCCAATGAACGATCTCCTGGCCGCACCGTTTCCCTTTCCATTTACAGCTCCATCTCCTGATTTCTTCTTTCCTCTGATCTTTGCCTGACTTTCGAGCAGAGAAACTTTGTATGGAGAGGAGGTAACCACACTTGCAGAACCTCTTCTACTTGATGATGCTGCTGGTTGGATACGTGGTAGAGGTCTGATGTCAGACGGAGACACCCCAGCTTGAGGACACTCTGCAGATTCTACAGCATCATCTGTATCAGGTGGTGTAGTGCCATTTTCTTCTTGAAGTGGTTCATCTCTATGGGCAGGGAAATCCTGATCTCTAAAAATGTTTTTTATTTAAAGGATAGAGACCTGTTTTCTGAAAGCATTAACAGATGTTTCCATGGTTGCAGCTCTGTTGTAGGCTGTACAAAATAGTCCTGCGACCACAAATGGAGTGACACCTCTGTCAGGGTGATTTCGCAACCAAGTTTCAATTTATGCTGCACAGTAGGTCTTCAGAGGATTCATAAAGCAAACATTGAGGGATTGCATTCGGTGGGAACTATGCGGTGGCAAGCAAATTATGATTATGTGATTTTCCCTAGCCTTGTTGATCAAATCAATGTTCCTCGTATGGGAGTAATGTCCATCAAGCACAAGGAGGACAGGATCTTCAGCAGTTGGTTTAGTGAAGTTAATAAAATGATCAAACCACATTGTAAACAAATCTGCCTGTTTCCACCCGCTAGAATGGCAACCCCAAATGGCCCCAGCTGATGCACCGTCCATTAATTCCATTTTCATATTCTTCCTAGGCCACACAATAAGCGGAGGCACATAGGTTCCCACTGCATTCGATCGTTGTCAGTGCTCCTCATTCACCAGAAGTCAACGTCGCTTTCTGCTTCTTACCTTTCAGTGCAAAACTTTTTCTGTTTTGTGTTGGACAACGGTAATGTCAGTTTCATCTACGTTGAATAGACGATGCGGCTGACCACTAATTTTGAGAAATTCAGCCTCGTACAAATTAAAGAATGTAGCTACGCTCTCAGGGTTGAAACCCTTCACTCGGGCTTGGGAAATTCCTTGCGGGACCCGAACACACAATTGCGGGTGACGCCTCAGAAAACTTGCTAGCCACTTTTTCCCTACTGATCCTGTTTTCTCAGAAAAAGGATGCTTAATTCCATTTCTAATAGCCAGCTGGAATGCCATTATTTTTACATCTGTTCTCCTTAACCCATAAAATCTGTTGTCCATCTCCAAACAATATAAATAAAGTTCTCTTTCTAATGTTTCTCCTAATAACGGTTTGCGGCCCAATGAGACATTGACCAAATCGTCAATAGGTTTATTCTTAGCTCTAACATATCTTTCAAGCGTGCCCTTAGGGACACCAAATTGTCTAACTGCCAGTTTGTACCCCAGTTCTCCAGCTCGTACACATTTCGCTGCACGGGTCATTTTTTCCTTATCCCACGTTTTCCTTCTCTTAAGAGTTAGATTCATTCTGCATCTAAAATGAATATTAAATATGTTGAATTAAAATTAAATTATTAATATGTATAATTAAAAATACCTTGTTAAATAATATTAAAACTATGAGTTTGGAATTTCAACAATGTTATTTACATTTTTATGAGCATTAATGTATTTTATATTATTCATTTGAAACTAAAATTAATATAATAATTATTTCAATTATCATAATTTTAATTGATTGGTGTTAAATTTATATTAATATTTAGTAACTCCGTAAATTTGGTAATGGGATTAATTCTAACTTATTATTTCACCAAACAATAAGTAAATATATTTACCAATTTTAACAGTTTGATTAAAAATGCAATTAACTTACATTTAATTGTTATAACTGTTTAATATTTATTAAACTCCATGATTTTATTAAAAAAAAAACTCTATTTTTAGCAACAAACGCAATGCTAATTCAATTTGCAATAATTTTATTAATGTTTCAAAAGCATTTTGAAGACACAAGTTGGCCTGCAAAAATTGCACAAAGGTCTCCTAATATGAGACAGGTCTCATATTTGGGAACCCCTGGTATCTCATAATAGGAGAACCTAGCAGACATTACTAAATAGTCCTCTGGGGATAACGAATATGGTAGAATATTTTTTTTCACTGACTAGTTTGTAGAGTATTCTTATATAAATAAAATACCATGCAAGAATTAAGAAATAAACATACCTTTTCTTGAAATAATTACTTGCTAAATGATTCTTCTGAAAAATTTTGCACTAGCTATATTGCAATAACTTCACTCAACACGTGTCAGCAGTCCAGAACTTAATGGCGATTTCACAGATACTCATTCGCATAGAGAACACCTATTTTCATCAAATTCCACCAGAGTACATCACATACTGGACGAAAAAATGAAGGGTCTCATATTAGGAGAGGTCTCATAATCGGAGCCTTTACCTTATTATAAACGTATGTATCAGTGAATTTATTTATATGCAGAGTAATTCATAAAATTAACTCGCATTTGCATGACTCATTACTGGCATAATTTTAATAAAATATTCTTATGAACATGGATTTTATTATCAATAATTACACATCTATAAAATTCAAATAATAGGCTATTAAAATAATTGCAGTGATTTTAATAAGTTCGAATAAAATTCATATGAAATAAGAAAATTAACTGTTGCAAGGTAGAATTTTATTGTACCTGATAGAAGCTCATTTCGTGAAGTTGCTTAGCATTTTAGTGTACTTTAAACTCAGGCACATACTAAATTATCATATCATCGCTATTTCCATTATCTAAATTCATTCGTTAGGCAATTAAATATTTGACGTAGAAATAATTCTTTCTCATTACTAGCTATGGGACGGTAACTTGGGAATTGACAGTCATATAAAAATACAACTCTTTCTGATGAAGGATCGGTGGAGCGGAGACAAATTCTCTCCGGCACCGGGATTCGAACCCGGGTTTTCAGTTCTACGTGCTGACGCTGTATCCACTAAGCCACACCGGATTCCAATTTCGATGCCGGATTGAATCCTCTCAGTTTAAGCTCTACCTCTTAGTTTTCCTTTAGTGGCCAACCCTCATGCACTGTGTCACAGATGTGTGACAGTGGCACAATGTCCAACACACTAATGTGCAGAGGTGCACTCATTACGAGTGACTAAGTGGCCAGGATCCGACGGAATGAGCGCCGTCTTAAATCACTAAGTGATTATATATCATGATAAAGCTGAATTTCTGCACGGAAATATCATTTGTACTTCGGTACATCGTAATAATACAACTCTTTCTTCTTAGCCTTGTATTCGCCTTGTTCTCCTTATATTTCTCACGTTTTCCTTGTGTTGTCCTCGTATCCTTGAAATCCCTTCGATCTCTGTACATTCCCCTTGTTCTTCTTCCATTCCCCTTGTTCTTCTTGTATTTCCCTTCTTCTCCTAATATCCTCCTTGTTCCATTGTCTTCCTCCTCTTCACACTGTATTCTATTTATTCTCCTTGTCTTTTCCTCGTTCTCCTTATATTTCTCTTGTTCTCCTTGTATTCTCCTTGCGTCCTTTGTCTTCCCTTGTTCTCACTGTGTTTCCCTTTTTCTCATTGTCTTCCCCTTGTTTTGAATGTATTCTACTTGTTCTTCTTATATTCCCCTTGTTTTCCTTGCATATCCCTTCTTCTTCTTGTATTTTCCTTGTCTGTTATTCCCCTGCTCATCCTTGTCTTTCCCTTGTTTTCTTATGTTCTCTTGATCTTCTTGTATTACCCTTGTTCTCCTTCCACAGGGTTCATCACGTACGACGCAATTGCCTGCCCACATCTCCCACGGCACGTCTGCCGCATAGGCCTACGCCTAGCACAGTTGCTGCATCACGGCCCGGCTTGTCTCCCCTGAATTGTGAGTAAACTAAGAACTAATGTGACTAGATTAAGATTGCCTTTATTTACCGAGGGTGCTCAAAATGACGACCCTCTGCTGCTAGAGAAGCCTGGCACCTTTTGAATGCGTTATTGAACACTTGACGAATTTCGGCTGCCGAAATTATTGAAATCACAAGCGGAATATGTTCTTCTAATCGTCGAGTGTATGGGGATTGTTCACGTACAGCTTTTATTTCAACATCCCCCAAAGATAGAAATCACACGGATTTAGATCTGGGAAACGAGAAAGCCAATCAAGTATCCTGTCATCAAAGACACTTCGCAATTCTTCCGTAGACCGATTGGTGGTGTGTGCTGTTGCATTGTCTTGCATGAAATAACAATGGTTCCTTTCATTAGGTGTTAGTTCTCTAAAAAAAGGGCGCAGTATATTGTTCACATACCTATCAGAATTTATGGTTTCGTGGAAAAAAGTGGACCAATAGTTCGTGATGCACTAACTGCACACCACACTCCTGTTTTCACATTATCCCGAGGCTGTTGATGTAACTGATGCGAATTTTCGAAACTCCAATATCTATTGTTCTGTGAATTTACAGTACGTAACCTGATAAATGCAGCTAAGCTTCATCAGAAAAAACAGCATTCCAGGATCAACCTCCCCATCATGCATAGACTGCAATAGCCAGTTGCAATATCGACGTCGAGCAACAGTATCCAAATTTGTCAGTCTATGCACTACGATCATTTTGTAAGGTTTTAATTTCAGTTTGTGCACAACTCTATGACAGATGCTACTAACATACCAGTCTGAAATGCTAAACGAGGTAATGATTTTGTCGGATTTATTTCTAAGGACGTTCCTACCTCGTCTTTTTTTTTTCTCGGTTAGAACGCTTGGTATTCTACTTTTTTATATTTAACACGGATCCAATATCTTTAAATTTTTCTAGTAAGCTGTATATTGTCAGTTTATTAGGAACATGTACGCCAGGAAATTTTTGCATAAAAGCAAGCTGACATTTCACATACGACTCTGTTCTTGCATAGTTTAATACAATGAACACTCGTTGCTCCTTAGTCTGTAACATAATGAATGCAGCTACACGCAATAAGAATCAACAAACGTGTACTCAATCACTCAGCAAACGAAACTGAACGAGGTTGTGTAATACGCCTGAGTAATACGCACATGCAAGACTAATCTTGTTACGAGAAACGGGGGAGACCTCCAGCTGCGCAATCGGTGAGTGCTGCCTCCTTGCCAAGCTAATGCTTTCCGAGTAACCCCGAAGAGCGTAAGTTGCATCGTACGTGAGAATTCCGTTATTTTCCTTCTATTTGTCTTCCTCTCATTCCCCTCGTCCTCTTTGTATTCCCTTGCTCTCCTTGTGTTCCCCTCAGTCTCCTTTTGTTCCCCTTGTTTTCCCTGTAATCCCATCGTTCTCTTTGTCTTCTCGTTCTGATTATTTCCCCTCTGTTATTCTTGTATTCCTCTTGTTCTCCTCACATTCCCCCTGTCCTTGTCTTCGCCTTGTTCTCTTTGTATTTCCTATGTTCTCCTTGTATATTTTTACTTCAACACTTTTTGCTGTGATATTTTGGGTATTTACACTGTGTAATAGATGCAGAGACATTAAACTTTTCTGAGCTGTATACCAGCCCCATCATCAGATGTCAGAGAAAGGGGAAACCTATCATTTGAATCCGTTTCCAAGAGCTTCTCCCTAGTACTTGACATCTAGTATTTGTACTTGCGGTGTGAAGTGAGTGTATAGAATGTTGACAAAGGGACGAAACTATCGGAAGAATATTCGCCGTTGTCTGTTTTTCAGAAGCACAGCTGACGGCCAATAAAAAGAGAGCGACGATTATTTTACAGGAATGTAAGCAATAAAAATAAAAGGAAACAAACACATAATAAAAAAGAGACAAAAAAGATTAAAACTATCAAAGAAAACACAAAGGAAGAAAATTCGTGTCAGAAAATTATGGGGAAAACTATTAAACTTGGAGGAGTTAGGTAGGACTACTAGTTAACGCTGTGTTCTTACCCAAACTCCATAGTAATCAGTAAATATATTCGTCTATTGGTGTTAAGAATCAATGACGTCATAGTGTGAAAGAATGAAGACTGCCAATGCCAATACCCAAATATATCGCACGATGTTTGGCACCGTAAAAGTTTCGAATCATGTTCAGTACCCCTCTTTCTAGTTCTGCCCCCGTCACGCCCTTTCCTGTGTGTACTGTAAAACTTTTAGAGCATACTGGTGCTTCATTAGAACTGAATCTCTTCAGTTTTGTTGTTATGCTACTGTTCTCCAACCAGGAGATTAACCGTGAAAGGAATGTGCTTACTATTGTGTCATCTATAGGAGCGAAGTAGATAATATTACCGTTATAACGTCAGTTTAAAAAACATACGCTCTCCTACATATGTTATTTCCTGTATGGAGGGATTAAAAGACCAGGAGATTAACAGTGATCTAATTTTGTAACTAGGGTAGTATAAGTATGTGTGTATCAGTGTTAACGTTTGTGCTTTGAGAGTTAGCCAATGGAGATGCGTGTACCCACGTGTGTGACCTTATGACATCTTATGACATCAACATTCATACACAGCATTACCCCGCTGCGTCTCATTCCCCTGAGACTTTCTCCTGGTTGGAGTACAGTATGCATTTATGTTATCAGTTATACAGGGACATCACTTTATTTTTACCAACATTTTTAACATTAACCTGGCTATACTCGGAAACACTGCTGTCCTCTTCCATTACAGGAGTTTGATGTTACTAGTGCAACATGTAAACAAATCATTTTACTAGGTATAGGAGGAGAGAAAAGTAGTGTATCCATTTATGTTGTAGGAAAATACGACATTACGATTTTCAGTTTGATCATCACTTTTACGGAATTTATCAAAATACAGTAGAATAGTAACATTTTTCTTTTTTTCAAAAACTCAACTTTTCAGGCGGTTATGTTCGTTATGTAATGTCTATTTTATTTAGCATATTAATTATTGTTGTTAACATACAATATAGAGAGTGCATTTAAATTGAGGGGGTCATAAGTAAAGGGCTATAAGTGCACTTAAGTTACTTTTGAGAAAATGGGGTTTACATATTTAAGCTTTCGTAAAACCGGTGAATTTTTTATTTAAATTTTAATGTGTGATGCGATTAAAATACCCCTTTGCCACTAAAATTTTCGATTCTTTAGCTTACACTGGATGCACGTAACTCATGTTATTACAAATGTCACTAGCATTCCTTTGCTTCTAGCCACCTCAATTCAAAATAAGCTAATCTGAATTTTTAAACAAGTTGCTGAAAATGGTTGCCGTTCATTACAATGCAGGCTTCAATTCTTTATGCATATTATTAAAAACATTTTGAAGCATATTCTCTGAAATTTAATTTATCGTTTCTTCAGTATAATTTTTTAGTACGATATTATTAATATAGGTTCTTTCTTCTATAGAAAACGCAACCATATTTCTGAAACACACTATACACTGCAGTGTTTACTTCACTGCTTGAAGACTTCGAATGCAACAGCGGCCGCAAGTTTGTGTGTCTGACGGGAGCAAGGACATTAGTGAAGGGGTGGGAGTGAAGTACATTCAGAAATGTAGGTACAATAAAAATGCAAGTAAAAATAAAATGATGTCCCTGTAAAAGATTATAACTTATGTAATTATTTATCTTACAACTCATAAAACAATAGACAGCGCTCTATTAGAGACGTGTTCATACACGGTACCTGGCTTGCCCTCTCAGTACAAAATGACATTTACAGTATATAAGTCTAAAATGTCACTTCTCGCTTCATTGCACTACCTACTCTCGTGTGAATCGTGCGCTATCTTCAAAGACGCATGGTCCAATGAACTGATTGCAGAGTAGGCCTACACCAATTTGTGGTATGCTAGTGGTAATCGAAGTCACGTTATGAAGTTTTTATGCAGATTTATCTCAGGAATAAACTCCATAAAGGCATTAATAAATTCATAAATACTGAACTTAGAAATTTTTAAAGTATAAATTTGACATTGAAATGCAATGGATGGATTTAGATTATAAATTGAGAAGAAGAAAATATGGCTCATAATTGCTGAAGAAGGAGAGAGGAAGTGAGATAGAGATTATTTTAGATTAAAGAGGAATGAATTTTATGAACACACTGAAACTGCAAAGTAGAAAACAGATACAGTATCATTGCCTTCAGTTTTTATCACGTTACCATTCATATCCCGACTTGTAATTGTTGTTCATTTTATCTACTGTATAGAGGAAATTAATTATTGTACCTGGACGGGAATAGAGGGTGCTTCACGGGGGTTTACCGTCTCTTACGAAGTTTATTTCCGAAGACATTCTGAGCAAAAAAAGTCATGTGAACATTTGTCCTAATCTCAATATTTTCAGAATTACACTAATTTGAATGTGTTTGTAAATTTGTTTGTTTCTTAAGTTTTAAGGGTAAAAAAATATTACAGATATGGAATGAACTATTCAGAAGTATCATTTCTTTAATTAGCTAGTGTTCTGAAGCTGAAAATGTGTTGTGAATTCCATAGTTGCTTCGTACGGATTTTTTCCCCGATTTTTAACTACAAAATTACATTTTCTTACACATTTATCACAACAATTGTTACAAATCACGTCATTCTTGTAAATTCTTTAAGACTGTACTTTAGGATGCATAATTAAATTGTAAAGAATCAAGTTCCTAATGTCATATTATTTGTAACAGTTTTTGTGATAAATGCGTAAAAATTATGTCACTTTTTGTTAAGAATTTACAAACAAATCTGTAAAAAGCAATTAACAACACATTTTTAGCTTCAGAATACTGTACTAGCAAATTAAAGAAACGACACTTCTGAATAGTTCATTCCCTATTTATAATATTTTTTTACCCTTAAAACTAAACTGAAAAGGTATTTTACTATCAACTTCAAATTAGTGTAACTCTGAACATATTGAGATTAAGGTCACATGTTTATATGACATTCTTTTGTTCAGAATGTCTTCGGAAATAAGCTCCGAAGTGACGGTAAATCCTCGTGAATCACCCTGTATATAGAATAGGTTTATGTGGTATGTGTATCTATTTAACTTATACATTTACGATATATTAAATTGCTATATGTTATTAATATAGTTTGCTTATTGTAATAGATGCAAAGATTAACATTATCGCCAAAACTTATAATGCACGTATAACATGATATAAGTTTTATGCATAACAGTACTGAAAAAGATACGAGAACATCATTTCGAAATGAACATGTTCCTCATTATGATGTATGTATGGTATGGATTTAAGAAGCAGCGAGGTAGAGTTTCCGGTGCTTTCCGGACTGTATCTGGTAAAAGTTACTCTCGGTAAAAGTTACGCAAACAGATACTGGATCATAGACTCATAGGGGATTGGTTTTGTGATCTAGAACTTAAAAGAGAAATGCTTATAGTTTTGCAAACATCACTGTTGTTTTACCTTCTTATTCTTTTCTTCGGTGTTTCGTTGTGTCCCTATACATATTAAATTTTTAAAAAGTGTATTTGCAATATGATTTTAATTTCCGTAAAACGTAAGAGTTTTTGTTGTTAGTCTGCTTATTCCTTGACCTCACACCATTTCCCTGAGATTATATATTTTATAGTTAGTGAAAAACTGTTTAACTTTCTCATTAGATGTTATTTTTCATTATATTTCAATATTGAAAGGTATTTAGCACAAATAGCAAAAACTTTTATTCTATTGATTATTTTCAATGACCTGAGATACCAGAATTTAAATACAGATAATGTAGTATATGAATTTTTGATTCATTTATTCATTCATAATGTTCTACCCAAGGGCAGGTCTTTCACTGCAAACCCAGAATTCTCCAGCCTTTACTATTTTCTGCCTTCCTCTTTGTCTCCTCATATGATCCATATATTTTAATGTCGTTTATCATTTGATATCTTCTTCTGCCACGAACTCTTCTCCCGTTCACCATTCCTTCCAGTGCATTCTTCAGTAGGCAGTTTCTTTTCAACCAGTGACCCAGCCAATTTATTTTCCACATTCTGATCAATTTCAGCATCATTCTTTCTTCATCCATTCTTTCCAACAAAGTTCTTTCCATTTCACATGCTCCATCCTTCTCCATATCCACATTTCAGTCGATCTGGTTGGCAAGTTGGTATAGCGCTGGCCTTCCATGCCCAAGGTTGCGGGTTCGATCCCGGGCCAGGTCGATGGCATTTAAGTGTGCTTAAATGCGACAGGCTCATGTCAGTAGATTTACTGGCATGTAAAAGAACTCCTGCGGGACAAAATTCCGGCACATCCGGCGACGCTGATATAACCTCTGCAGTTGCGAGCGTCGTTAAATAAAACATAACATAACATCCACATTTCAAATATTTCTATTCGCTTCTCTTCGTCGTAATGTCCATGTTTTTTTGCGCCATACAATGCTACACTCCACACAAACCACTTCACTAGTCTCTTCCTTAATTCTTTCTGCAGACATACGCAGCAGATGCTCCTTTTTCTATTAAAAGCTTCCTTGGCCATTCCTATTCTCCTTTTGATTTCTTGGCAGCAGCTCATGTTACCGCTTACAGTACACCCCAAGTATTTGAAGCTGTCCACTGGCTCTATAACCTCATTTATAATTCGTAAGTTTACTTTCTTTACTTTTCTTCCTATGACCATGTTATTCGCCTTATTTGCAATTATCTTCATTCTATACTGCTCACAGCTGTCATTTAGCTCTAGTAGCATATCCCTTAGTATCACCTCCTCTACTGCTAACAACGCCATATCATCAGCAAATCTTACACACTTTATTCCTCTTCCTCCTACTGTCACTCCTCCCATATAATTTCGGATTAGAGTAGTATTTATGGATTTTTCAGATTCTGCTGCATTGTGCAAATCATGTTTGGGAAGGACTTTCAGCTTATTTTCTTCCAGTTCGTTTCTCAAAGTCCGATATGAAATGGCATCCATTAAATAATTCCGTTAGAATAAGGTTACAAACTCAAAATTTCCTTTCTTATATTATTATTGGTTTTGTGACTTAAATTGTAATAGTTTGGTAAGTGTTACATTAACTCTAAACTTTTGATTCTTGTCTGATAATTAATTTCTACTATTGCCTGGAATAGCATCCATTGAATAGAATAAGATTCCAATCTAACAATATTCCTTATTATATTAATACTGGTTTCATCAATCACATTGTGATAGTTTTATAACTATTGAATTCTTCCTATCTGCAAATACGCCTCTTTTGTCAGTAATTTTAATAAGCTTCAGTCATCTTCTATGGTTGTTAATTTTGCTCTGAATATTTGACTATCGTCAGGATTTCTAAGTTTGACTTGAGTTACTGCATATTATAATTCTCAAACATCACTATTTAACTGTGAATATACTCATGATCAGACAGCGATAAGACGTCACGTCCCTTGGCGTAAGGAGGGAGAGTAGCAATGAGATCAATGACCTTTCTGCAACTGACGTACAGTGGACTCTTCTAAGTTCAACTCAACAGAATTGAAAGTTCAGTCCAATAAGTGTAGTGGGTGTGGCAGGCGAAATGAATACAAATTCTTATTGGTTATCCATCAACGAATACAGTACTGTATTTGCATTTCCTGCTCGCACCGAGACTTGTGTATGCTCTTCTAGTACCACACTGGGTTTCGACAGTTCCGTCTCACAAAAGGCAAAATTCTCAAATAGAAAAAGAAGAGTTCATTAATTTAAAATCAGTGATTAAATATGGATGTCCTAATCAATAAAATATTCTGTTTTCCTTTAACAAACGTATCACTACAAGACCCAGAACCAATTCCCATTCAAATGGCAAACTCATTTTTAGTGCTCGTATAGGGGCGTATCTAATTCTCCTACGTAAGCAGTCGAACTATAGAATGTCGAACTGAAAGAGCTTCCACTGTACATCTAACGTTTAGTATCGAGAGCGAAAAGACGCTGTCTGCTCATTACATTACTTACTGCCATCTATAGACTTTACAGTTTACAGAAGTGTTAGGTAGGCTATTTTTTGTTGATTCTGATAGGAAGGATTTTCTATGTGTGTATTGTAAGTGAAGTTACCTAATTATGGATAAAAATAAATATTTTCTTAGTATTTAGGACCTACGAGTCTATAGGCTTAAACGGTTTCATTAATGTTAACTGTTCAACTTTCTCTGAATTAATCTTGTTTATGCTTATCAAGTCTAATGGAAACTCTCTTAATTTATTATTATGGCTACAACTTTAAAGTAGTTAGATTGATTTATTGAGTAATATTATACATACAGATGTACTATATTATCATAATTTTCTCTTAAATCCAATGCACGGGTCTTCTGACCGTACGTGCTGTGTAAAACAAGTTCTACTTTGCAGGTTTCACCCCCCCCCCTCACCTATGATTAGATCCAACCACTCTCCAAAAGAACACACAGATTAAAATGAAAATGGCACAAACAAAACACATTATATAATATATCCTAACCTAAAACAGACATAAAAGTGTAGAGTAGATACCATTATCCCTTCGTCAGTTCGCATCACTAACTTCCACAGCTGAAGTTCTAATCTCTCTCGCTTTCAAGAGGAACAGTCCAGTCTTTTATTCGCATTCTCTATTCCCCATGATCCTTTAAAGTAAATATAATATGTTACTGTATATTATAGAGATAAACTTGAAACTTCATTTGTTAATTTTTTAAGGTGAGAGTGATGTCGCCTGAGCTAACGTCATTAGCCAATATGGCGCTCAACGTGCACTTTTATGACGAAGTAATATTCCACATGAACGAAAGTGTTAACCGACACAACTGTCATTATTATGATGCCCGTAGAGAGAGTACCAGAGTTATTGAAGAAACACGTTTAAAATATGGATCAGTCACAGTTTGGGAAATTATTGGATGGGAAGGATTGTTAGGAATGCGAGTCTTGCGGGAGACTGTTAATGCTGTTCGGTGTTGTGAAATTCTTCATGAAATTGTGATGCAAAGTGATGAACATGAACATTGCTTATTCCAAAAGGAGGATGCATCCCTTCAATATGTTATTGAAAGGAGGAAAATTTTTAATTGTGAATTGCCAAACAAGTGATTGGGGAGGAGAGCACCGACAGAATGGCCTGCCCGCTCCCCCGATCTCACAGTTTGTGACTACAGGTTGTGGGGTTATTTGAAGGATAAGGTTTATGCTCGGAAACCACGAGAAGTCGACATGTTGAAAACAGCAATCGATGAAGAAATTCGTGCTATTGCAGTGGGCGTGTATCGTAAAGCAATGAGTGATTTTCTAAATTATTGCCGATTATGCTTGGATGTAATGGCGAGCAGCTTGATGCAATGAAGTTACACTGTTTGGTACTGTTGTACATTTTTCTTTAATTTATAGAATTGCTCTTCCGACGGTAATGGGTCATTTTCCGTAGCCATGATATTGGCATCAAACGCGTAGCCATATAACCATATTTCTGACTCATCCTGTATTGCAAAGTACTGTATTGATTTTTGTAACTCTTATTGCAAGTTGTTAAAATATTTGTATAAGTCTGCTTCTCGTAGTAATTGAACATATTGGTTTAATGTGTTATCTTCTTGTCAATTAGTTGAATGAGACTCATTTTCTTTCAATCTCCTGAGAGCCTTGCTGTATGTTATTTCAAATATTTATTCTAGAATTTTCTTATAGCACTGTAAATTACTTTACGAATTCAATGCTATTCTCTTTCAAGAGATATTCTATGATAACTTAAGTGGGGAATATATTTTAACAAGAAACAAACATCTTAATGATGCTATCTTCAATATAAATTTGTTTTGTTTTGGTTGTTTACTTAACTACTCCAGGAGAAATATAGGCTAAATCCTTTTGTCGTTATTTCCTAGAATATCCTTGAATAAACCGACCCATGAAAAAATAATAACTTCTCTATAATTGGGGCCTAACTTTGAATGCAAGTAGTACCGCCTGAATCCAAATACGTAAGAAGCTGTCTCTATCCTTTCGACCAAAACAGAAAATGTATGTTACATCTTAACAAGCATTCGATCGCTGAGTTGGACCCCAAAAAAATAGGTAGATAAATAAATAAATGACAATAAATAAATAAATAAATAATAAAAAATAAATAAATAAACAAGTAATTAAGTAATTAAGTAAGTAAATAAATAAGTAAGTAATTAAGTAAGTAAGTAAATAAATAAATTTGATAGATGGATAGATAGATAGATAGATAGATAGATAGATAGATAGATAGATAGATAGATAGATAGATAGATAGATAGATAGATAGATAGATAGATAGATAGATGGATGGATGGATGGATGGATGGATGGATGGATGGATGGATGGATGGATGGATGGATGGATGGATGGATGGATGGATGGATGGATGGATGGATGGATGGATGGATGGATGGATGGATGGATGGATGGATGGATGGATGGATGGATGGATGGATGGATGGATGGATGGATGGATGGATGGATGGATATTAAAGCTGATATAACTGTCGGTTTGTTTTAATATTCTCGTGACTTCCATTTATTTCGGTGAAAATCTACTTATTGCTCTTGACAGTTCCAATTTAAAAGTGAGAAAATAATTGAAATTCGTCTAATAAATCGTGGTATTAAAGCTACTGCGTCATATTCTCAATTATTTAATGAATGGGTTTCATCTGAAAGCTGTGAAAGAGTTGGTATTCAACGAGCCACAGACTATGTCGGTGAGCCTAGTGTAGGAACGTGATGGTTGGAAATAGGAACGAAAAACACAAGAAATAATTATAAATTAATACGTTCGCCAGAAGCGACCACTGTCACCATTTCCTTTCCGGCCTTCATTTCTACCATATCATACAAATATGGCAGGATAGTTTTGCTGTCTCATATAATTCGTCAATTATTGCACTTCTATTTGCAGGCCACCAGGTCATACAATGACAGCCAAAAGATTCACACCACTAGGCTAAATATTGTACCACTTATCCAGAGTAGCACTGGCGTGTAATTTATTAAAATAACTATTTATTTAATCTGACAGGATTAAGGCCATAGGGCCTTGTTTTCCATTATTCTAGATAGCATATATAAATAGAACATATAAACAGTGAGAAAAATAGTACAAATTACATTAAAATCCAATAGAAGATCTACAGGTCAAAGAACACTATAGACTAGAGGGTACTCATTAAGCTAATACATGAAAAAAAGATAGGAAAACAACAGTAACAGAAATTATGATAATAATAATAATAATAATAACAATAACAATACTAATAATAAGTAAATAAATAAGTAATTCGTACACTTAGGAATAAAAAGAGAGATTACTTGTAAGAAAAATAAATGAGGTAGAAACAGGTAGTAACAATATAAACATTACTTACTTACTTACTTACTTACTTACTTACTTACTTACTTACTTACTTACTTACTTACTTACTTTTAAGGAACCCAGAGGTTCATTGCCGCCCTCACATAAACCCGCCATTGGTCCCTATCCTGAGCAAGATTAATCCAGTCTCTATCATCATATCTCACCTCCCTCAAATCCATTTTAATATTATCTTCCCATCTACGTCTCGGCCTCCCCAAAGATCTTTTTCCCTCCGGCCTCCCAGCTAACACACAGTCCCATTCCGAGGCTTATTTGAAGGTATCGTAACAGGCGGTTTTTTACGGTGATGGGTTGTTAGCTCTTCGCCCAATCCACAAGCTGGAGGACCACCCCTCATCGGCTGTCCGCGACTGCTTATTCGATATATTCACAGCTACCCTCCATATCCGGAGGCCGTCTCCTCGATCCGCAACCTGAGGAAGCGCTATGCCGTGGTGATAGGGACCCACTATACATGGACAATAAAGTTAGAGTTTTTATGTAAGGGCATAAAGGAATTTAAGTACGGATATCAGGCAAGAGTTAATGTGGTCAAGGATGAGAATGGTGACTTGCTTTTAGATTCTCATTCAATCCTGAACAAATGGAAAAGCTATTTTGGGCAACTATCAAATGTACATAGGCCAAATAGAAATGATCGGGACGAAATTTATATACAAACTGCTGAGCCATTTATACCTGAACCCACACTTTCTGAAGTCAAAATTGCGATAGAAAAGCTGAGAAATTACAAGTCTCCAGATAACGGTATCGATCAAATTCCAGCAGAATTAATACAAGAGTGTGGATCCACATTATCTGGCGAAATTTATAAGCTTGTACTTGCTATTTGGGAAAAGGAAATTGTACCAGAACAATGGAAGGATTCCAGAATTGTACCTATTTTCAAAACGGGGGACAGGACTAACTAGTAACCTTCGAGGCGATGCTGATAAAAGGTATTGTTATTTTAAAACTCGTGTATCTCGTTAAATATCAGTCCTATCAAAATTTTGCATATCGGAACCCGTTTTTAAATAAACTTTTGTTATGAAAAATTTTTTATATAAATCAGTAATAAGCGAGATATTTCGATTTATCTAATTCTGGCCCCCTTATAATCCCCTTTTTAAATCAAGTATTTTGAATGCCATATAAGTTAGAAGGAACTTAATTTATATTCCAATTTTCATAGAAATTAGTTCAGCCATTATCGCGTGAAAAGGTAACATGCAGACAGACAGATATATAAACAAAATTTTCAAAATTGCGATTTTTCGTCTCAGGGTGGTTAATTATACATGTTAACACCAATTATTATTTTTGGAAAAGCGAAAATTACCAGAGTAATTTTGGTTACAGATTTATTATTAGTGTCGGCCTGGTTGGCGCAGTTGGTATAGCGCTGGCCTTTTATGCCCGAGGTTGCGGGTTCGACCCCTTGCCAGGTCGATGGCATTTAAGTGTGCTTAAATGCGACAGGCTCATGTCAGTAGATTTACTGGCATGTAAGGGAACTCCTGTGGGACAAAATTCCGGCACACCGGCGACGCTGATATAACCTCGGCAGTTGCGAGCGTCGTTAAATAAAAGAAAACATTTACCATTTTATTATTAGTACCTATAGTTCACATTCATTTGATGAATGTCTGTTAATGTTATATACGTCAATAGTCAACAATGAATTTAATAATGAAATAGGGAGTTTCTTATTAACAAACTCGTACAAAATAGATGCATGTAATATTCCTCAAGAAGTTTGTGAATTGGCTATTGAAGCTGAAAACAAAATATTACCTGAAAAGTCTAAAAATGTATTGCTCTACAATTAATGCGCTACGTGTTTCATTTGATTCAATTCTATATTTTGTATTTTGTTCAGTTTCAATAAATTGAAAACATTATCTCTTGCAATAGTCTGTAACCATTGCAGACTTTATAGGCCCGTGGCCATTTTATAAATCCCTAATTCCCACGCGGGCGTAATGTACTTTCTTATATATCTCGTATCCAAGAAGTAAAACTACTACTACAATGTAGAAAATAGGACATGAACTCCTTTAATGCTCTCCTACTGCTACTGCTGTTACTACTACTACAGGGACATCATTTTATTTTTACTAACATTTCTAATATTAACCTGGCTATTCTAATTATATTCGCTACTTAAAGAAAAAGACAAGGCGCGCATTTAGCAAACGTAAACGAAGCCATGAGCATTGGGAAAAATATGTCGAATTAATTAAGAAACTTGAGTGTGAAAAAAGGTTAGCTCAGGAAAATTTTCTAAAAACTATTTTAAAAGAAGATGAAAGTAACAATTGGAGACAGTTTTATAATTATGTACGCAGGAGAAAAGGAAAAAAACGAAGGAGTAGTGCTTTTACGAAATCAGAACGGAGAAAGTATAACTGATGACAAAGAAAAGGCCGACTTATTAAATTCCTATTTCATTTCGGTTTTCAATAATAATAATAATAATAATAATAATAATAATAATAATAATAATAATAATAATAATAATAATAATAATAATCCCGCTGATAGGAGTGGTTGTGTCACAGACCATGAATGTGAACCAAATTCGACTTTCAAAATAGCTTCCAAAGGGGTTAGAGAGAGAATAACGAAATTAAAAAATCGGAAGTCTCGAGGACCAGATAGTATTGCTACAGAGATTCTTAAATTAGGTTCCGAGGCCATAATTCCATACTTAATGCGTATATTTCATGTTTCCATAAACAATGCAGCTATTCCATGTGACTGGAAATCAGCTATACTGGTACCCATACATAAAGGTGGAAATAAATTAGATGTCGGAAACTACAGACCGATTAGCCTTACATCTGTCGTATGTAAAGTCATGGAGCATTTGATATCGGATTATATTCGTCATGTTCTAAATGCGAAAGACTGGTTTTACAACCGCCAGCATGGTTTTAGGGAAGGCTTCTCATGTGAAGGTCAAATTACGTCGCTGGTTCAGGATCTAGCTGAAGAGGTAGATAGAGGCGGAAGAATCGATGCAGTTGTGATTGATTTTTCGAAAGCATTTGATTTGGTGCCACATGACATATTAATAGATAAGTTAAGTAGGCTAGGAATAGATAAAAGAGTGGTGCTATGGATCCAAGAATTCTTAAACGGTAGAACCCAGAGAGTTAGAGTAGGTCATGAAATATCGGAAATTGGAAATATAAGTTCAGGGGTGCCACAGGGCAGCGTTCTGGGTCCATTACTCTTTATAATATACGTAAATGACCTATGCCAGGATATTACATCAAATATGAGGCTATTTGCAGACGACTGCATTATCTATAGAAAGATTAGAAATAATTCAGATGTAGATGCTATTCAAACAGACTTGAATAACATTTATAACTGGGCGTTAAAGCATAGGATGAAAATAAATGGTTCTAAAAGTAAATCTATAACATTTTGTAAAACCCGAGAGGAAACTAGTCTTAATTACGAATTCAGTGGTGTTGTAATTCCGCAAGAACAATGTTGTAAATACCTAGGAGTGTATTTAAACTCCAAATTTTCTTGGGGAGAGCATGTTGATAATGTTACGGGTAAAGCATGGAGGGCACTTCACTTTATTATGAGAATCTTGAGAAAGGCTAGCCCCAAATCGAGGGAAATAGCATATCTAACGTTAGTGCGACCGTTAATGGAATACGGAACTACATGTTGGGATCCCTATAGAATATACCAGATAAATTCCTTAGAAAGAATCCAGTATAGGGCAGCGAAATTTGTTAAAGGTAAAAGAGAAGATGGAAACGATACGATAAAAGAACTTAAATGGGAAACTTTGGAAAACAGACGTAGGAAAACTAGAATAACATCATTGTATAGAGCACATCTAGGTCAGAAAGCATGGGTAGACATAACGGCTCGGTTAGAAAAGCGAACGTACTATGGTAGGAACGATCATGATTTTAAAATCAAATGTAGGAAACAGAAAACGGATGTAGGTAAATTCTCATTTTTAAATAAAACTATAAATGATTGGAATGACCTACCTGCAGCGGTCTTTGAGGGCTGTCCTTCCTTAAGGAGATTCAAGAATAATTTAAAAAGTTGTATATAACGTGAAAATTAAAATTAAGGTGACATTCAACATTTAATTTTTTTTAAGGTGACATGTATTTATCTAGGCTGACGAGTTTACTTCCTTGTTTTGAATTGTAAATTATTTAAAACTAGCGTGTAAGAGGGCCTTAGACTAGAAATAGAGTAGAAATGTTTAGTTTAAATGTAGTTCTGTTTATAAGTATGCATAAGGATGTAATTATTTGACTTATTTGAACTGTTGTATCAGTGAAGCAAGGTGAGTCAGTGAAGTTATGGTTTTACAGTGCAGTGAACAGTTCCGATCAGTGATAATTTATAGCGTCAATGAAATGTGTTCTATAGTGTCAGTGAAATGTGTGCTAAAGTGTCAGTGAAATGCGTCATAGTGCCACTACAGGGAATGAGATGAGAGTAAAGTGAAAGACTATTGAAACTTATGTAGGACCTATAGATAATTATGTAGGTTGTATTGTAAAATTAGGTATTTTGTTTTATGTTTTATTATTATTGTGTTAAATTTTATTGTGTATTATTATTGTATTGTGTGTAAAATTGTATATGTGTTGTAAAATTGTATTGTGTATTGTAAATTTTATTGTGTATTGGTTATCATTTTATTGTGTATTGTTAATATTGTACTGCCACCGGGTGCTTGCCCACTTGCAGTGTAAATAAATACATACATACATACCTTTGGATTAACGGTTGAGAACAGGAAACACAGTTTGCTACCCCCTTCCACGACTGGAGTTCGATGATACTGGCGTAAAATACAAACAAATCACTTTACTAGGTATAGGAGGGAAGAAAAGTAGTTCATACATTTACGTGAACTAGGAAATATCGCGATTTTGAGGTTGATAATTTTCATTTGGTTTTTGTTTAATCAATATACAGTATAGTATTAACAATAAGTGTTTTTACTCACGAACTGAGCTATATATTCGGACGTATTCATTATGCAGCGTATATTATACTGTCTACAGCACATTAGCGTAAAATATAGAGAATGAAGTTAAATTGAAAAATGATCATAATATGGAGATTGAGAAATAATCATGATATGGATATTTAAACACATTTTTTTAAATGTTGGCCGTTCATTTCGATACAGGCTTCAGTTTCTTCGTGCATTTTGTCGCACTGTAGACTACTGTACCTAATTCCAATTACCAGTTTCTTCCTTCGTACCAGTAACTCATGTTGAAATAATTCTGAACCTATTCTATAAAAGAGTACCTTACGTACTGTAAATTAAATCTTCACTTCTGCCCGATCCGAAAAGATAAAATTACTCAGACATGCTATCTACTACTGTCCGTCCAAGTGGTTTTGTCGCAGGATTGTAGAAAGAGGGGAAATCACGTGACAGTTAATTACTTAACGAGGCCCTTTTATTTAAGTTATTTTAAACAGTTGTATAATATTACGTACACGTCCAATTCCTAACAGAAATTAATGTTTTCAGAAAAGAGCTAAGACAGCCTAGCCACTAGCCTTTACAGAAGGGCGAACAGAAGAGGGTGGGGGAAACCGGGAAGCGACATAGGCAAACGGACAGCAGCACCTGTGCGAAAATATGATTCAATATTGAAGGCTCTTTCGTCACTGGAAAACGTGAACATATTTCTGGAACGTACTATACTCACTAACTCAGTACTGCTTAAGGTACGTTTTCCTCGGTGCGACTATTGCGATGATCGTTCAACGATTATTGTTGAACGATAAAACGTTGAATGATAATAGTTGGTTACCATTTTGCTCGGAACGCCTACGATTTGTTGATTTTTCACTAGTCGCGTGTTTTAATTTGCAATCGCATCGTTCTAGAGCAGCCATGGCGAAAATGTGATCGTGCGCCTAGCCACTGTGAAACCTGCAACGTGCATAACACCTGTGGAGGGAGGCGAACACCCGAAGAGGAAGTGAAGCAACTGTCTGACTTATCAACGGATTTTCATTTTCCTTACGTCAAGCACTCAAATATAATTTTGTACAGTACAAGGCTACAAACTGATGTTTAGTACGTGTAACGAAGAAAGAAATGAATAAGAAAACATAGGACACATTATCACGACCTAAAATTAACTGTCTTCAGAATGTCTCTGCGACAGAGTTTCAAAACCAGGAATTATGTCACTTACTGTCAGTCGTAGTTGATCACGAAGGTATTTGTCTGTCAGTCGTGATCTAAATTTGGTTTTTACTATTTTCATTGTTGAAAATAATTTTTCACAAACATAAGTTATAGCGAACATGGCTTCAACAGAGCAAGCGAAAGAACGAAGCTTCGGATATTTATTTTTTTTTGGAAAAGATTTGAAAAGTTTAACATTTTTCAAGTCCTTACATATAACTTTCATTTAACATCACGTTGTAAATCTGTGAGTTTAAATTGAAGATCTAACCGTATTCGTACATCTGCTGAAAAAGGATCGACGTACAGTGGTAATAATAATAATAATAATAATAATAATAATAATAATAATAATAATAATAATAATAATGATAATAATAATAATATAATAATAATAATAATAACACTTAACCTTTTAATGTTTCATCAGTAACATGTAGTATAATGCCGTTTTATGTTATACAACCGTTTTCCTCGTAATACTTGTGAATAAATCATACATTTAATATCTCATCATATTGGCAGCAAAAAGATGCGTCCTCCCATCCTACTTTGAAACTTTCGTTTTTGTAGAGGTACATGGTTTTGAGAGAGACATTGCTACGATACGCCTCTCGCAAGTCAGAGACAAATACAAATGGAACGTAGTTTGACTCCATTGAGTGAGAGGGTGGGGGTTAGAGAAGGTAGGAAGCAAGAGGAATGCTTAGCTATCATTGCGAGCCACAATGTGCTCGTGAGTCACATTTTCGCCACGGCTGTTCTAAAGGAAGATTGTGTTTTACAGAATGAGTTTAATGAGTAGACGTAAAAGATTACTTAAATGCCTTTGATTGAGGAGATGGAAGACGACGAAATACTTCTCCATACGTATGGGATGAAAAGAGCCAAAAAAAAACATCGTCTGCTTGAGCTCAATAATGAAGAGAGACTGTATCAAAAATTTAAATAACTTAATTAATAACTTAATTTTCCAACTTTATTGACAAACTCAGCCCATATATTGTCCTTGACCCTTTGATCCTTGTAGAACGCATGTGACAGCTGCCACAGTGGGGGATGATTCGCCACTTCCTCGAGAAGAATTTCATCATCCGCGTCAGAAAACGAAGGAGCCATGATACACGTCTTTCTCACAAGAAACGTTAGCGAATGACGATTATATTCAACCTTTTCCTGAACGACTATTCAAGACGTACGATCGTCGTTAGCGACTCTAGCGGCAGTCGCTCGAAGGAAAACAGCTCCATAGGAAATACAAAGAAATAGTGCTCAACGATTATCGTTGCACGATCATCGTTGAACGACCATCGCAATAGTCGCGCCGAGGAAAACGTACCTTCACTATGATCGCATACGCGGCCTTGGTTCTGTGTTGGTTGAAAGTTTACTAGTGGGGGGGGGGGGGGGGAGTGAAGTACAGTAAAAAATTCAGGTACAATAAAAATTGAAGTAAAAGTAAAATGATGTCCCTGTACAACTAACCAAAATACAAAACAAACTGTAGTTTTATTAAATAGTAGAAAATTCACTGTTTTCACGTCAAATGCCTTTCTTTGTAGAACATATTCTGAAATATTACCAAACGTTTTCTGAACCACCTCTTCTATAAATATAAGTTAATGATTTGTGAATGAACCGGAGATTAATGTAAGACAGGAACTAATCCTATTTAACTTACTTAAGAATCTATAAAACATTACTATTTCAATCACATCTCAAGATATCCTACATCTCGATTTCTGAATGTTCTTCAAGAGGGAATAATGAATAGATCCTTGAAAGAGGAGGCGGTTAAGTTAGCCCAGACATCGGAACCAGCCTACAGGTGTATTGATTTTTTTGATTTGGTTATTTAACGACGCTGTAGACTAGCGTTTCTCAAACTTTTTGAAGTGGGGACCACTTTTTTAAGTCAGAACAGTTCCGCGGATCTCCTTACTCTTGTTCCCTTCGAAAGCAAATTTATCATTTTTGTAGCATATTTTAAAATAGAATTAATTAATTAAAATTAATTAAATTGAATTAATTTTATATTAGTATTAACTAATTAAGCTAATGTTAATAGAAGAAAATTCATTTTTATGTCTTTAATAATTCAAAGCTATTAGAGTTTGGATAATCTTTAACTTATTAACTAAAAAAAATAAATGTTGGTACTCACATTAATAAGATGAATGAGCCTGCCGATTCTTGCACAGTTGTTCTATATTTGGATTTAGGCTCAGCTGGTAAGCTTAAGTCAGAGATCGTCACTACATGAAGTCGATTTCGGTACTTTGTTTTTATTAGAGTTAGTGATGAATACCCTTTCTCACACAGATACGTAAAAGCAAACTGAATTATAAACTGTAAAGCACTATATTCTATTTTCACTTGTGATGAAGTCCAGAAATTAACATTCCTTCCGCTTGGAATTTCATTTTAAATCCTGTGTCATTCGAGAGTTCAATTAACTATTCTCTTTCACTCAATGAAAGTTTGTTATTTTCAATATTGCAATTAAAGTGGTCACGAACCCAAGAAAATTCGACATATTTACTTGGAAAATAAATTTCAAATTGTGACCTAAGAGTTGTATTATTGGTGTACGACGTACAGTACGTGACCATTTCAATGTGCAGACTGGGTATCGGCAAAACTATTAAGAAAGTCATAAATACATGAAAAAGTTCGGTCCTCTGTTATGAATTTGGGAGGTCCCTAGCTGGGTTACAGGGGCTATAGAGTGACACGTAATTCGTTTGAATTTTATTTTTTCTTCTGCCTTTTTTGAAGGACTGGAAGGGAGACCTCGAGGACCACAGATGGTCCGCGGACCATAGTTTGAGAAACGCTGCTGTAGACTATCGAGTATTAGATTATTTATCGTCGATTGAATTGTTGATAAAGAGATTGTATTTGTCTAGATGAGCCCAAGGATTCGCCATAGATTATCTGAAATTTGCCTTACGGTTGGAGAAAGCCTCGAAAAAGAATCCAACGAAGTAATCGGCCCAAGCGGGAATCGAGCCCACGCCCGAGCGCAACTCCGTATCGTCAGGCAAGTGCCTCAGTCGACTAAGCTACGTCGGTGGCCTCTACTGGTATGGCTTATGGTTGATAATCAAGATAAGCTACGATGAAAAGCATATAATGGATTTGTAAACAATTATATATTTCGATTACAGTATATTTTAATTTAATTTAATGTTGCTTAACCCAATCCTTGTTGTTGTCTATAATATGACGATTATTAAAAAAAAAAAGTGAAAGAGAATTTGAGGAAATCCTTATGATTGCGTATAACTTCTATACACGAATTCGAGTGATGGAATTAGGATAAATAAATATAATTTGTTGTAAGATTTAAATGTGTCTAATGAATGGAGTGAAATAAACTGTGGAGTAACGGTTAAGTTTCAAATACTAATTGGGGCAAGTTGTTTGGTTGAGGTTTTTTCCGCGGTTTTCCTTCAACTCATTAACAGCAAATGTTGGGTAACTTTCGACGTTGGACTCATTTAGCTGGCATTATCACCTTCATCTCATTCAGACACAAGAAAACATAACAGTTGTTACAGCGTCGTAAAGTGACCAATTAAAATAAGCTATGGCTAACAGTAAATCTCCTAATAATAATAATAATAATAATAATAATAATAATAATAATAATAATAATAATAATAATAATAATAATAATCGAATGTATTAAGTGGACAAGTAAAGAATTGTTTTTGAACCACAGAAATTAACAATTGACTGGCATATACTGTCTGGACCATAAGCACATGACATTATTCCGTAAATACTGTTATTGTTATTTTTGTCCATTTGCATATGAGTAATTACAAGATTGTATTAACCTTTTATAGTTACGGATGTATTGTTCACGCCTCTATTTCGCGTCCATAACAAAGTACACCTGAATAACATTATTTTTAATACATGACAACCCCTCCCTAGATTATAATAAACTCTTCCAAGTAGTTTATGTATTGTACTTATGTCGATTCCTCTTGTGTGTAGGAATGGACTCGTTTGCATTGTTGTGTTTATCGGATATGACGTAAGCATGACTAGTGAAGTCTTATAACTCCAATATAATTTCTATTCCGCCAAATCCTTTCATATTTTCTAATAATGTTGGTCGATTTAAGACGTTACACGTCAAAACGTTCAAAAGAATCCCCTTGCAGACAAGTGATTGATTGTTTTTATGCATTGTGAAATCTGTTCAATACTGTTTAATTTTCTGATCAACGTTAGCTCTTGGATGCTTTGGGTCATCATTTTTTTCAATGTGTCTACTGCAGCAAAACTTTTGCTGGGAGTTGGCTCTACTGCAGCGGTGACCAAAGCGGGTGTCGTGTTTACATCGTGTAATCACAGACATTCAAATGGGTACGAGGAGTTTCCTGTACATTGCTGTGTGTTTCATTCATGTACTGAAGGCAAGTAGTGGCGGTTTCATGTCGCTCTACAAACTCTGTCTCTACAAAGAGTAAGAGGTGGTTTCGTAAAGAATGAGGAGAACTTTTTTGTTGTTCTGTCGGACAAAATGTAATATGGTTACTTTGCTCAACGGTTCAATTAGGAGTAGCCTATATACATTAGAAACATTAATTGCCACGCTGAATAATGTATTATTATTATTATTATCATTATTATTATTATTATTATTGAGCACTAATTTTGTTGCTATAATTCTTCTGTGCGTGCATGAATATTGATATTTTTAGATCTTCTCTCTAGAAGGATAAAATTATTAGGTTTTATCTCAATTTTAATCTTCTTAATCTTTAGATGAGGGTAACTATTTATTTGTTATCCATTTAATAATAATATTGTAGAAAAACTGATTCCATATTATGTGCCAACGAACTTTTAAACGCCAGGAATTGACATGACTTAAATCATAGCCAGGGAGAGAAAGATGAGATAAATAAATGTAAGGAAGTCAGCTACCTAATGGGTTTGAAATATCTCATGCTCTAAAGCCTTTTAATAAGACATAATTTCTCAAAAGAGTAATGATTAAAATATCTTACATAACTTGTCCATAAGAAGTTTTTAATTTTGAAAAACTACGAATTTTTCGACCAAGTATCGAGAAAGAATTTAGAAAATTCCTGATTAAATTCAAGAGGAAGGTTAAAAAAAGAAGCCAGAAAAATCGTATATTATTCACTGGCTCTTGATGACAACAGTGAGATTACTGATACAGCAAAGCTTGAGATTTTTATCCGCGGGATTGATCAAGATGTTAGTACAGGAACCACCACTGGTTGTAGTTTTCATGCCAAGTACCTTTCCTCAGTCTCCTTACTTCATAGTCTGTCTGTCGCATGTAATCACTGCAGCTCGAGTTTTGGTCACCGCTGCTCTACTGTGTGGTGAACATGTACTCGGGCGGACTCATTTCCGGATTTCAGGCTGCGCGATATGGTGTTTTCCGCTTGTAATGCGCCACAACATCCGTCACAGCTGGGGTGACAAGCGGGCTTGTATTGTGAGTAATCAACACACCACCAACCGTGGTCAGATGTGTAGAGTTCCAGGCGTAATTTGTTACTCAGAAATATTTATATCAGCTATTGGAATTTTGTCTTTGTTAATAATGTATTTATATTTATACCCCAAAATTGCATTTTCTTTGGCCGTTGTGACCAACATTTTGTAAAACCTTATGAGATGTAATTTTTCCTCTAAAATTACTATGATTTCAATTCAGATTCTAATACACCCATGTACTTCTCAATATTACTACTAATACTGCTGCTGTTGCTGCTGCTGTAGGCCCATTGGTGGCGAAAACATCAGTCGTAGATCATGATTATACTTGTTGACTTTCCTACTTTAGAATTTCTGTTGTTTACTTCAACACCACTGCCACCGGTGATTGCAGTGTGAATAAATACACACATACCCTTACATCCACTCTCCCTCTATCTACGTACTTACAGTCTAGTATACGTGTCTGTCTCAGAATCTTGTAGCTCTAAACAGAGAAAGCTTCAAGCAGAATAGTAGACCAAATTTAAGTTAATCCTATTACATGACATGGAAGTCCATAAGTCAGAGGGGAATTTGAGCCTCTCTCCCTTTCCAATAAGCATTAATAGCAGTAAGGATGTCAATGCTATGTGCTTGCCGCATTTGTCACGGAAATAGTCCCGGTACTGATTTCTGCTAGTAACTGAGCGAGCCCAGGGCCATAGTGCGGGCGAAAGGATTAGAAATGGTCCCAAACTGTGGTTCGTGAACCCCCTGGAGGTTCATAAAATTTTTCAAGAAATCTTATACAATATTTTCGTAATAGCGAATTGTTAGGTTCCAAGGTTCCATTATTATTAACTATTATTTTTATAATAATAATAATAATAATAATAATAATAATAATAATACTAATAATAATAATAATAATAATAATAATAATAATAATAATAATGGAATTTTTAACACACATAACAAGGACATTTGACATCAGATAAACCCACATGGGGGCATCTGAAGATCCTAGTGTACGACACAGCTGTAAGCCATGTCGATGATCTTCCACGGGTTGTTCACGCCTGTAACACCATACGTACTACACCTGGAATATTTGAATGGCTGCGGCAGTCAATGCTTCAGCGATGCCAGTATTGTTTACAAGAAGGGGAACGTTAGTTCGAAGGACTTCTGTAAGGCACAAATTGTCAAGCGTCATTGTCTGTTGTTTTTCATTGAAAGCTCAAGCATAAGAGCGTCAAGCCACTGGCCCTTGCATGAATGATTACCTACCAGTCACAACATTGAAACAAGTGTAATGCTGTTCCGATGTAAGATAGGACAAATATTTCTTAATAAAAATGTTTGTTTTAGTACCCTCTGTCTACCATATTCTTCTGTAACACAAGTTTTGAATCACCCTGTATGTGTCAGAGGAAGAACAATTGTTTGTATGCATCTGAAGTCTGATTAGTGTAATATGTAGCTAATCGGCGAATGTACTCAATGGAGGGAGAAAGGAACTGGCCAACCTACCCTATTATCTCCTGGCCTAGTAGCTTCATGATGGTGTCTTGTTGGTATCACTTGTGAAGTTCAGACCTATCTTCGGACAGTTTACTAAATAACAGTACCAGTATATAAAGCCATAAAAAAGAGATTTCTAAATACAGCACCAGTTAAGCACGTATCCACTTTAATCGCCCGCTTATTGCAGTTAAAACGTGTAACAAACGAGAAGGAATTACATTTTTCATACCGCCTACAGCTAAAATATTGACGTCATTTTAAAATAATTTATTCCATTGAGCCCTATACCACAATGCTATTACTAGTTACTTACTAATACATTGTTTGAAAAGTATGCTGTAAAAATAATGCTCACAGTTTTAGCTGCATTTATTTTTTGTTCAAATTGAATGAGGATTTTGTACTTAAAAGCTATTCAATTTAATGAATTAATTAAATTTTCCAATATTTTGGAATTACTTACAGATTTCACTGTAACGATGTTCTACCCCTTCAAACGTGAAAGATTTTGTCTTTGGTTAAGTTTAAACTCTTGGGCATGAAGGCAAACTACAGAAAATTGTGTGTATGTGTATGTTATAAGTGTTATAATTAAAGACCGTTTTCTTAGTCCCACAACAATGGAATGAGTATAAGTGTGCACGGAATATACATTATGTCACTTGTCCTTCAGTAGATACTCTGCTCACAAACACAAGTAACGCCCACTACAAGATCACTCTAAACAGGTTCCTTACTCCTAAGCAAGTACAATATACTGTACTTCAGGTTAGCAATGTTTATGAAGTTAAATTTTACAGCAAAGATTATTGTAAAATAGGTTTAAACATTCCATTCAGGGCAATACTGTATTACAGTTATACCGGTGTTTTGAGTTAAAATTTTACAACAAAGATCATCGTATGGACTTAAACATTGCATTAAGAGCGGTACCTATGAAACAGTAACATGTTAAGTAAAAATGTTACATAAAAATTAATGTAATATAGGCTTATCCATGTTAAGAGTAGTTCGTCTGAGACATAATTATATACTTTGTCTTCTCGGGATTTACTTTCAAACCTGTCTCTTTACCTGCTTCAAGTAAAATTCCTGTGTTTGCCTTAATAGTTTGTGGATTTTCTCCTAACATATTCCCGTCATCCGCATAACAAGTAGCTTATTTAACCCGTTCAATTTCAAACCCGCGCAATTTTCCTGGACTTTCCTAATGGCATATTCTAGAGCAAACTTAAAAAGTAAAGGTGATAGTGCATCTCCTTGCTTTAGCCCGCAGTGAATGGGAAAAGCATCAGATAGAAACTAGCCTTTACGGACTCTGCTGTACGTTTCACTAATACACATTTAAATTAATGGAACTAGTGTCTTGGGAATATCAAATTGAATAAGAATATTATATAAAACTTCTCTTTTATCCAAGTTATATCCTTTTTTTAAATCTATGAATAACTGATGTACTATACCCTTATGGTCCCATTTTTCTCCAGTATCTATCGAGTAGAAAAAAACTAATCAATAGTCGATTTATTACCCAAAGCCACACATGATCCCCAATTATTTCTTATACATATGGAGTTAATCTTCTCAAAATAATACTGAACAAAATTTTACGACTTGAAAAAAAATTGATATTCCTCGAAAGTTACTACAGTTAGTCTTGTCCCCCTTCTTAAAGATAGATACAATTACAGACTCTTACATTGTTCTGGTACAATTTCCTTTTCTCAAATAGCAAGTACAAGCTTATAAATTTCGCTAGATAATACGTTTTCACCCTCTTATATTAATTCTGCTGCAATTTGATCGATACCTGGAGACTTGTACTTTTTCAGATTTTCTATCGCAATTTCGACTTCTGAAAGTGTGGGTGGGTATAAATGGCTCAGCAGTTTGTATTTGAATTTCGTCCTGATCATTTCTATTGGCAGTACCAATAATATTTCATGTGTATCGTTTTAGGATAAATTTACTCATAAATGAACAAGGACAAAATCCGACTAATAGTTGGGAGAAAATGCTGTATACTGACAAATAGATTACAAAATAAACAAATAGGCTATGCATGTATCAGGGATACACCGGCACGTAGAATACGTCACCCAGTTTCAGATATGGGACTACGGATGTGTTGGTTGGAATGTTTTATTTTTATTTCGGTTCACAAATAGAGATTGTACGTCTATGATAAGAGAAGTAATTAATAAAGGTCTACAGTATACTTTCTCTTTATATGAAGTGACATTCCGAAATAATTAGTTCCTGCTCTCTAAATTGTTTCATCCTGATTCATTCAAAATATAAAGTACGTCTCAAGTCACTTTAATATTGCAGAACTCAGCATTAAAAAATCAAATAATTGGTTGCTCACGTCTACACCTGCTTTGGATGCTGAGATATTATTGAGAGATACCGCAAGACACTGCTAATTTTATCTGCAAATTTGGCGTTTTTATCTTCAGAGTGGAGTCATTGGCCGTGATTCAAATAGTTACACTATTTCATGGCGTAACTACTAATAACATTAGCATTCGGCTGTCGCTCGTAGTGTTCTGATAATAATAATTTGAAATTTTGTCGTTTTTCTTCACCACGGATCCCGGAACGGATGCGTAGAAAGACGTATTCCTTGTCAAAAATTTGTTCACCGAGAGATATTACGAAAAGTTGTTTTTCCGTGAAAAGCTCGAAATCGATTATATATATTATTTTAATATACCGAAGCCGGGGTGGTATCCGGTGTGGCTTAGTGGATAAAGCATCAGCACGTAGAGCTGAAAACCCGGGTTCAAATCCCGGCGCCGGAGAGAATTTTTCTCCGTTCCATTACTCTTACATCGTATGACTCTTACATCGTCGAAATCGATTATTTCTGTTTGTACTTCGTGTAATGAAAAACTTAATTCAGAATTGAATTGCGTAACGCAATGAAGGAAACAAATAGAGATATTTAAAAAAACGCAACAATTTTAGAAGTTAATAATAAATCTACCTGTGGCAATGGAAAGTTTTGTAGCATGTAAAGGTAGGGCTACTCAGTTACTCTTGCCTTTGCAAAAGAAGAAAGGTCCGTACTGCTTTTTCTGAGAAATGGCGCAGATAACATGAACATTTTGTGATTCCTGTTCGTTCTCTATTATTTGTTGTGTATTTCCTGTGCCACAAATTACGCACATTGATGCAGTTCTCTTTTACGCTTAAGAAAGTAAAAATACGTGGAATTATCAGTCCGTAAAGGAATCTGAGGACATACAAATTTTATATATTGTTTTGTCTTCCGAAATATTGCAACACTAAATTAAAATCATCCAAATTAGTAATGTAAGACGAATTAGAGACAAATTAATTAAGAATCAATATCGAAGTAAAGATTAATGATCAGTTATTTTCTATTATAGAAAGAATATTGAAACAACATTTTAGTTTCTGGATGTTAAGCGCAAAACACACAAATCATAATGAAAGGTTATAAAATACATACCTGGAAGACCCGATCATCGCTTGGTAAAAGGGAACTGAGGGTATAAAAATGTGAGTATATTGTGGAATGATGTTTCCCAAGATTGTAGTACTAAGTCAAAGTTATCAAGAATGGTAGATTGACTCCATTTAATCAAAATCCTTCCCCCGTTTTCAAGATAACGCTTACAAATATACAATAATTAATTGCTTGTTTAATAGTAGGCCTATAGGATTTTGTTTCACCTGAGAAAAGTAGGCGGGAAGCGAAATACATATTTTACATTTGTGTTGCGCCACCTATGTAACAAAATCTTAACAAAGGCCTACATATGACATGCGATACTCAGAGAATTTATTTATCTTATGTTGAAAACCACGTAATCGTATCTATGCAAATATCCTTTTTATTTTCATTCAAGACGGAAATACTGTTTTAACAAACTTGCATATTAAGAATGGACGAAATACGACTACTAGAAAAAGCTTGTTGAAGAAGCTTTAGGGTCGTGCTGTAGTAATAGAAGACCGGAATGAAGATGGTCAGACTGTTTTAAACTTTGTCTCGAAATTGAAGACAGGATCAGTAACTTTAATGCGCTTGTGATGACGATTATCATGATGGACATTATATTTCACTGCATCCCCCATGGTATATCAAGTGCAAAGTTCTACGGCAGTGGTCTGTATTTCTTGACTCAGGAGTCAACCCTTTAATACACAAAGCAGAGCAAAGGGGTGAGACATGATCTCCCTCCCCTTAGCCATTAGGGCCTACTTGTTCGTTCAAAGTTAAGCAGTTTGAGTATCCTCCCCTCCTACCTCCCCCTTTGCTGGGTATTGCGGACTGCATTTTATGTAAAGTAATTATTTTCGATTACTGATCTACATTATAGTGTCTAAGTGTACCGCGTGTTCCTTCCAGAGGGAGATACTGCGGTGAATGACGCACAAGTTGAGGTACTTAAGTACCGTCGGGAGAAAAATTTGTAGTTTTGTCCAAATTTTAAAAACTCTTTTTTCCTTGATTTTTTGAAACATAATTAAGGATTTTCACACAAAAAAAAACCCTCAAATATTTTTGGGAGGGCAGAGGGACAATTATTAAAGCGAAAACTGAAAATTGTTTGTTTTAGGTCTTATCCCAAAGTTTTTATGTCAGCACAAAATTTCTTTCACTGTCTTACTCTTAAACGACATAAAAATAAAAATGTAAGATCTTGTTGTAGTTTTAAATTAACTTTCTTAAGGAGTAGGATACTGTTTGCAGTTTGGCACTCAGCTACGTTAGTCAGCTTCATTTTGGTGCAAGAATGAAGAAAATATCTCAATTCTAAGTGCACTTTGTATTAACATTAGTGTTGTAAAATGCTATAAAACTGAACATAGAGAAAAATGATCTACATACATCCTGAGGGTATGAAAACTTGTAAACCCAAAAACACAGCTTCCTGACTATAATTATGAAAAATAATACAGTCAAACTCTACCGTCAAATTCGAATTGTTATTACACTAAAAATATATAAAATTGACAGAATGTGACTCATTGGCACTTACAGAATTGCGCTTCCGGTTTAAAGAACGGATGCTTCCGGTCAATAAAAACTCAGCTAATTAATTAACAAAACATCACAGAGACATAACTGGTATATTTTTGAAAACTAGGTAGAAAGTTAAAGCTTTTAGATAACGTAAAAATTAAAATAATAATAATTTTTTTAAGAAAAATAAAAAATGAAGGGTAGATGAGTACCTTGAGTACCTTCCATTGGAAAAAAAGGAAATGTATATTTCAAATTCAGTAGGATTCCCTAATTAGACCTATGATATAATTAAATTAGCATAGGATAAACACTTCTAATGCCTATGGAATGGAAATAACTAAATGTATTTCCTTGCTCTTAATTTAGAGTTAGTGATTTCTATCCTTTATACTGACCAGACGTAGTTTTTCACTATAACACGTTGAATTGATATGCAATATGGTATGCAGCATCAAGCTGAGCAGTAAAATGTTAACATTTGCCGCGGAATGTGGCGCTCCCCATAGCCACTGTTGTATTATTGACTGTTTGCTTTCATGTTGACCGGGTGGTACTGATATGTGAACAATGTGGTGTAACTCACAGAACTGTGGTAGGGTATGTAGTGCTTAATTGACCGTTACTATCACAGCCTCCGGCGTGCATAAAACCTTTTATTTTCTATTCTCTGTTTTTTGTTGTTGGTATATAAATATATATTCAATATCATGAACACATTGAAATACAACTTTTTATTCGAGTCCTGTTTTTGTTACATTTGCAGTTCGATTTTAAATAATATATACGTTTTCCGATTATGTGTGTTAAATTTGATGAATATGTCTTGAAAAATTTGTATCTTGCATGCGGCTATGAATGGTGTTATTGCTTCATAGGCTTATCATAACTGAGACATTTTCAGCTAAGATAAAACAAATGCAATGGGAGGAATTTGGCTATGAACCTATTGAGAAATAAACTAATAAATAAAAAAATAAATAAAATAAGAGACCCGGGAGGGGACCATACTAAACAATTCGTGTCATTCTGTCATAAATTTGGAGTCCCAACAACAACAATTAAGGAAATTTCTATGATAGCCTTGAAGGGTTCTCTGCATATTTTACGGCGACATTTGTATTTCAATTCAAATTGAATTTTCTCATTCTATTTTTATCTGTATTTTTATTTTACTGCAAATTTTCATTATGTGAAATATTATCTACTGTAAATTTTAGTTTCTTGTAAACAAATTTCTTGTAAGACACCTTTAATGTCATCTTAAATGTTACTGTTTAACATTCTTTGTCTTTGGCAACCTCACCAAGTTGAGGAAGATTCAATAAATTGAAAAAAAAATTGAATTAACCAAACTTTACAACAGATGCTCAGAATGAAAACCATTCACAGCCAAACAATGGTCCAGTCTATCAAGAAAACAGTCCACTGTAGAGATCAGATGTAACAGATCAGTCATGTAACTGTGAGAAAGACACTGGACTGTTCTATAGACCTCTGCTACTAGAGTTCAGTGGTTCATGGATTTTATTCCTTTAGTAGCTTGGATGGTAATTTTATCTTGTTGGGGCTTTGGTATAGCATTGTTTTTTCTGTAAAATGAAGTTCCTTTTTATTTATTGCATTTGTGATACAAACTAGATTTAGCTGAGTAGAAACTAAAAAGCATGTTTCTGTCAGCAGGTGGCAAATTTTGGTACATAGGCCCAATAGCAAATGTTGCTACTCATCGCGGAATTTTGTTTGAGTAGATATTTCAAATTCTGTTCACTTTTGAGATGCGATACAGAGAAATATCATAATTGTTGGTTATTCCACAAGCTATTTAAAATAGGCGAAAGATATAGAGATAAGAGGGTTTTTCCTTATGTGTTGGTGCATTGTCTAACAGAACCAGCTGCTCTCTTCTGGACGCTGAGTCCGTACACGTTTCAATTAGAAGTAGTAAGCGTAATGGCAACAATGTATGAACTCTTTGTGCATAATACCTGCGCTATTAGAACATGAATAGCATTTTTCTTCTTTTGAACATGGAGTTACTATTCCACTTTGCAATTTGTCGTTTTATTTTGTCGCACTAAAAGCAAAACGTGTTACCAGTGACAATAATTCAATAAAAATAATATGGATTTGTTTTCAGTGGCTTCAATAAGTTCCTATAGTGTTCATCTCTGTGTTATTGTTTGTCGTCTTTGAAATAAACCCAAGAAAGATCTGAGTTCTCTTGGAATCCTGAGTTGTTATTATTAGTTGAACAGTTTTCATTAACGCAAAGATTCTCTGAAATCATTCAGAATTTTGCATATCAGTCATTGGTAATCATTTTCCGGGGCTTTCCAAACATCTCTGGCGCTCGAATCATTTTAGCTGGCCCGGATACTCATCGTCTTCCAATATTATTCTTTTCCTTGGCGGAAATTTTATGTTCACTCTTTATTTGATTCCTACTTCTCAACACACACAAGAGAGGCGTGTTTTTCAGATAACACCACGTCTTTAGGTGACTGAAATGTATGATGATATTCAGTGTAGCTCTCTAGAAATAATCCTCCATCTGTGGTAAATGTTATGCTAATTAATGACTTGTAACACAAATCCCACTTTTCAAATGCCGCACAATGCATGCACACTCCCTTGTCAAATTTTCATTTCTGGATTTGATGTTGGTTCGGTTGTTGCCTAATTTTGAGTGAAATGAGAAGCTTCCAAAATTTCGGAGTACTTTTCTGTTGCATTGAAAGTGAACTGCATCCTTAAAATGATTGAATTTGTGTCATTACTTATTTATTTTATTCCTCCCTCAAATTTCGAGTTTGCTCGTAGACAAAGCATACCTACCAGATAATAATACATTTAGATAATGCATTAAATGCAATGTTAAGTTCAAGTAACTTCAAATGTATAACGTTGGAAAATCCTGAAAAGTTAAATAATCAAGGTAGATAATAGCAATGACTTTTATATACTTGTAGTGAACCCCTGATAGTAGCATAGTTATTTCTTTTAAAATAATGTTTGATAGGGAAAGAGATTTCCAAAATTTCGCTAGAAAGTCTGTTGTTTCTCTAGCACCAATGAGTGGACCCACAACCTCTATATCTTCGAGTTCGTATTTGTCTTTATAATAAGGAATGGTAGGTATAGTGTATAAATGCTCTGTTTTTCTTGATCGACTTCTAAAGACTGGAACTGATGGTTTTCAAACCTGATGGTTTGGTCAATAATGTAACCTTTGCTTTTTTTAAAGGCGATTATATCGATTTTTCTGTGCTTACATTTTATGCTAAGCCGTGGAATTCTTCGAAAACCTGGAAGTCATTATCTCTTAGTGCTGTAGCTATAATGGAGCGAATGTTATGATGACGCATATTCCTTAATAAATCACCGTGAGATCAGGATATCAAAACGTGCGCAAGAGTTTCTGTCTCTCTGAGACCGTCCCGGTACAGAAAAATTTGCTGTCATCTTGATAGGCTGTCGCCATTCACTGCATGATCAATCCACAGGTCTCGGATCCATTAGTTGGCATATGCCTTTCCCTTTATGTTGGAAATTACTCCTTTATGTTTCATCTCCATAAAGAAATAGTGAGTTTCCTTTGGACTGTTTCGTGCTCCTTAGTGCGAGAATTTTGAACTAAGCTCGAAATGTACGAGTTCCTGTTAATGTGATTAATCTCATGCAATGTCATCCTTAAGAAAACACAGGACTAATAAAACAAGATAGAAGTACAATCCCTATGAAAGGATAGAAATCTCAATTTCCCTGCTGCAAATTGGACTACTGTCATTTGGATTTGTACCACTTGAACTAAAGCAGAGAATGGTACAATTTAATGTTGCAATATATGTCTCAATTGATAAATTGAAGTAAAGTGAATTTAAAGTGTCTTCAATTCCAATAAACGACTCAAAGAAGCGACAAGAAATTCAATGAAGTCTGTAATGCGTTCAAAGTACAAATCTCAAAGGGCTTTTTCCTTGTAGCTCACGTCTGAATCATTTCAATTTAAATTGCTTGAGGTTAATTTCGCTTCTCACGCTGTATCGGCTTCCACCTCTGTTCCGTGCCCCGCATTTCGTGAGTGGAGCTTTTCTGTATTCGATCGATTGATAGATTGTCAAAGTCGGAACAGACAACGCGTGAAATCTGGCTCACAGAGAAGGCCGCCCACGATCAGGGATTGACTGGTTGACCGTTATTGCTTTGAGGATATCGGCATCGCAGCTTGTTTTGCGGTCGTAGTAGTGCTGATAAATTGTGGGCGATTAAATTCTCTGCTGCAGTTGTAGGAAAGGTATATAAGCCAGCAGCCTTGCACGCAATGCACAGCTCTTATCTTCAACGCTGTGAGGAAGGCACAGTCGTGCGTTCCAATCCTGATTGGGATATGGATATCTCTTCTTCTTCTTCTTCTTCTTCTTCTTCTTCTTCAATTTAAGGGATAGGCATATGCCTGTTCCGGCTTCATAGTGTATCCGTCCAACGCTTCCTAGGTCTTCCCGGATGTCTTCTCCTTCTAGGTCTATAATTCATCATTCTTCTTGGGATTCTTTCTGGTGTCATTCTATTGACATGTTCTGCCCACTGATCTTTATAATTCTTAATTTTTTCTTCTAGGGAAAAGATCATCAATTCCTCTCTTATTTTATCATTTCTAATTTTATCCGATATAGTACATCCCTTGACTGACCCTAGAAACTTCATTTCAGCGGCCTGTAATTTTTTACTGTCAGCTGCAGTCATCGTCCAGGTTTCTGATCCAAATAGCAAAGATGGTACTGCAATTACTTTATAAAATTTAATTTGTGTTTCTTTTCTTGCTTTATTTTTCAAATATCTGTTTATTGTACCACACAGCTGCTGAAATATGGGGAGTTTATATTTGCAGTCACTTTCATGTTTATACGTGAGCTGAGTACCTAGGTATTTAAAACTTGTTACTTGTTCTAGAGGAGTGTCATTTAAAACAATTTTTGTCCTTACTTACGCAGTAATTCCCTTGAAAAGCCATTGTTTTGGTTTCATTTATGTAAATTTTAAAATTATATTTCTCACACACTTTCTGTAGTTCATACACTGCTCTCTGCAGTTCGATTTCAGTTCTACTTACAAGGATTTGATCATCAGCGAACAGAATCGTCTTAAATGTAAAATTAGGTGCTATATGAATTCCTCCATTAATTCTAAAATTCCACTCTCTCACTAAATCATCCATATAAATTAAAAACAACGTAGGGGACAAACTACATCCTTGTCTTACACCTTGATTTACTGAAATTTCTTCACTATATTTTCCATTTCCAATATTGATACTAATTGTTGTATCTTTATATATATCCTTCAGTATTTTAATTAAATGTTTAGGATAGCCTCTTCGAATCATAATTTCCCAAAGTGTTTCTCTATTTACACGATAAAAGGCCTTCTCTTAATCAGTAAATGCCATATGAGTTTCTAGATTGTATTCTATTCTCTTTTCTATCAACTGTTTAAGTGTGAAAGTAGCATCGGTATAAGACCGTCCCTTCCTAAATCCATTTTGTTCTTCTAGCAATAAGACATCTGAAATGTTTCTTAATCGTTTATTTAAAATCCTTGCATATAATTTGTAGCCTATATTTAGAAGACTAATCCCCCTATAATTTTCACATTTGTTCCTGGCAAATTTAAAAAAAATAGATATTACTCGAGCATGTGACCATGGCCTTGAACTTGACATGCATTCCAACACATATTAAGGAAATTTAAAATTCTTTGATTTAAGACTGGTTCACCATATTTTAAAAGTTCTGCGTTTATTCCATCATCACCTGTAGCCTTCCGATTTTCCATTTCTTTCAGTGATGATTCCAACGAAGAGTTGGATGTTTGTTAGTTAATAATGTAATATCCAGTGTTGTCCTTGGTTTTATATACTTGAAAAAATAGCGGCCTAAGGGAAAGAGAGAGACAGAGACTAAGAAAGAAAAGATGAAGGGGGGGGAATAAAATGAACATACACAAAATGATATATAATACATTTGCGTACATATACAGGGTGTTTCAAAAATACGGGGCATAATTTCAGGTACGTATTTCCCACATGTAGACTATCAAAATAGTTCATTACAACATGCGTCCGGAAATGCTTCATTTCCGAGTTATGGCCTTCACAACATTGAAATTCACCGGAACGTTTTTCTTTCCGCAGGTCGTTGTCATTACAGAAGATGTTCAAAATGTCCACCTCCTGCTTGAATACAGACCTCACATCGATGTCTCATTGACCTGCGAACACGATCCCAAACTCCAGGAGTATTGCGTATGTCCTCAGAACATGCCACAATTCGATTCCGAAGGGATTCCAAATCAGGCACCGGAGACGAATAAACCAATGACTTTAAATGGCCCCACAAGTAGAAATCGAGAGGGTTCAGATCAGGTGAGCGTGGAGGCCAAGCAATTGGGCCACCTCTACCTATCCATCGATCAGGAAACCTTCGATCCAAGTACCGGCGAGCCGTACGACTGAAGTGTGCAGGAGCGCCATCGTGCAAGAAGTGAATGTGTTGACGATTGATCAGTGGAGTGTCTTCTAAAACATGAGGTATGGTGCTTTCCAGGAAGTTTGTGTACGCCTGCCCCGTAAGTCTGTTTACAAGTACATGGGGTCCAACTAATCGATCACCAATGATACCGGCCCACATGTTGAGGGAGAACCGCACCTGGTGATGAGATGGAACAGTTGCACGTGGGTTTTCATACGCCCATACATGCTGATTGTGGAAATTTGTTACGCCATCTCGTGTGAACTGTGCTTCATCTGTAAATAATACTAAGGCAGGAAAGTTCGGATTTACACCACAGTGCTGCAAGAACCACTGACAGAACCTAACTCGTGCAGGGTAATCTGCTGGTGACAGGGCCTGTACTGTACACGTTGCAAATGATAAGGATACAATTGATACTCTTTCAACAGTCTCAAGACAGTCGTATGAGGAACATTGACTTGCAACGCTATCCTTCGTGTGCTGATAGGAGTCATGTTCACAGCCTTCAGAATCTCCTCCTGTACTTCTGGAGTTGTAGATCTTGGTCGTCCCCTTCCCAAACCAGGAGAATTAAATTTTCCATACTCGCACAGACGGTAATGGAGACGTACAAATGTCTTCCGATCTGGAAATTGTCGCTGTGGGTACCTCTCCTGATACAAACGACGAGCCAGCGCAGCATTGCCGTCCGCCTTACCGTACATGAAGTGTATCTCTGCCAGCTCTTGATTTGAATACATGTCGCACAGTCTAACGCCTACACAACACTGAAGGTAACCTTCGCTTCGGAATGAACTGTCAGAGTGCCCTCTTAATGTCTCCTTTGACGGCAACGACCTGCGGAAAGAAAAACGTTCCGGTGAATTTCAATGTTTTGAAGGCCATGACTCGGAAATAAAGCATTTCCGGACACATGTTGTAATGAACTATTTTGATTGTCTACATGTGGGAAATACATACCTGAAATTA